>NC_067286.1:48980854-49292619 GCF_020740795.1 Apus apus | reverse complement strand
GTAATACCAACCTTGTAGTGCCTCTCTGGTGTGTAGAACCTAGTTGCTCAGAGAGGACTGAAATAAAATTGGTTAATTATATGGCCTGATTTGTAATCTCTGTAAGCTGTGCATGAGTCTGAACTTTGATTTTTCTACAGCAGAGAACAATTATGCTTACATTATGTATGTTGAAATTATTTGATTTTGTACTCCCGATTCTATAAGGAACTCTGCACTGTTGTCTCAGTAACACCCAAATCTTCAGTTTGACTGATCCAGTTTGTACTTAATTTTTTTATGTGCATTTAAGACTTCACCTTAATAGAGTCCTGCTGGTTTGTGGAAGTGTGTATGGATTGAAACTTTTAACTGTGAACTTAAAAAAAGCCAAAACCAAAACCCTCAGTATTACACAGATCTACAGAGGGATATATATGCTAAAAAACAACTTTCAATTCACCTAAAGTAGTTGAATGTTACATAGTATAAATATCTACTCTGAAATACCAATTTATCTCTGAAAGCAGTATTTATTTTTCTAAGGAACCTAAATTAAGTTTGATCTTGTTTTTGTTTTTCTTCCTTGTACTACAACAGTTATATAATAGGTACAGTATCTATTTTACTTGGCAAAAAACCCCAACAATTTCCTTGTCTGGAGAAACTAAATTCTTGGGTCCTTTCAGGATCTAGAGTGCTGGCTTGTAGAACTAGACACCCATTATATGTATCCCTTTAATTGTTTGGGCGCTTTACGTTTTTTGTTCCTAGAAATAAACCATGTGGTAGCAGTTTCAAAGTCCTGAACACAGATTTATGAGAATTTTGATGCTTTTACATGATGAAAGAGGGTTTTTTTTAAACAAAAACACCTGAATAAAATCAGCTATCCAAACACTTGGTATTATATGGGAATGTCAGTGTAGTTTCTGCACTAAACCTGATGTGTTAACCTTGAGAACAGGTTATAATCTGGAGCTGAGTGAGGATTTGATGGAGGAAGGTGAGGAGGGGCAAGTAGACTGTTAGATTTATTTTTTTAATCTTTTTTTTTTTTTAAAGTATTTATTAAATTCTTCTTCATTAAAACTAAAGTTTGTTAGAATTTGAGCAATGAGTGAACATTAAGCTTTGCCTCAAGGCAAAGTTGTGACTTGCTGTCCATGATGATTATTTAGAGATTTTCTTGGGGCTGCCCCAGGGGAAGCTGTGCCAATACAGCAGGAGGTGGGAAGCCTACCTGTGTGCTGCATTGCAGTGCATGCACAAGGGCCCTTACACCTTGGCATAGTGCTGCAGTCAGCAAGACTTGTCTGACATGGCATACCTGAAGTGAACCTTGGCAAAGGCTGTCACAGACATCAACAGATTCTTTTGGGTAGCCTGAGCTATTACTGAATTTCAGCTGCCAACAAGCACAGTATCACAGAGTTGTCATGGTTGGAAAAGGCCTCTAAGATCACTGCATCCAACTGTCAAGCTCTGCCCCAAAATATAAAAAAATAATTAAAAAAAAAGTTGGCAGGTCCTTGGAGTGCCTTGATCTTTAGGTCAGCCTTGTAACTGGTGACCCAAAGTGTAGACATAGGAATTGTTCAGCAAAAGGAATGGCAGATGAGATCCAAGATGTGAGAAGATAACAGTGAAAATCTATGAGATCATCTACAGTCTGTGGCAAGAAAATGAGATTTTCATGTTGCAAAAGTAATAAGCAACTGTAGAACTTGTTTGTGAACAAATGCCCGAAAACTGGGTAGACTTACGAAGCTTTCTAAGGAAGTGTTTTTGTTGTTGGGTTTTGGTTTGGGATTTTTTGATTGTTGGGGTTTTTTTTTGTTTTTACATTTCAGATTCTGGAGTGTCAGGAATGAGCAGAAGACCAGACGCAAATCCATTTTTAGCTCCTCGCTCTGCAGCAGTGCCCCTCATAACACCTGCTAGTAATTCTGGACATCTGCTCATGAAACCTATTTCTGATGCATTGCCTACTTTTACACCACTACCAGTGTCCCCTGATGCTAGTGCTGGTGCTGTACTAAAAGACCTCCTAAAACAATAAGTGATCTTGAATCAATACAATGATATAAGCACTTTAAGGAAAATGAGAACACTATGCTGTATATAATTTACCACAATGAGGCCTTCTGTAAAAAGTCACGTACTTGTTTGCAATTGTACCTTGCTCTTCTTTTAATAACAAACTAACCAGTGCTTTGGAAATTCTAATAGTTGGCATGAGTAACTGCTGCCTGCTATAAACAGCAGGTATTTCTTTTGGGTGTGGGTTAAATCTTAAACTGAGGGGGGAAAAAAAAAAATCTGTCTTCTTGCTAGATTGTAGCAACACAAACTGAATTTAAGCCCTAGTTAATGGTGTGAGTTGTTTCAGTTATGCATAAACAGCATTAACTCTTTGGTGTTGAGATTCGTTGTTCCACAAAGGGTTCAGTGAATTACACAAACTGCAAATAATGAGCCATTGAGTGTATGGGAGTGTTCAGCTCTTTGCACAATGACTTTGGTTTGTTCTCCCTCCCAGCCTAATAGCTGCTTGCAGTAATCAAACCCATCAGCACCAAGGAGTTAACAGTGAAAGTGAGTGCTTCATTTTCTGGTGGTGTCCATGTAATGAAAGTGGGTAATTTAGCAAGAGATTGGTTCATATTATAAAGACATTGTACTCTAATGGTCTAAGATGTTTATTTGAGAGATTTTTTATCTTGTGGGATTTTGTAGATCTAAATATAGGCTTAAAGCTTGAACACATGTATAGAATTTAAAGGGAAGAAGATGCTTACTTATCTCAAAAGTGTAAATAGGTCTTTGTAAGACTAAGGGTAAAGTCAATTATTTTGTAAATTTTGGTGTGATAACTTGTACACTTTGTTTGGCAGGTAAAGAATGAAGTTGCATTCTAAAGGATAACAGTAGTCTTGCAAAAGTCATCTTCATAGTGAATCTGAGATGAAGCATTTTCATTTTTAAATGTGTAATTTCTAAATCTTTTTATATGCCATTCCTTGTTTAGTCAGTGTTAAAATAACTATTGTGCAAGTTCTATATTAGAACTGTCAACCTTTACTTCTCATTTTCATTAAGATACTGGATTTAATTGTTGTAAGAGTTATATTTAAATAAAATTAATTTCCAAAACTTGTACAGAATCAACCTAAATAATGCAAGAAATATTTGCATTTATTTATGTAGAGGTCAAATATTGAATTTCTTTTGGTTTAAATTTTTTACTGCATTATAGACCAGGTAATTAGTTTGGCAGTTTGATTTCTGAAGGAATAACATCCACACATAGTGTACCAAAGTAAATTCTGCATTATGTAATAAATGTAATGAGGATTTGGAATTACCTCGACTGAGAATATTTCAGTTTGGTACTTAAAATGTACATCTTCATTTAAACTGGACTGGAATACCTACCTTATTTTTTTATATAACAAATACAAAGAAAGCTGAAGTTAGATTACTTCTGTGCAGTCTCTCTTGTTCTTGTAGTCATGTCTATTTAAGGATATATAGCTGCTTCAGAATAAAATTGCCTTTTGGTGAACCATAGCAGGAGGAGGTGTTTAGTTTTTTTTAATTGTGGCTTATATATTATACATTACAAATGGACTCATGCTGGTCACTATTCCCTGAATATACTACTTAAGTTGATCTTAACTTTTGTGCATATTTTTTCTTTAATTACAGAGAACTTAATATGTACATGTTTCTCTTCTGGGAAGCTTTTTACATGCCAATAAATAAAACATGGTAAGACCATTTGTTTCTGCATGCAGTAAATCAACTCCATTTATATGGTAAGCTACAAGTTTGAGGAGGGAAATCTAAATTGAAGCAAAAGAACTGAAGAACTCCAGAGTTTCTCATTAAGCTACTTTGAAGATAAGAAAATTCTCTACAGGAGGGATAAAAGAGGCTTCAGTCCATAAGTCCTAGTAGGCCTGTTGAACTATGGAGAAAATAGGTTTCTGTTCTAGGGTTTATTCCACAACTACACTGGTAGAAATAAACGTGCTCTGTGTTCCAGGTAGTACCTTCCCACTGAAAAGTGTAGAACAACTTCATTGCCTTGTTTCTCTCTCTCTTCTTTCCTAGACTGTTTCACAGGCTATTATAAACCTTCAAGATGTGTTTTTATTAAAAGATTAGTGGATATATTTTTTCCTCTAATTTTTCTTCTGTGTTTACTTTGTGTTTGGTAAGTGTTTCATATACATTTACCTTACCAGTTTCCCACATGTAAGACCGTGACTCATGTAGCCTCCCCTGTTGTTTGTGTGGGTCTTTCACACAGCAGCAGGGCAAAAAAAAATTCTCTGGAATTTATGAGCAGGTGCATTAGCTAAAAATTTTGGGTCTTTGTATAACTTAGTTGTTGTCTTTCACCTCATTTTTGCAAGGAAGAAAGAGGAGAGTCCTCCTAGTTTTGGTCCAACAGGCTATCGGTTATCTTCAGTGGTAACACAATTCTAGTAAGGAATTAATTTTTCAAACTTGATATAAGGGGGAAAAAGAAGGGTTAGTATTTTCTGTTCTCATTAGACTAATTTTTTTACTGTTCTTTGCTCATCTGACATTCTATGCAGAGAGCAGGAACTTGTTGATCTTTCTAACTGTTACTGTAAAAGAATGCCCAAATTTGTGGGTTTTTTTTTTAATTAAACACTTCAGCATTAAGCCAGTAAGTCACCACCATACAGTCCTGTCACGCTGTGATGACCCATGTAGAAAGAATTTTTTTCTAAACAAATGTGAGTTCTCAGCCTGCATTTTATTATTGCTTCTTATTAATCTTCTTGATCCATTTCGCAGTTACTAATAAGGCAGCCTACCTGGAATATATAGAGCAGTGACTGAGTGATAAAGCACAAGAGACAGAATGGAAGATCCTTGCCTTCTAAGTTTTCCACATTATCACATACCTCATGAAAGCCTGGCAATTTCAAGCCTTAATGTCTTCTTACTGCCAGTTTTTTATTACTTTATTGCGACATTATCACATAATAGATCAAGAATAATTTTCCCAACTTGCTTAATCAGATATACCTGTAAACAAACACTTCCAGTTTAGGAATAAATATAACTAGAATAAAATTATATTTTCAAACAGAAGCTTTTTTTTATCTAGACATTCAAACCAAAGTAGTCTGTGTCAATACACTTTTGTCCATGTTTAAAGTAAATCAAACCATAAAATGGCAGCATATGGCAGCAGTAGCAGTGAAGCTTGAGGAATAAAAAGCATTGTATGTCTTTGGTTTATTTTGGCTCTTTTTCTCCCCCCCCTTCCACTAAATGTTATTGTTTGTTGCCTTGAGTAGTTGTCTTTTAGGTGGAAATAAGTTTTTTAGAAAGTTTTAGAAAATCATATATAAAAATTACCAGCCTACAATTTTTGTTCTTTTCTGTCATGCCATTATGTAATGTGGAATTCATTTGCAGCCCCACAAAGCTTAAACATGGAAACCAGTCTGCTGGAAACCAGGCAGCCACTGGCCTCTTGTTTAAAGGAAAAAATAATTTGTATATGGCATGTTGTCTACAGCAGTAGCAACACTGAATCTTGGACTATTGTATTCCTCTCAAGCTTGTAGGAGAGTCTGGCATTCTAAATTTTGGGCATCTGAAAGCATCACCTATCCAACTCTCAAATACACTTTTGTAGCCAGTAGTCATTTAAGTGTATTAATCAGCATAAGTGTGCAAGGAATGTGCCTGTTGTTTGCTGGTTGTATTTGATTTGTTGAAAAGCTAATTTGGACAGATTTATTCCAAGTTGGGAGTTCAGCTCTGCTGCTAAAATTCTCAAACATTTTTCCAAGCAGAAGAAAATTTTATCAAGTGATTAAAAGCTTCTATTCTTTGTAGGAAATATTAATTGGAAGATAACTGTTAATTTTTTTCATACATAGAAAGGGGCACTTGTCATTTGGTAAGTACACATATTAAGTAATTTGGAGTAATTCTGTGCCTTCTTATGGAGCTGGTGGCATTGCTGGTTAAATCTAATTTATTTTAAATGTTCACAGATGTTACTCATCATCCTTGAGCACTGATAGTGAATTAATCTTTTCTCTACCCTTTTGTTAAGGTTGCCATTAAACAGCTTCTTACAGATTTTAAAAGGAGTCTTGTTTACAGTCCTGTTTCTGGCAGTCTGTGCCAAACTGCCTTTGGAAAGGTTAACCTTTCGTGGTGTGTGATGGTCAGCTAATAAATATTACCCTGAATATTCACAGTTACGCCAAAACCGTTTTAAGGCCTCTTAAACAAGGAGACTGAAAACACCCTTTTTTCCTCTATTGTAGCCATTTTTATTTGAGTTCTTAGAGGCCTTGGGTTTTTTTATGGTTCTCATTGGGAACCACACATGAAGGTTTCCCCCTTTGAGGAAACATGGCGCAGCTGCCTGGCTGCTCATAGCTCCAGCTCTGACCAATGTTACATCCAAAAAGAAAGTGCCTCTTTAAAAAAAAAATAAATTAATCTGTTTCTGCCAATTGTTTCATTTTTTGCTGCAGCAATATTTTCTTCCAATTTACACTATTTAGAATTGTTTGTATCATTATAAATTATTGCAAATGTCTTAGTACCACAGCTGGGATGGCTCTTGTGTCTGCAGAAGCTGAGTATGTCTGCTTCCAAAGCACCTAACTAGAGATAAGAATGACTTGCAAATGTTTGCATGTACTTGTGGAGTTCACAGCTAAAAATGGAGTGACATGTCAAATTGCTAGAAGCTGGAGAGATACACACCAAGTCAAAAGTTCAAGATTAAAAGAAAAGGGGACAGGGATGGCACATCATAAATGATGCTCTCCTGCCAAATTTCCATTGTCATTTATTGGGTGGACTAGAAAAATACAGCAGTCAAAAAAACAAGAAAGCAGCATGGTCCCAGAAGACTTGTTTTTGAGTGAAGTGGAAAAATACTCTGATAAATTTAATACACATACCTACTGGCCAAATTTAACATTGATTACCCTGAAAAATTCAAAACTGTTCATTATGCTAATAATAAGATGAAAGAAAATTCCTAATTTAAAGTTACAGTGTCTGTTGGTTGGGACTGGAGCTTTGCCAGATTTAAAATAAGCTCAAGTTCAACATCTCAAATTTGAAGGAACTTTGCTGAATACACGAATGAGGAAACTTCACAGCTAAGGTTATGCCTTCAGGACAGTTGAGCCACAGACCAACCAAGCTAAGCCCCAGAAATTGACAGCAGCCCAATTAATCACATTTTCAGTAAACAGTCTCTGGTCACCAATGGAAGCAGCTGCAGGAAGCTCTGTAGTGCTGTGCCATGTTGCTTTAGCAGGGTGAGGCTGCAATTTAATTACTGTGCTCAGTTTTGAGGCCCTTGCTATAAGAAAGTTCTGGAGCATGTCCAAAGAAAGGCAACAAGGCTGGTGGGTCTAGAGGACAAGTCTTATCAGGAGTGGCTAAGGAAGTTAAGTGGCTAAGGGGGTGGTTAAGTCTGGAGAAAAGGAGGCTGAGAGAAGACCTTATCTCTCACCTGAAAGAAAGTTGTAGTCAAGTAGGTGTTGGTCCCTTCTCCTAAGTACCAAGTAATAGAACAAGAGGAAATGACCACAGGTTGTGCCAGGAGAAGTTCAGATTGGATACTAGGAAAAATTTCACAGGAAGGGTTGTCAGGCACTAGAACAGGCTGCCCAGGGAAGTGATGGAGTCACCATCCCTGGAGGTATTTAAAAGACATGTAGATGTGGTGCTTAGGGACATGGTTTAGTGGTGGGCTTGGCAGTGCTGGGTTAACAGTTGGACTCAATGATCTTCAAGGTCTTTTCCAACCAAAAAGATTCTATGATTTTAAATGTTACCCTAATTTGATAAAGAAGAGATAGCTGCAGATCCTTACTCAACAGTAGAAGCTGTGGCCTGAACTTTGTGTCCTTATCCGAGACCATCGAGAAAGTATCCCTTGGATCCTATTTTTATTTATATTGGGAGAGACAACTTGCTATTTTCTTAAGTGGCCAGCAAACTTTGGATCATACTGCACATAAATCACCTTCAAAGCATCAGTCTGCTGTTTGATATTAGGGACATAAATGTTTTACTCTTTGAATTATGTTGAAGTGAGTGTAATTTTTTTTTTGCTACAATCCTAAACCCTGTACAATCTCAGATAGTGGTTCTAATGCGTGGTCAGCTGGAAGATACACAGGAGGGAAGCCTGTGTGAACACCAGAGTCCTCAGTCACTTCTAGCACAGCGTATTTTAATTAAATTCAGTTTTACTTTGGCAAAATCCAGCCTATCTTGGGACTTAGGCCCCCTGCTCTGAAAGAACATATGGGGAATGTATTCCCAAAATCTCTTAAAATTAACTGGGAAGTACATAATAGAATCTTAGGGGTTGGAAGGGACCTCGAAAGATCATCTAGTCCAACCCCCATTTGTGGCTGATGTCAATAAAGGAGTTAACACATTTAATGAAAGTGTGAAAACATGTCAAACTGGCAAACAAGTGGGACAACAAACACATTAACGCACAAGACAGAAACCCAGATATAATGTTCATTTGATACATGTATTTGTGTAGATAATTCATGTGTGTCTTTTAGGGCCTGGATAAGTGAAATTATAACCTAGTCTGCTGAAAAAAGGGAGATAGTCAAAACCCACCTGGATACAGTCATGTGTAAAGTACTCTAGGTTACCCTATTTCAGTGGGAGAGTTGGACTAGATGATCTCTAGAGATCCCTTCCAGTTCCAGCAATTCTGTGATTTTGTGATTATGTGTACTTCCTGAAAGCAGGTGAGAAGATGCAAGATGTTTGTTATCACCCATGCTCCTTTACTGAAGGTCTAAATCTGACAGCAGGAACCTGAAGGTGAATTTTCCAAAGAAAAGGGTGTTCTTCACCACCAAGACAAGAAAATATCTTTCTGGATGTAACTTGTTCTTTGTGAGGATCTTGACAAAACCAAAAATAACTAGTGTCATCCAGTGTCTGCAACGTAAGAATTGGCTTCCATCAACTTCCCACAGCAGTAAGAAAAATGAATATCCAAAAATAGAGGATTTCTAGAGTATTTTGCATCAAAACTTTCTCTGTGTCACTTTTGTCGGTACATTTGCTCCTGCTGAAGTGTGTGAGACAGGCTGTGGTCTTCTGCTTGTTCCCAGGGAAATACAGCTGGAGACTCAATGCTTGCTTTGAACAGACCTGACAGGATGCCTCAGGCTTTGAGAAGACCATTCTTGTTACGAAGAGAGCGATGGTGCAGTTAAGTCTAAGTGCCTCATGTGGTTGCTGAACTTGTCAGCAGCAGAGTTTTGCATGTGTACCAGGTGGGAATTGCAGTGAAAGAAATGGTGTGCAGTGTTTGACAGGGAACAGACCAGAAATTGTATTTTCCCATGGCTCAATCTAGTTTCCAATGTTTCCAATTAATAGTTTGTTTTAATGAGAGAACCATTTAAAAAGTATTAGTTTGATGAGTGGGAAAAATAATATATTTGAGTTCTGGTCAACTCTTACTAGAAGGTTTTGTAAATGACTGACAGAACAGAATGTAGAAGCTCTGTCACAGGTGGCACATCTGCAAAGCAAACTACTTATGCCTAGTGTTTGTTAATACAGTGAGCAAGCCTAACCCTTGCTGTGCCAACAACCTAGGATGTTGTTCTGTCTCCCTTACTGTAAAGAAAACCTAACTCTGTCTGGAGACAGTTTGAAGATCTACCAGTATCAAAGTAAAGAGAATCTGACAATGCTTCTGTGTGGTTAACCCTAAGGTTTTCATTTGGCACACCAGATGCTGCCTGTTATCCCCAGTGAATTTCAAGATGGTCATGCAAGATGGATTGAGTTGCAGCATGGCCAGGTTTGGGGCACAGAGCAAAGAGATTTTACAGATTTGAGACAGATAGGAAGTAATTTTTTTTTTTTATCATTATGAAATAATAATTATTAGCCATCACTGTACGACAGCCACTTTCTATCTAATTATTGTGATGGAATAATTAATAGTCCAAGGGGCTGGAGAAAAGCAGAACATAACACACTCAAAATGGTGTGGGTGTTACCACAGGTAACAGGTACAGGTTGCTGTGAAGCGGTTCTGTCATGCAAGCAAAGTTAGATAACAGATCTTGACCTGTGTAAGGGACCAGCCCTCTGGACCTACTTTGGGAAATGGTATCGAAACCCCGTTGTAGCTCCTGCTCATATGCATCCCAAAAGGCCTCCCTGGAAGGATGGAAACTGCAGTAATGGCCTGCATAGATGAGATAACGAGGATGACTGAGGTAATGACAATGATGAGGGGCGGAGGGGCAGGTCCACTCCAGCTGCTCTCACGTGTATGGCTCAATCACACGTACTCGTTGTGAAATCTAGTTTCTAGGCCTATAAAATAGGGGGCTGCAATGGTGGGCTTTGGGAGTTTCATCAACACTGACCATCAACATCGACCCTCCCCCGTCGGCTGGACCAACGACGCTGGATCCAAGACCGGTGATTTTCCTGTCCTTGTCATCTCTAACTCTCTCTTCCCCCTGCCCCCCACCTTTTTCTTCTTGTCCCCTTTTCCTTACTTAATACATATATGCGGGTGGTTTTGTTTAGGTTGTTCAGTATTAACTCCTACTAGTGTAATAAATGTGTTATTTGTTATAAACAGACCTTGTGTGTCGCTGCACCTTAAGCTGATCAAGGGGTATTGGACAGTCGAGCTTTTACTGGGACCATCATACATTTACTCTCTCTGGGAAAAGACCAGGTCTGAGAGAGGGATTTTGGGCCCAGCCGCACCTGGGCTCCTCTCTGCAGGAAGTCTAGAAAGCAAGGGGGTTCAGTCCTTATCTCCCTGGGCTGCCCAGTCTGAGTGGTGACATGTACAGGACTGGATCCAGCCGCACCCAAGCTCCTCTGCTGCAGCAGGAGCTTAGAAAGCAAGGGGGTCCAGTTCTAACCTTCCTGGGTTTATTAAATCCGGGCCGTGTCAACCTGGTAAAAGCAGACCAGTGATAGCTCCTGACTTCCTAGAATGGGAAGCACTGCTAAATACAACCCTCTGAGCACAGGAAACCAAGAGTTGTAACACTTTAAATCTAAACTGTTGTAAATTAGGGAGTAGGAAGCTAAGTGCATGCTAAAATTTTGAGAATTTGACCTTTGGATGCTGCCCAGTCTGAGAAGCAAAGCTAAAGAAGCCCATGTTAAGTTTGGCTGATGCAATAGAATTTATACAACTAAATAGAGTACTCTGATTTATACAACTTTGGTACCCTGAATCCATGTAGTTCCTGAACAATAAGTATAGTATTTGCAATGAAAATATATTTAGCTGAAGAAACAAAGAGGCAACTGGATGTAAACAGCACATTCGCAAGAGGCAGTAGCAGTTTTGAACAAATAAGGTGACTTCAATAAAAATATTTGTTCCTAAATGGGAACATGTATAAAAGATGAGAGCTTCAAACCTTATTTATCTGAAATACTAATGACCATGTGAGTGATCCTAAGCAATTTCAGGTGCAGGTGTCTGAGAAACTGCATATAGGATTCAGCTTGACATTGGGGAGCCAACCACATGACATGTTGGTTGTATAATTAACCTTTATGTAAAAACATTTATCTGTCTCCTGCAGCATTTTTCTCTATTGTTATAAGGTATTAAAGTCCTTGAGGGAAGCTTTTGTTTGTAATAAAAGGGTGTTTTCAGAATTACAAGCAAATCACTGCATTGATTCCAATTAATCCGTATGCTTTGGTTTACATGCCGTACCATGGATCCAACACTAAATTATACCAGGAGTAAAAATGTTGTAAATAAGTGGCTTGAATGGTGGACTGGAACAGTGAAAAACAGTCATCAAAACTGGAACTTTTTCTGGAAATAGAATTGGAAAATATTTAGACTGCACTTTGCTCTGTGTGCTCAAGTAGTGGGTGCCAATAAAAATGAAGGCAAACAGAAGACTGCCTTATTTTTGACAATAGGAGCAGGAACAGATGTGTCTAAGAGTTTTCAGCTAACTTAGAGGAGGCTTATTATGAAACTACAAAAAATTTTAGGAGTACAGGATTCTGAAGAAAATGAACGGGTCATAACTAGACTTGCCAGATCTGTCTGGACCCAAACCCACACTCTGAAGCACACTGTGTGCAGAGTACTCAGGATCAAGGACCTACAGAGTGTCACCTGCAGCAAAGGTCTTGTAGGTAGTACCTCTGTGTTTACTGGTCTATTGACCATTATTGGACCACAGTGTGCTGTCCAGAACCTGCCTGTTTGGACTGGGGATTCAGGGAGCCTTTGGCATTCTGGCTGCAATGTTCTTCTCCTGACCTCAATCACTGGCTCCAGCTTCCTGGTACTGGTAGTTTCAATAGTCAGATGATTTGCAGGCAACCTCAAACTTCCACTGCCCTGGCTAAATGCGGCTAGTAAATCTAATTACATGAAAGAAAATATGTTTATTAGAAACTAAAATGTTAATTGACCAACCTCCCAGTTCTGGAGGTGGCGAGAGCCCAAACTGTGAATTGACCCTGTAACTCAGAGGAAGGTTTCATGTACGCAGTCACAGTCATGTGGTCGTGACTTTGTGCTTGGCACTGAGCCCTCCAGTTGCTCTTGCTACTGATGCATCTATGACTGCTACAAAAAATAGAGAGCACAGGAGTTGGGCTTGCTGCTGAGAAGTTCCACTTCAAAAAAGCAGTTAGACCTTCCTGAGTCCTTCCCTCTTTCCCCCCTCCCCAGTCTTCTTAAGGTATCTTGGCAGACCTAAGGACATGTTCCAGTGCAAAGACCCTTCTTAGCCACACCTAACTCAGCCTCAATGTCCATTCCATAGTCCCTTTCTTGTGCTGACGAGGGTGGCTACAATGACTGCAGATGAAATCCTAAACTTGGAAAGAAATGGCAACTATTAAACCCAAATTCACGTTTGCTGGGAAAATTTCCTGTTTGCTATTTACAGGTAGGAGTTGGCTGGAGCCAGTTTCAGTTGCATGGAGTAACAAAGTAAATATAAAAATAAATCCTTATACCACAGAGCAGAGAGAGTTTTCTGAGATAAGTAGTTGTTAAGCATAATCTTCAAGAAAACCTATGCTCTCGGTTCAACACAGAGTCCCCTGGGCTGTGCTACTGATTTGCCTGATGCAGTGTTTTTACTGTTCTGTATTTTATTGAGCATTATATGGAAAGATATTAAACACAGACTCTTATTTAGTACCTTCTGTTCTTCTAGTACTGAGGCAATTTTGTAAGAGGTTCTGCTTCTGATAGATAATTCAGATGTTACATACCTTCACATTTAATTCAGTTACAGCACTTAATTTCTAAATGTGAAGTGAGTTCTGATGAATTATTACTCTTCATTTGCTTGATTTGTTCTACAGTGTCTTCTGGCACTTGAATTTTAGGCAGATCCTCCCAAGTATGATCTTTTTTCCTTTTTCCTACTTTTTTTTTCTTTTTTAATTCCACTGTGAGAACCTCTTGAAGTTTCTCTAGCAAAGGCAGATAAAGAAGAATAATTTAATTTTGAATTGTGATTTTATCTTTTCTAAGCACTATTTTTATACCTTGCTCATCTGTTGGCTTTGCAGACCATCTGGCAGTTTTCCTGCTCTTGGTGTGTCTGAAAAAGAATTTATTATTAGCTCTTATGCCTCTTATGATTTGTTTTTCAAACTTTCTTGGCCTGCTTTTCTGTTTTTGACATTTAACCTGTCAGGAGTTTTTGTTCCTTTCTATTTTCCTCTGGCACAACTTCAGCTTCTTGATTTTTACTCTGGAACAGCAGCCAAAATGGGGACCAATTGCTTCATCAGGCTGCAGCTATGGGCTCTGTTAGCAGTACAAGTGCCTCTGCTGAGAGCAGGGTCCAGTCCCACCAATTTTCACATGGCTGCTTGAAGTTCTGGTCACCCACAGCACCTGAACAGCCTGGAAGCTCTGGGAACAGCCAGGCTGCTTCTGCAAGGGGAACTCCGGATACCACTCAGCTCCTTGTGCTGTGGCAACCAGGGCAAGTCAAAGCAAAGGCTGGCAGATTAAAAGAAAGAAATAATCTGTAAATTGTGAAATGGTGTAATACCTGCTATGGGAATAAGTAAATATAGTAGTTTTTAAATTGAAGAAATGTTTATAAATGTCTCCTGGGGTTAGGAAAGCAGTTGAGTAAATAAATACAGAGCTCTCAAAATTACCCCTCTTCTTATACAGAAACTTCCTGCCACTCCCATATTTGTCCAACATATTGCCTTGGTTTGGGTCCAACACAACAAAGAACCAGCCCCATGGCCACTCACTCAACACCCCCAAGCCCCACACACACCGTGGGATGAGGAGGACAAAGCCCGACTAGAAGCTCCTTGGTCGAGACAAAGGACAAGGAGGGCTCTTCACCACTTAAGGTCCCAGGCAAAACAGACTCAACTTGGGGAAAAATAATAATTTAATTTCACGCAGAGAAAACGCACACAGGACGCAAACACCACACAGAGCAGAGCTTGCATATGTTACCCCACCCCTCCCTTCCTCCCGGGCTGTGCTGGTCTGGTGTGGCGGGGTTTTTTGGTAGCGGAGGAAAGGTTCCATGGGTGGCTCGGTAAGAAGCTGAGAAGCTCCCCCTGCTCCCAAACCAGCCAAGGAGCCATGAGAGGGACAACAGATGTGCTTCAGCGATTAACGTACGAGAGAACTGAGGTAAGAGCTGAGCAGAGAGCACTTAGTAGGAAGAGAAAGAAGAGCGGAGCTGGAGAGGCAGAGCGGTGCTGGTGGTTGTAATTTGGGCCCGGGAAGAAAGGAGAGGTGGGGATAACGTGTTTCAGCACTGCTCTTTGTCTGTGCCCTGTGTGCATCTGATTAGTATGAAATTAAATTATTTTTTCCCCAAGTTGAGTCTGTTTTGACCAGGACCTTAATCGGTGAAGAACCCTCCTTGTCCTTCGTCTTGACCCATGAGCTTCTAGTTGGGCTTTGTCCTCCCCACCCCAGAGTGTGTGTGTGTTTGTTGTGGTTGGGGGTGTTGAACGAGCGGCCACGGATCTGGTTCTTTGTTGTGCTGGGCCCAAACCACGACACCGGGCCCAAATCCCTTTGTTCCCGGTTTCTCTCCCTCCTTCCCCCCAGCAGCACAGGGGGACAGGGGATGGGGTTTAGAGTCAGTTCACAGGCTGGTGGTTCCTGCTGCTCCTTCCTCCTCAGGAAGAAGGATTCCTTACAGTCCTTCCCTGCTTCCCCACGGGGTCCCTCCCATGGGAGAGAGTCCTCCATGAACCTCTCCTTCATGAGTCCTTCCCACGAGGTCCAGAGCTGCTCCAGCCTGGGCTTCCCACAGAGTCATGGGTGCTTCGGGAAACTCCCCTGGTGCCAGGGTCTTCCACAGCTGTGCAATCAGAGTCCACAGGCAGCAAATCCTCTGGCCACAAAATCCAAGTCCAGTGGCCAAGTTCACCCCTCCTGGCGCCTTCAGGGAATGTTCCACCACGTTCCTGCATGAGTGCAGGGGGACAGCTGCCATCTTGCCATGGGCTGCAGGGAAACTTCTGCTTGGGCACCTTCTTCCCCTTCTTCCTCGCCAACCACCAGCTCTGCTCTCCTTCTCCAGCACAGCTCTTCTCCTTTAAGTGCTCTCTGCGCAGGTGTTATGTCAGTTCTTTCGTATGTTAATCGCTGAGGGGCACCTATTGTCCCTCTAGTGGCTCCTTGGCTGGGTTTGGAGCAGGGGGAGCTTCTCAGCTTCTTACAGGAGGCACCTGTGGGGCCGCTACCAAAAAACCTGCTAAACGAAACCAGCACACATATAACCCTGGAAATTATAAGGTAAGCAAAGATTCAAAAAGTGGGCAACTTTACTGTTTTTTTAATTGGGAAAAAGAAAACATAAGTCTTTGCTTATATGTGTACCAGTAAGAGTGAAACATGTTTAAAAAGAGAATGTTTTCCACCACTTGGAAAAAGAGAAGCTCTGGAAGAGAGGGCTGATATTTTTCTACTCTGGATTCATCAGCAGGGTTCTGGCAGGTGCCTTTACAAAAATAGCGTACATACTTGTGAACATTCAAACATCCCCGTTGAGAGATGGCATTTCCACAGACTTGTTTGGGTGCGCTCAGAAGCTGCAGTGTTTTAATGGAAAATGCAGAATATGATCAGTGCTACGGAGGGTAATATTTTGCTCTGGATAAAAACAAAAGAAATTGTTCAAGCAGACTAAAAGACATATTAAAAAAAGAAAGAAATTAAAACAATTTTAAAAGAGAAAGAGAAAACATGCTCAACTAAATATGAAAAAGAAAACCCACCCAAAATGTAGAGGAGGAAGCACAGGTGAAGCTGATGTTTTACTGCCACACATTCCCCAGGGAATGCTGCCAGCTTAACTTGGAAGGGTAAAGCACTGTCTCCAGTCAGCTGTTCTAATGTGCAGCCTGCTGGTGTTGATCCAGATGTGCCCAGCACGTATGGTGTTGAGCACAAGTTACTTGAGAAACTGCAGAAGACAGTGCAGTCATTTAAGCACAAAATAAATTGGTCCTTGATATTTCTAAGGCAGGTTTTAGTATATACTTTTAACTGTCTCGTCATAACTGGAGACCAACAGTTTATGTATCCCAGGCATTTGCAAAGACTGAATCTTGGCTTGCTCAAATAGTGGAACTGACTCTAATCTTCATCCAGAAGTATTAAAAGTTTTAGGTCTTTGTTTATGGAAGGTCATTCTTAGCTGAAATTGGCCATAAAGCCTTTTCACTTGTTATTAAAGGGGGCTGGTAAACATCTTGTTACAAGATTAAAGAGCATTGTTCTCAGCCTCACTGTCTAGACCATTTAAGAAAAATGCAGAGGAGAAAGGACTGAGGTCTAACTTAAGTACATGTCAATCTTACAAAATAAACAAAAACAAACTAAACCGTCTATTTTCAAGCAAAACATGAATTGCATTTTCCAGAGCTAAGCTCAAGGATGAGGTTCAAAAGAAAAAAAAAGTAAAGATACTAAAGATGGCTGGGGCATCACATTCTGGGATACTTAAAACAACTCAAGGGGAAGCTCTGAGTTCTGGAGGAGATCTTTTTGTCTGTAGTTAGAGGATGGCATTGTCTACACTTTTTTACAGGAAAATAGTTTTTAAAGCATAAATACAGGTGATTTAGGGATTGAAAAATTAAGAGGAATGTTGTAAAGTGTTGCATGCTGTTGCAAATTAATAGTATCATGAAGGGACTGCTGAGAGCTGTCACTAGCACCAAAAGTACTGTGAAAGACACTATATTTTTCCTGGGAAAGTAATTACAAGCCTTTAGTTTGTTTGCCTACCTTTCTTTTGTTGGGGGAAAAAGCCCTGAACCACACTGAAACATTCTTCCAAGAATATTACTCTCTCTTGCCTCAGGCGGCCTTCCTAGATCTTCTTAGAAAACACAACAGCCAAACAAATGATCATGAACATAAGCCATGATCTCACTAAAGGAATTATACCTGGAACAGTTTTGTGTTCCACCAGATGCAGTTCACAGGGCATAGGTTTAAGCTGCATGGGTTTCAGCATGTACCTGCTAGATCTTACTCTGCCTCACTTAATGGGCTGATTGATATGTCTTCAAAGCAAAAGAATGGAGTCAGATACCAGTTCATGTTTAGTGCTGTTACAGTTCAGAATGGATCCAGTGGTGCCTGTTACTTTTTCCTAAAGGAAAGTGTGCTGTTAGAAGCCAGTATCAGAGTGCCCACAGACCTGTAAAGATGTAAAGTTAGATAAGGTAAAACAAGAGCTTCAAATTATGTTGTCTGTCTGGTAGGGTACTCTGAGAACATCTGCTACAACTTTAGAGGAGTGCTCTGCTTAATGTTCTTGGGATGCACTAATAGCAGCAGCAGCAGTGTCATCCCAAAGGAATGCATGCTTGAGGCAGATGGGTGACATCTCTACATGGGAGGGAAGGAAGGGATGCTGTATTGGCTCCTTATTCCATGGATATCTCACATAGGTGATAACTCTACCATACTGAGACAACTGAGCTCCAGGAGACATCAGCACAGAGAAACTGTTAAGTGTTTCTCCTATCTAACAGCAGCAGCATGACCTGCAAATCCACAAATGGCAAGACATCTCAGAGACTCCACATTTACAGTGCCTTATAGATAGCCCTGTTGATGTTTTTACAATTACCTATTATGTTAATTTTCACGATTAATTCTTGCTTGTTTTATGTTTGGCTGGGAAAAGAAAATATGTGTGCAACTGCACATTTGAGCTTCTGGCCAGAGCCATCTGGAACAGGTTACTGCCTTGCTCATGTTATGAGATGGCAATTACAATTTGGACACGGAATAAAGCCACCCTCAGCTGATAGCATAAGGTAGCCCATGCTTGGAAAAGGAAAGGAAAACTTCTCCAAACACCAAGAGTTTGCAATTGGCATTCTGTCCTGGGAGGTAGAAGAAGTATGCCCTACTGTTTTTCAGGTAGAAATAGGGTTTGAGACAAAGTTTTCCTTTTTCTTGGTATGGCAGTAGGCTGAGCTGTGTGCAGTTCAAATCACTGCCTGTCATATCAATGTGTGACGATATCAAAAGCTTGCTTATTTAGCAGTCTCCAAGAACACTTAGATCAATCTCCATAGTCAAACAAAAGCCCAAATCGTGAATCTCCTAGAGTGTTGGAGCCATCAAAATGCAATGGTTCCTGCAAATGCCCAGCAGTTGTTGTGTTTTACCTGGATGTTTGGCAGATTTAGTTCCGGCAAAATGTAAGTATAATTTGAGATAGAATTAAAAAGGAGATGAAGGGCTGTAAAAATTGATAGTTGAGGACTTGTTTTTGTGAAGGAGACTTCTTGTTCAGGAGTGCTGGGTGTAGTTAACTCTTATTCGATTCCTTGACCTAAATACAGCTTTTGTCTTATCATTCAGAAGATGTTCTCTTATGTTCTCTGCTGCTGAAGGTCCCTTGTAATCGAGTGTTCTGCATTATCTGCAGGAGCGTGGCATAATTCATACGTTCAGCCATCTCATCCAAGGAAGGTAGAGTTAAGGCTACAACACATAGCTTCTGCCCCTTATGATGATATGTTACTTAATTTTTTTAATCCCAAACTCAAACATAATTAGAGCTATAATTTCAACCCTAGCTATGCACAAAGCAAACTCGTAAGAACCTACTTGGCTAATTAACACAGCCCCATTTTGTACTGTGGGCTGTTCTGCACCTCCTCATCAAGACAAAAGAAACCATCACGGTAATTTAAATAAAATAGTGGATTTTATAACACAGGGGATAGTTGAGACCATTGAAGTGAGAGTTCTAAACCTGAAGTTTAGCCACCGTCCTAAACATAAATGGTGAAAGTATCAGCAGATGGTGTTGGAAGATAGGTTGAATTGCCCATATTTTTATAGGGAAGCAAAATAGGTTTTATGTACCACAAACATCTTTCCTTCTGCAACTCTTCATATCAAAGAGAGTTGTGAGAAGGGTGTGCCTGGATCTCATTATTTTGTGGCCGATGGTAGTTACAGAAAGGTGCTACAGAAATCCCACTTACCCATAACATCAAATCCTTTTATTTAGGAAAAAAAATTCACCACATGGTAAGCAAGCCCAACTCATGGCTTGGTACACTTTTTATACTCAGATTTTTATCCACTCCACCTGTCTTATGGAGACAGGAAAAACGAAAACATTTGTCCAGTATTCCTTCTTCAGGGAATCCCTTCAGTGGTGAGGTCTGGATTCACCTTCTGTCTCCAGCACTGGAGCGTGTCTGCCAGTTGGCTGATGGATCAGAAAGAACTCTTTAGCCTGAGGCAGTTCTCTGGGAGCAGACTGGTGCTGCACTCCTCCGGTGATTCTGGTGCACATACAATGATTTTACCATGGGACGGTGAGAAAAATTCCATGGATCAGCAAGTGAGGTATCAACAAGTATATGGGGCAAACTTTGAATCCACATAAATGGAGGCTCAGAGCATCTGCTTTGCTGTAGAGCTGTTTCTCATAGTTTCAGAAGATCTTTGCACACCTAACACGCAGTAAGCGCTGCTACTATTAGACTTGTTAGCTCTCCAGATCATTGGGTGTATTGAGAAATACTGGATTAATGGAATCATGAGAATACTTGCTGATCACCTTTTTGTGTTTCATTTTCCATGCAATGCAAGTGACATAAGCAAGTCACTGAGGGTGTTAGATATGGCACTGAGCATCTGGTCCTGTCATTTTTTAAATATAATTTGGACAATGACAGACAGTGAGTGATGTACAGAGGTCTTGCACTTCCCATTGGCACTGATATGACTTTGGCAACCATGAAGTCGGTCAATCTTTGTGTGTCAAGATGGACATCCATACTTAGAGGACAATTTTATGAGTATCTGTTATAACAACTCTGTTTCCTTGTTTCTCAGTTTGTTACAGAGAGATGAATGATAGATTTTTATCTTGTCAAAAATCTCACTTTCCTTAGAAATAAAGGATTTCCTCAAATGAAAGACTCAACAGAAATTCAAAGTGTGCATTTAATGTCTGTGTCTGAAAGGAGGCTGTAGTGAGGTGGATGTTGGCCTCTTCTCCTAAGTGAATAATGATAGGACTGGAGGAGGTGGCCCGAAGCTGCACCACGGGAGGTTTAGACCAGATATTAGGAAGAATTTCTTTACTGAAAGAGTAGTCAGGCACTGGAATGGGTTGCCCAGGGAGATTGTGGAGTCACCATCCCTAGAGGTATTTAAAAAAGTGTAGATGTGGCACTTCAGGACATGCTCTAGTGGGCACGTTGGTTTTTTTGGGGTTGTGTGTTGGTGTTGGTTTTTTTGGTTTTGGTTTTTTCCCCTGGGTGGACGGTTGGACCAGGTGATATTGAGGTCTTTTCCAACCATGATGATTCTGTGGTTCTGTGATTCTGTGATATAATTTCAGTGTTCATCTTTGGAACCAGCACAATCATTGCAGCATCTAATTGCTTAACTCTCATTTCTCATAAATGTTCTGCGTGACCCACTAAAGCTCTGTCTGTGTCAAAGTTGCAAAACACCTGAAAAAGTGCTTTATTTTCTTCATCTTCAGTTATAACTGGAGCTTTGCAAGATACGTCTTTCCTGAGAAGTGATTCATTTCACAAGCTTTCACTGAAATGTGGGGTCAGTTAAAAAGGGCCAGTGTTTGTAGACAAGCCATTTGTTTCCTTTTGAGCATTTAATTTGTTTGTTCCTGTTTTCAAAGAATCCCTCAGCAATATAGTTCCTGTAGCCGGGATTGTCATGAATTCAAGTTATTCACCTCCCAGAGGGTCAGACCTTTCATCAGCATGATATTGGCATGAAGCAGCGAGTGTTGCATATTCATCGTCCGAGGCACCGGCCAGAGGGCCTCCAAAAACCCTGACTTTTTTTTTTTTTTTTTTTTTTTCTCAGAGCAAGGAAAACAATCCCTTCCCTTCCCTAGTCCCTTGATAAGGGTTTCTGTCCAATAACGGTGCTCTCTGCTCTGAGGCACATTTAACTGTGAAGTTTGCAGCGGGAGAGGCTTTCCTTCAAGCTGTTAGTGTTTTATCCTGGCAGGCTCCTCGAGGTTGTTGTGAGGAGTCTAGCCAGTTGGTGAGCTTTGTAATTTAAACCAGCTGTCCCAGGCTGAGGCCCCCATTTGCATTGTTTAACATACTTAGAAAATGAAGTGTTCATTTTTAACATTCCTCCTCCAATTGGTTTAATGCTGAATTACAGAAGAGAACTAAGCAAAACCAGGTGCTTTCTCTGTATTCTCTCCAGTGACTGAGGAGGTACAGACGGCTCCCGATCTTCTCCATTACTTGCCATTTCATTCTCTGGACTATAAATGACTGAGGAACTGAAGTGCTAGCAGAGGGTAATGCTTGGGAAAACTTTCTAGTTATTCATCAGCACAGACTCTGGGTTTTTTTCACCTTTCCCCAACGGTTTTGGACATGCAAGGATTAAAAAGGTAAGTGGCGTGCATGAAATGTCTTCACTTTCTGAAGGGAAACCTACTTGTGAAAAATATCTGTGGCAGGGATTTGGTGTACCAGTCCACTTGCTAAAGCCATTTGCAAAGAGACAGGATCTCAGTGGTCAGAGGTGGGGAAAGATGATCTGTCTGTTATTAAAGCTGTGCTGTCTCTGACAAGTTCCTTCCTGATCTATGCTTATACTCTGTGTTAGGAACCCCGGCATCCACAGCAGTGCTGAACTGAGACAGCAAATGAACCCACTGGCCACAGGGATTGATTTGAAGCTAATTGGTTTCTATTGCAAAAGCTCCTTACTAGTTTAAAAAATTTTGCCTGGTGGGCAAGCTACTGTGACCCGCTGAATATAGCGTTGATAGGTTGTGCTGCGTGCCTGTTAATAATTCTTGAGGAGATTTGAGATCTAAAGTAAAGAGCAAATTGAGATGGTGGTTGCAGGCAGAACATGTATGAGGCAGTAAGGTCACCCCCCCACGCCAAGGAAAGAATATATCATCCTGTAACAACGGAAACTAAAGACTGTCTGGAAACAGATGAGTGTTGTCTGAGCAGTTTTATAGGGGATTTTGTTAGCAGGCACTGCTCTGCAATAATGTGGAGTGTAGCCCAGTTGCTAGATATGTTAATGTTCAGCTGCAACCTGTTGTATTTCCTTCTAGTGCTGTTCTTGCTGTATGCAAAGTGTGTATGCAGTCTTTATATCAGTGTATGCTTTAAAATCTATTCAGAAAGATTTGAGGGAAAAAAAATGAAGTGCAAGCCTAAATGGATAACATTGTATTTGGAATGCTTTGCATCCAACTTTAAGGAAAAGTCTGTGCAGAATTTGCCTTTACTTGTCACTCAGAAGCTGCCAACAAGCCCGATCTGTCTCCACAACACTACGAACAACCATTTTAGGGTTTATGTTTACTTTTCAGAGCTTGTGCCTCTGTCCTCATTTAAAACAAATTTGTTCAAATGTGTTGGTCACTGTTTGTGAGTTTGTCAAATGCATTTATAGGTCCTGTTCAGCAGCTCAGTTTGCACTGGAAATCAGGCACAGCTCTATGAGAGAAAGTTGGCAGCTTGCTTGGGTAGCAGAACTAAGGCTACCTAAAATATCCCTTGCTTCCTGTGCTGGTTTTGTGGGAATGTATTGTACACAATTGCCATTCAGAACTAGAATTGAAGATAAGCAAGATATGGGTCTAATTGTATTGAGAAGAAATTTATAAGACAGTGGCAAAGCACTGAAATCCATAGCACACAGAAAAAAACAGTTCCTTACTGTCCTTTCCTGGTTATCTGTCTGTTAGTAAAAACTTGGGGGTGGGAGTTTAGTTGACCAGAATTTTCATGTCCCAGATGAGGAATTCCAAGGAGTTCCAGCCATAGATCTCTTTTAGAGAAGGATCCTCTTTTTTCAGTTGCAGTGAGGAGACCTAGCAGGTCCCACTAGATGCTGGGGTGATATAGCTGGGGAAGGCTCTATTGAAGATAGCAGCTTCTAGTAGCTGATAAACTGGCACAATGTGTCTAGTTGCAGAGCAACATACTGCTCAGTACTGAGTAAAGGGACAGAATCTGGGCCTAAGGAAATGGATTAATCTCAAATACAGTCTCCTGGGGATGAAATGCGGTTTAGCGGTTAGAGCAACTGGCTTGGATTCAGGACCTCCTGCACGACATGTCTGCAGCCCTGCCAATGTGTTGCACTGTGAGATTAGGCAGGACCTGTGCTCTGGTTTACCCATCTGTAAAATGTGTATAATGTGCAAGAAAAAAAATTATATTCTCTAAAGAAAGGTGTCAGAGAAGGGCAAAAATACTTACTATTACACACTTGTTCATTAAGCAGCTCTTGCATGAGGTACCATAAAAATAGATTAGATAATAGACATGTTGAGTCTGATTCTGATCAGACTTGCATAAAACCGTAGGAAATTAGTGGCTTAGAGATCTGAATCTGGCCCACACGTTTTATTATTCCCTCTCCAGAGGCCAAATTAGTGTTAGCAAATCTCTGTGGAATACACTGAAGTATCACTAGAAATGAATTTGTCCATGTGTATTTAGTTCTATATAATAAGCCTGGATATCAGAAGGTTTTCAGCCTATTTTCTATGCACTTTACAGGATACTGGCTGCTTTCACACTGGCCGTCTGCCTTTCAAGCCCTGGAAGAGCACAGGTGAGAGGTGCACACAGCCATCTATGTACTGCTTTGTGCTCAAGTGCTATATGGCATGAGGCTTAACTGGCTAGCAGGTGAATTGGAAGCTCTGTGGTCTGGGGTTTACATGAAATGGAAGCTGTGTGGTCTAAGGGTTTAGAGGGGAGGACTTGAAGCCAGCAGGATTCTGGAGTTAAACATGGACTGAGCTTATTGACTCATCACTGCCAGTTCAGCAAAACATCCCTGTAGAAACCTGGACCTCACTGAAGACCTGCTTCTGCCTCTGAACAATTCTGGAAGAGGAAATAAGAAAAGCTGATCCCTGGGAGCAGGCACAGCTCAGTTCTATGGTGGGGAATATATGGATAGGTATTTTCTGTCTTCAGCAGGATCTTGTCTTAGGACTGTTTAATTTTGGACTATGATCCTGAATGACTGCATCATAGTTTTCATTTAAATTTATGCCCAAAACTATTTTTTGTTCAAGAGGCAGGGCTTTTGAGGGTGGATAGAAGTAAAGCAGTCCAGTTCTTGAAATAGCAGAAACATTAGTTCTTTGTGTTCTTGGGCTCCAAGTGGACTTTAAATTAGAAAAACAGTTCCCAAAGGCATGTTAAATTTGAATTCCTAGTTGATAATCCAGATATATTCAGTGTCCAGAGCTGTGTTTCTAAACACCTTTGCCAAAAGACTCTGAAATGTAGTTGTTGTTTTTTCTGTTACATTGAAAATTTCCTGCACGTGGTATGCTTATTGATATTTTTGTGAACATTTAATCTGTATGGGAAATGCTTTTGATGCCCCTGGAGAATTTTTGAAATGTCTTTAAGAGTTTGTTTTTATAATTTAAAAAATATTGTTTCCATTGCTATTTTTATAAAAACATCTTGCACCGTAAATCGATTTTGGAAGTCTAAGTAGAAGGCAACTTGAAACCAAGATGACAGCAACAAAATATTTCTGAAGATATTGAAACTGGTCATTTCAACACTATTGGAATATTTTCTAGAATAAAGTTCCAGAAAGTTGTTGAAACCAGTTTTGCAATAGTTTCAGTGCTTCTGAATCATTGTTTATTGTCAAAAAGAAAATAGTTTTTATTAAAATTATCTTCACTTTTCCTGCTAACCTGCCACAGCATAGAAAAAAGAACAAAAAGTAAAGAACGTACAGTCTTTAAAACATGAGACTTTAAAACATTCTCCCATCAGAATATTTTGCCTTTCCACAGCATGATGCCAAAACATCTAAGAATGCCAAAATAAATGAGGGCAGAATTCCTTCGTAGTTGTTTGACAATTCTAGTAGTGGTTTTGTGTATTCATGTGTGCAAGTGGAGGTGTAGTCCAAATAGTGCCATGGCCTGCTCCCACTGACTTACCCATCTCAGCCCTTGCCTCCCATCTGCAGCTTACTACCTTTCCAAACATGAACCAAGCACTCTTCAATTTATTTCTTCCATAAAATCCAGAAGTAAGTGTCTTTGTCATTTAAAACCAACCAAAAAGGAACAATCTTGAGCACAGTCCATCTCTCTGCCCTCTGGTTACTTCAGTGGTTCTTGTTTTCTGGTTATCTCTTGCTTACATTCCTTAGTATAACCTATTAACTGGCAAGATTGTGTGCTTGTGAGAAATCCTTGGCCCATTACTAAATATCCGGATACCCAGTCAAAAACTGGGGAGAACAGGGAATAATTTTAATGGGCTTTGACACAGTGTGGCCAGGACTGTCACTTTTTTAGCACTGCAGAGGGTCACTGATGAGGTGCAGAAGACTCCAGTTTGCAGCCCTGATAAAGACCAGCACCATAGGTTAGGAAGGAACATGTAACCTTAGAAGGCTAGAACATGTGTCATGTAAAGATTTATCCTTTAATATTGAAAATGTTTGGTGTAAAGTAAAAGCCTGCCTTTTATTAAGCTTACTATGTTTTAACTAAGGCTTCAATTCAGTCGGATGGTTAACTTGTTGAGATGTGTGTACTGAATTGTCTGTATGTGGCAGCTTACAGCCTGTTAGAGAAATTACCTAGTATGTTTTAAATGAGCCCCCCTGTTCTGGCAAAAACAAGACCCCCAAATAGAAGAATGCACTTCTGTGTTAACAACTAGTATGGAGCCCATCACCACCTGAGGGAGCTACCTTTTGAGTTCAGGGGCTGGCATATGTTCTGAGGACTCAGGCCCATGTTTGCTGACTGTCCTTTGGGGAAGGGACTTTATTTTGGTGTACTGTAAGTGCTGAACAATAGTACTAAGCATAATAATCCAGATGAGCATTTGACTCTTTAACCCTCTCATTTTACAGTCACTGAGTGTTCTTTGTTTTTTCATTTTAGCAACAATGCACTAATGGGTTTGACCTGGACCGTGCCTCTGGGCAATGCTTAGGTAGGACTTTAATTAAATCTATACATTTAAATTGGGGTTCTTTCAGAAATCCTGATTTTTAAATGAGTTAGCATTGTGCTGCTGCTAGTATGTTTTAGTTGAAGAGCTCTTGCTGTGGGACAAATATGTGTGTTTGTGTATATGTATATACAAAAAATATATGTATGTGTATAAACATCTCTGTGTATTTACACAGCACATGTATATACTGATCTTTGACATTGCTGAGATAATAATAGGCCACCAGTGCTTTTCAAATAGCTGTGATGCATTGAGATGAGTTTGGGAGCCCAATCTAGTTGCCAAATGACAAAGGTTGTTTACTGTCCTCTTTCTCCTCCAGACTATTTAGTATCTTTGTTGGCAGCCTCCACTTGGAGGCTCAGATAAAGCCTACCACTGCTTAGGGTTGAAACTTCAAGCAAATTGTTGAGGCAGTATAGGGAAACACACACTTTGCCCTATAACATCTTTTTATGAATGGCATTCAGCCTCCAGGACAGCATCTTCTGCTTGCAGTAAAGTTACTCAAACAGCAAGGGAAAACCCAGCAACAGATTGCTTGCCCTGTTATAGCAACCTACTGCTTCTGTGCTCTGAGAAGAGAGCGAATGCTCAGTTTGGCTAACTGAGCATCTGTATCTTTCTACATTTAATTTAGCAACTACCTCAATCAGAGCAAGAAAGAGGCCTGAACCAGGTCCCCAGATTGGAACATCCCTAGCTTTTTCTGTGAGAGGGAGCTTGGGAGTTCCAAATCAGGATCCAAGTTTCACAGCTGGACAAACCAAACCACCAGTGTTTGAAATCCTGATCTGCATGTTGTGGTTTGGACAGACCCTCCAGCAGGAATAGGCAGTATTGTGCTGTAGCCATGTGTAAATCGGTGTTTAAACTGAACATTCATAGAATAACAAGGCAGGCTTTCCCCTCTGCCTCTGCTAGTGAAGTAGAAGAAATAGAGCACAGGTTATGTTGAATTTATGGGATGTTTCTTGTTTAAGTGTGCTCTAACTTCAGAGTGAGGCTCCACAAAGAAGGATTAGCTTTTCCTTTAAAAGAGAGTATAATTTTTTTTGTGTGAAGTCTTGAGAAAAACATGCAAACTATGTTTTGATCGGTCCCATTAAGAAACAATCATTCATTTAACTTTTCCAATATCCTTCCAGATATTGATGAATGTCGGACTATTCCTGAGGCCTGCAGAGGAGATATGGTGTGTGTCAACCAGAACGGTGGCTATTTATGCGTACCCCGAACAAACCCAGTGTATCGCTCACCGTATCTGAATCCTTATTCCAATATTTATCCACCGCCCCCAGCACCAGGCCCCATTCCTAACTACCCTACTGCTACCAGGCCTCTGATCTGTCGGTTTGGTTACCAGTTGGATGAAAACAATCAGTGTGCTGGTAAGTAGTAGAAGTTTTTATTCTGTGTTTTTATTTATATTAAAGCTTGTCTGACGTTGGAGAAAGAATTGTCCTACAATTGTCCTTTAATGATTGTATCACTTAAGCCCAGTCTTTTGAAGTTCAGCTGCTTTTTTTAAAGGATATGAGCTCTACATTTCACAGTCATTACTCACTGCAAGCTATGATATGATATGATTTATTCCTATTATTTAATCAGAAAACTCACCTTAATGAGAGCAGTAATGTTTTTTATGAGATAAAGAACCATCTGATGGAAGGTGATTTCTCACTGCATCGCAGGCATGTCTATTGTGATTCTGAATCTGTCCTTGAGAGAGAAAATACATGGCCCTCTGTTTGAAGCATTAGATGGGAACTGAGGTCACCTTGATTTAGTTCTTGGCAGTATGTGACCTTGTTCAGATTTCTGGACTTCAGTCTTCCTCCTTTAAATGGCATAAATAAGAGTTGTTTCCTCCCGTGCTTTGCGTTCCTCACTCAGACTGTGAGCCCTATGGAGCTCCTACATTGCTTATCTGGAGGGTGGTACACAGCTGTCAGCACTTCCATTGCTTTCGTGGCTATTGACTTCAGCTGAGACTGGAACTCCCTTGATTGAGGCCCTGTGCAAACACATGGAGAAAGAATCGCTGCCCCAGCAGAGTGTTGACATTGTTTAACACCTTGGTATTCCCCCGTCTCCAATACAAAAACCAAATAACCCTATGAAAAAAATGTTGTCTTGGTAGTTTTTCTACTTTTGCATCTTTTGCTAGATTTTTATTACACTTACTTAATTTTATACTCTGCTTAACTTGGATATAAGCTGCTCCTGTGTTACTCAGATTTAAGGGAGGTTTAGATTATATCCCTTTGGGTTGCTTGCTTCTGATAATGTCAAATTGTGAAGGAATGGAGAAAAAATTTCTGAACTAAAGCAAGTAAGTTCTACTGGACAAAATATTTCATTTGATGTCGAAGCTGGAATCAGGAGGTCAGGATCAAACTGCTCATTGGCCGCTGCTGAGGGTAGATGGAGTTGTAGCCCACAGGTCTACCACAGAGTTAATCTATAACCACTATTTATTTCTGTGTCTCAGTTTTCCAAATGGTAAATTAAGTTTTCTGTCTGTTATTAAATGTAGCTAACTGTCTGAAGTTTTTATTAATTTTATTTTGGTGTGTGATAGGACTGGTCTTTGACAAGAACAAAATCTCAAATTACAGAGGATAGAAGCTTTCAATAGTGTGTTTTCCTTCTCTGTAGACTAAGGAACTGCATTTATCTCAGAACATTTATTTTTTGAATGCTGCTGCAGAACAACACAAGAGCTAAAACTGACTTGTCTTTTGGGCTGATTCTGCCCTATTGTCTGAAATTTCTGGCAGGACTTAGTTTCAGATGATGCACTTCATTTGCTTCCCTAGTGAGGAGACCATGATGCTTCAAGAGACCTGTGAGACTCTATAGATTTAAATTCAGCTGCTCTGAGATGCATTTTTCTGTATTTAAATCATTGCTGTCATTATGTTCCAAGGTGGGAAAAACATATTTTCTAACCAGTGCTAGCAGTAAGACCTACTGGAAAATTAAAACCAAAACAAAACAACACCCTGTTTTTCTTAATGACAAATTTTGAAATACTGGGATAACAGCTGAGTTTGCTGTATACTATGCAGTGATTTGAAAATTGCAACTAGTACTTCTGATATTAGCAAATTGATCAGCCTTAGTGATTTTATCTACTTTTTTATGGGCTTCCAGGAGTGTTTTCATTTTGCTAACTCTGATGTAGATGGATCAGGAAATGAGGCAGTTAGTGTAAAAATAGGCTGAAGTCAAAGGAGAAACTAAATCCCTGTGTTTGACCCTCTCTGGCCTGCTGCACACAAACTATACTAGTTAAAACAGGTGGATTCTGGAAACTTTTACAGTGGACCTTTCAGCCTGCCAGAGGGCTTATATGTTCCTATCCACACTGGCAGAAATGTGAGAACTAATGCTTTCTTCAGTGAGGGCTGTTCTCTTCTGTCCTTCTAACTTTCAGTTATGGGAATTTAATTGTGAGGGAATGTTTGGTGAATAGAGACATTAACAAGAAGAGGTGGGAGAGGACTGATGGCCATTTGAGTATCACAGTTAGCTGGAAGCATTTTTTGAAAGTCTTAACTCAGGTTTGAATTTGGGCAGATGATGGATCATATTTGTGTTACTGGAAGAAAAACAAAACTTGAAAAAAAGAAGACCTGTTGGAGCAGAAGGGTCTCTGCTGGGGTTAGATGTCATTTTTCATTTACGGAAATCCTCTGGACATATTTCCTGTCTTTATGCAGTATTTATTTTTGTATCCATGTGCCCTGGGATGGAAAGCAGGAGCACCAAGGGAAGTGGTATGAGTATGTCTCACTGTAGTGGTGGTAGGAAAGACTGACCTCCTGTCTCCAGGACTTCAGTTGTAGGGAGTGCAGGGGTAACAAGGGAGATGTGCAGCCTTGTGCTTAAAGGCCTTGGAGATGAGGCACCAGAGAACCTTGATAGGGTCCTCAGAAAACACCAGAATTTCAATGAGTTCATTCAAGAAAGTATGAATTGCATGAGTCATGGCTCTGTCTTTTTACAAGGTAATTGTAAGCATTGCATCAAGTTAACAGTATTTCAGTTGCTCTGTGTTTTCTTGCTTGTCATCATTCACAATACTCTTTGGATATGAAGTCCTTCAAGGGTTGATTCTGCAGTGGAATGGTTGAAAAGAGTAAACTGGAAGCTATTTTGCCCAATAGCTGAGCCACTATGTAACAGTTTAGTTTTGTTGGTGTTCTGGCACTGCTGTCCAGCACCTTCTTATTACTCACAGGTATTTCCATTAGACATTATGTGACTTTTTGCTGTTGACTTCAGGGGGACCAGAGATATTCTAATGCAAATGTTTCTGAGAAATCTCCAGTTTTTAACAGTGTACACATTTTTGTCTGATCAGCTATGGGGTTACAGGTCTGGGCCACATTTTCTATAGTTAGGCCAACAGAAATCTTTACTTTCTCTTTGAATTCCAGTCAAAACAGCTTATTAAACACAGGAACCTTGCCTATGAGATTTGCAGGCTCAGCTTTGAAGCACTGAGCTTGTTCAAGAGACTTCCAAAGTGAAACAGGATAAAAAAATTATCTGAAAACTGCACAAGACTTAACAAGCTTTTATTTTTTTTTTAATTATTTTTTTTTTACACCTCCCCTATTTGTTAGAACTGAGAGAAACATAGGAAGGCTGTGAAAGGGTTGCTTTGTCCCAGCCTGGCATTTGACCTGCCTGCCAAGGCTCCACGTTCCCTGGCTCTCAGAGGAATGTGCACCTCAGGTGGTTCAAGTAACATTCCCTCTCAGAGGGGCTGATACATTCAAACACAGGAAAATAAATAAATTTAAAAAATATTCTTCATCTTTTCAAGCTTTTTGGTCTTGTCCTTTCTGACCTGAATGGTCACAGATAGGGATAGGTGTCCCCCCTGCTTCTCCATCCTCTTCACAACTGAATCTCCAGATCTTGTTCTTTGTGAAAACAAAACCTTTCCTAGCATAAGTCCCTCTCAAAGACACCTGCTGGTGACCAGTTTGCCCACTCCAGTGTCCTCTGCATGGTGCTGTAGCCATTTGTGGCAACAGGCAGAGAAATCTTTTAATTATAATTACTTTTTAAATCTTCTGTGGCTTTGAGTCCTGATACATAGTTTTTTTTACCCCTGGAGTTGCTGAATACTTTATATCTTGTATGTATTAATGTACTGTGTTTTCCACAGCACGAAGTCTGTGTAAACTCATTCCAAAGCAGGTTGGGAATGATTTATAACCACAATTACTGCTGGAATAAAAGACCACATACAGGAAAAGGCAAAGAACATTTTGCACAAGGGCTCTGCTTGAACTGTTTGTCTTCTAATGCTACTTCTCTATAAATACAGAATGGTTAGTCATAATAATGACTTCTTGTTCAAGGAACTTGGTCTAGTAACTGTTGGCAAGATTAAACTGGAGCAAGGGCCCGTGTTCTTGCATTATACATTTGTAAGCTGAGAGCTCTTTCCAATTTCCCTTCGCTCCACCTTGCTGTTTCCTGATTTACAATGATCTTTAAAACATGCCTCAAACACTGATCCTTCTGGGCATTGTGGAAAGAACTCTAATATTTGCCTTCTCTCCCATTAATGCACATGCACAATGGGAGGAGATGATGGGGGTGGGGAGGCATATAAGAGGGTCTAATGGAGGGATCAGAGAAAGTAGAGTGCAAAGGCAGAGAAGCAGATGCTAGGAAAGATACAAGCATAAGGCAGGATGGGTATGACCTAGAGACAGAAAGAAAGGAGGAGGCCAGAGGTGTTAATAAATGTGTGACCCTGACTGGACACCAGGTGCCCACCAAAGCCACTTATCACTGCTCTCCTCATGTTGGCCAGGGGAGAGAAAAATATAATGAAGGGTTCATGTGTTGAGATCAGAGCAGGGAGAAATCACTCAGCAGTTACTGTCACTGGCAAAACAAACTCAATGTGGGGAAATTAGGCTAATTTATTACCAATCAGGTCGGAGTAGGGTAATGAGAAATAAAACTAAATCTGGACACCTTGACCCCACCCATCCCTTCTTCCTGGGCTCAACTTCCTTCCCAAATTCTCTGTCTCCTCCCCACAGTGGCATGGGGGATGGCAAATGGGGGTTGTGGCAAGTTCATCACATGCACTCTCTGCTACTCTTTCCTCCTCAGGGGGAGAACTCCTCACATTCTTCCCCTGCTCCAGTGTGGGATCCCTCCGTGGGAGACAGTCCTCCACAAATGTCTCCAACATGAGTCCTACCCACAGGCCGCAGTTCTTCCCAAACTGCTCTCAGCATGGGTCTCTTCCACAGGGTGCAGTCCTTCAGGAACAGACTGCTGCAGCGTGGATCCCCCACAGGGTCATAAGTCCTGCCAGAAAATCTGCTCCAGGGTGGGCTTCTCTCTCCACAGGGCTACAGGTCCTGCCTGGAGCTTGCTCCATAGTGAGCTTCCCACAGGGCCACGGCCTCTTTCAGACATCCACCTGCTCCTGGGTGGGGTCCTCCATGGGCTTCTGGTGGATAACTCCTCCACCATTAACCTCCTTGGGCTGTGGGGGGACAGCCTGCCTCACCATGGTCTTCAGCACAGGCTCAGGGGAATCTCTGCTCTGCCACCTGGAGCATCTCCTCCTTCACTGACCTTGATGCCTGAAGGGCTGTTTCTCTCACATATTCTCACTTCTCTCTCCAGCCACAGTTGTGCAGTTTCTTCCCACTTCTCAGAAGTGCTGCCACCATCGGCCTTGATCAGCAACTGGTCCCTCTTGGAGCCAGCTGGCTTTGGCTCTGTCAGACATGGGGGGGAAGCTTCTAACAGCTTTTCACAGAAGCCACCCCTGTAGCCCCCACTACCAAAACCTTGTAACACAAATCCAGTACAATTAAAAAAATAAATTAAAAAGAGCATCACCTTTATTTCAAACAAACAAACAAACAAACAAAATAAACAAGCTAAAAAGAAAAAGCACAAAACTAAAGCAAAATGGAAAGATGCTCTTTCCAAGCACTAGAAAGGATTGTTCTACAAGGCCTCATCTGTGCAGCAGTCATTGCTTCACTTTTCTTTGTTTCTCAAAGGCTGCCAGGACCTCCTAAATTTCCCTGCCTACCAGTCCTACATTCGTGGAGTGAAACTCCTTCCTTCAAAACATTACCTTTACACAGATGGGTTTTAGATCATTATAATTTATATTGCAAATATACCTAAACCCCACATCCAAGCCTGCAGTCATACTGACCTGCCCTGTGTGCAACCTCATTCTGAACTGCCTATGCCTAGACAAGTTTTCAAGGAAAATAAAGGAACCAGATGTGGTGTCTGGGAAGAGGGGAGGGTAATGAAGATAAAGGGAACTGAGAGGAGGTGCCCAGGTCTTCTGTCAGGCCAATGCCTGTGTTGGGAATAAAGCCCAAAATTCCTTATCCAATGGCTTTAATAATCATACAGTGAAGTTCAAAGTGAGACAATTTTTAAACTTTACTTCCCTAGTGCACTAAACTGGTTGGAAATCACTGATCACTTTTGTCTGTGCTTCAGCATAGATCAGAGGAGAGGGGAAATCCCAGAACTTTATCAGTATCTCACATTTACTTCAGGAATACTTGTGCTACAAAAGCTTACAGTGGTTATTTGGTCATGTTGTTTTTCAGTCACTCACCATGTACTTATGTTGTGCACATTTCATGTTTTAGCACAATTCAAGATGGTTGACCCTTCTTTGTATAATGTGATGAGACTAGACAAGCCAGGTAAAATAAAGAAGTGGAAAATACAAGCTATGTGCATAAAGACAGAAGACCATATGCCCCATATGCAAGGGAACTAATGGAAGAAGGATTGTTAACATTGCAGGCTACAGGCATACTTAACATAGCCCTGCCCCATAGGATAAAACCACATTGTACAGCTCCAGGCAAACATTTCTGGGCCCCTCAGTTCAAGAAGGACAGGGAACTGCTTGAAAGAGTCCAGCACAGAGCCACAAAGATGATTAAGGGAGTGGAACATCTCCCTTATGAGGAAAGGCTGAGGGAGCTGGGTCTCTTCAGCTTGGAGAAGAGGAGACTGAGGGGTGACCTCATCAATGTCTACAAATACGTAAAGGGCAAGTGTCAGGAGGACAGAGCCAGGCTTTTTTCAGTGATATCTAGTGACAGGACAAGGGGCAGTGGGTGCAAACTGGAGCATAGTAGGTTCCATGTAAACATCAGAAAAAACTTCTTTTCTGTGAGACTGACAGAGCACTGGAACAGGCTGCCCAGAGAGGTTGTGGAGTCTCCTTCTCTCGAGACATTCAAAACCCACCTGGACATGTTCCTGCGTGATGTGCTCTAGGTGATCCTGCTCTGGCAGGGGGCTTGGACTAGATGATCTTTTGAGGTCCCTTCCAATGCCTGTGATTCTGTGTGATTCTGTGTGATAACTATAATTCCTCCAGCCTCAGTGCTTCTGATACAATGGCCTAATCTATTAATAACCCCAACAATCCTAATAAAGGTAATAATGAGCTGACTATAAAATATTAACGAGTAAAAAGATACATCTGAAAACACACAGAGCTACTTCCTCCCTCAGGAAACCAATGCACCAGCACAGAGGACAGGGTGATTCAGCTAGTCCCTACAGTAGAGTCATTCCTACAGAAATCTGGCCACCAATAAGCAAGTCCTCCCCCAGCAGAATTTACCAATAAGAATGAGGGTGGAAATGCTACTTATCACTGAAGTTTATCCATTTGTTGTGGAGGGGTTGGTTTGATAGAAGAGGTGGCTCTATGTGTCTGTAGCAGGGTAAACTGAGCCTTCTGTGGCTTGAATTGTTCCTTCTTCCATTCCTTGCTAAGAGCAGTGTGGGAGGAGTATGGTCTGGTGACACAATCGAGTTCTTCATTGATTTGTGAAACTTCTACTACTCACGACGAAAAGAGTAAAATTGAACCAAGAAATATAACATGCAAGCCAAGAAAGCTGACATGCTATTAAGAAAACTGGGATGTCTGTATACTGGAATGAAAAATAGCAGGCTTCTGGGTATGACAAAGTGTAACAGTAAGTGCAAGTCCATTATTCTGCATGTCAGTGCCTTTCACCCATCACTGACTGACAGTATTAATGTGCAGTGATTTGAGAAGGGAAAATAAAATGAACACAACTGCAATATAGTCACGACTGAACTTGATTGAACTACAGTCATCCTGGGTAGATGGCTGCATAAGTCAGCTGGAGAACAAAAACATCTCTTAGACCTATGATTATGGTCCCCATTGAGTTTGGCGAATATTTTGGGATCTTGCAGCGGAAGTTCTTGCAGTGAATTTATTAGGATTAAGTTAATCTGTCTTGAGCCTAAGCCACTGACCATAGGTGACTCATGGTCAGGGATTTTGGTACGATATTGTCCTCCTGCAAGACTCCTGATATTATTATAAGGATTCCTTAGGTATTGTGGGGGAAGAATAGAAGGCTGGTCAGAAGATCATAGAATCACAGAATGGTGTGGTTGGAAGTGACCTTAAAGATCATCTAGTTCCGACCCCCTCCATGGGCAGGGACACCTCCCACCAGACCAGGTTGTTCAAAGCCCCATCCAACCTGGCCTTGAACACTTTCAGGGATGGGGCATCTGCAACCTCCCTGGGCAACCTGTTCCAGTGTCTCCCCAACCTTACACACATAAGATTACCTTATGATTAAAAACTGTGGCAGCCAGGAGTGTTTGAATTTGCTTCCAACTTCAGCTTGAACAAAACTAATTCTGTGAAAGTGTCATCACTTGCTTATTGGGGATGATTACAGTTTTCTGGGTTCTTCTGTACTGAGGTTGGGAGCCAGGAGGGAAGCACAGTGGCATACAAAGGGGGACAGCTGGATGAGAATGTGTCACATTACAAAACATAGCTGCTTTGTAAACAGAGCAAGGACACAAGCATAGAAGGAACACAAGCATAGGAAGGACAATGTCCTGTCTTGTTAGATGTGCAAGGACCAGTTCAGACACAGGAAGACTGAAATCTCTGTAGACAGTGAACTCTTTAGCTCACGGTGTCTTTCCGTTTTCCCTCTTCCTTGGAGTTGTATGATACTTTGGTATACAAGGTGGCAAGAACCCAGTAATGTCATCTTCCTTGTGCTTTGGAGACCTCAGAGGAAATTGGTATGCAAGGGAGAGAGGTTTAACTGATACACTGGATTTTGGTTGGTTTAATGGCTTCTGTTAAACTTGGTCTCAGAACTTGGCATTATTGGTCTCTGAGCCAGACAATAGGTAAAATTCAGTTGTCACCAAGAGCTAATTGGCAGGAGGTTATATGTGACTCACTTTAGAGGAGCAGCAATGGTGCCCAGCCTGCCAGATCCTCAGGCAAGTGCTGACCAGGGCAGGGCTGTCACCCCAGCTGTTAATCTCTGAATGATTCCTTAGACTGACCGATAACAGTGGGTTTATATGCAGGGCTTTGTGGCTGCCTCGCCTTTATTACATCTTACTTCCAGGGATTTCAGCAGTGCCAGATCAGTTAAAGCCACTATGTATGGGTTAGCCCTGCCTGCTCTGGACAGATTTCATGAGCTTTCCTTTGTGGGATAGCTGTCATGAAAGGCAGTCCCACCAATGAGACAATTACAAGGTTTAAAAAAAAATTAAGTCACTTAATGGTGCTGAAAGATTGACAGACTTCATGAGTACCCTTCCCTAATCCATTGGCTCTGTAACTTGTTCTCTCATCTTCCTATGGGTGTCTGGTTTCAGCTGCGAATGATAGACCATGCCTAGCCTTCTGCTGGGAGCCTCAGGGATGCTGGATATATGAGTGACACCTTCTTTACCTCCCTAATGTGCAGAGTTCAGTACATGATAGAGGGTCCTTTTTTTACCTGGAAGGCTTATTTATTTTCAGTGCCCTTAATAGCACCAGCACTCTACCCAGGCCTCTGTTAATCTTTGCTTGTGTTTGTGGCACCCACAGTGCCTAGAGGTGGCACTGTTCTCAATGACTTCAAAGTCACCGTTTTTCTTGGCCTTTCCCTTATATTTTTTGGGTCAGCTTTGTTTCTTTTTGCTTGGTTCCAGTCTGAAATTGGCCCTGGTTATATGTCACAATCAAAATGTTAAGCCAAAATATATATAAAATATGAATTGGCTCCTTTACCAATATAAATCAACCAGATGGTCTGTATGTTTTGCCAGACTCTAGAGGCAGGAGTAATGTGCTGGCATTGCTCCTTTGTCTTGTCTGTAGGACACCAGACCCGTGACAGAATTGACAGGCAGAAATGTAAGTGCTGCCTGATGTTGTGTGGAGTTTAACATGATCTTACCCCTTCACCTGTTGGTTGACTGGCTTCCCATTTTAGTATTTCAATTAGATGAGAGAATTTTTCAAGGCAAATAAAGTTACCAGAGGGTGAATGGGAGTGACACCTCACCAGTCCATTTTGAGGGAATGGTTTCACTGTTCTGTCTCCTGGGGATGACAAGATGCACTGAAATTCATCTGCAGTTTTAACACCAGCAAAACTCTCTGGTTTTAGTTCTTTTCAACTATAACTCATGGTTGCAGGTGCCCTGTGGTATAAGGCTGTGCTGAAGTGTGAGGAGAAGGATGGTCCAGATTATAGTGCAGTAATATAAGTGACAGGGCAGCTGAGACAAAGGCCCAGGTCCCTAATGCTTGGTTAGATCCCTTGCTCTCAATGGCCTTCATCCTTTGTGGAAACTTAGTGTGTAAATGCCCATTGATCTGGCCTACATTCTTTGCCATAGGTGACCAGTGTGACTTCATACCTCTTTGCTTAATATTATTTTCAGAATTGACTTTTTTTGTGATGCCAAGAGCAGTGCAGTATGGGGCAGTTTCTGGCAGTGGTACTGAGACTTGTCATCCCAGAACAGAAAGGGAATAGTCCTTCAAGACGTTCTGCTGAGAAAGGACCCAACCTACTGACATGAAGTGTAAATACTTTACTACAAAATAAAACTGTAGATAAGTGTATGGAAATTTCAGTATAGAACAACTGTAAATTGGGGGCATTATTGAGGTTGACTGATTAAAAGAGTTGAGTATATTTTAAAGCTTAGGGTAAGATGACAGTGATTGGAACTGTAAATGTCAAAGAAACAGAAGCTGTGTATGGTGAGTGGTACAAAAGAATGACTTTTCCTGAATAGGCTACAATTTGCTGAAATTAAGGACAATTACTTTTAGACTGATCATAGCAAAGCTCTTTATGACAGTGCAGTGTATCAGGTTGTACAAGAATACACAGGGTATGTTGTAGTGGATGAATAGTACAAAATGTGTCAGCAGAAGGAAGCCTTTAAAAACTGCGTGGAACAACCATTAGCAAGAAAGAGTCTTGCATGAGTTGGGGGTGAGACAGATGTTACCAGGTGTCTTTAAAGTTGCTGTGTGTTTGGTACATTTCCAGCTTCCAGAGTGCACAGAGGCACTGAAGAAAACTGTTTGCTTTATCTAACCCTACAGAGAAAGGTTCATAGCATGGCTAAGATCCTCCATCCATTAAATAACAGTTACTGTCCCAGTGGTGGAGCAATGCAAAGCTGAGGTAGCTTAAATGGGTAGCCTGACATCCCCTTTCCATAGAAGGAATCTTGGAGCAGTGCAGAGTCAGTTTGCCAGACTGCCACTCCTTACTCCTGGAGCAGGGAGAGGAGATGGGGACTGAAAGCTACAGCACACTGCTCATTTCCTGGTATCACAACCCCTGTGGGGAATCCCAAACCAGGCAGAGGCTGGAGCAGCCTTGGATCATGCTCATATATTTCAAAGGCAGACTGCAGAAATATATACAACACTTGTTGCCAGCAAATCACTAAGCACTGCATCTGGAACTTTAATTCAGAAGCAGATTGAAATTATTTTAATTAAAAACAGGGCTGACTTTCTGATGGAATAGTCCCTAAATGCAATATATTACCTACATAACATAATACAGGTTTTACAAAACCTTTTCTTCAAATAGCACAGATTTAATGGGGAAGATGCTTCCTAAAGTTGGCATTCTACAGTATTTTGGGAAGTCTGCATTAAACCAACTGATACCTCTTTTATCTCCATATTCCCAAGGCAATTTTGAAAACTCAAGGGTAGATACTATATCAGAGAGGTATGACATAGATGTGTTCTGCATGGACTGGAGGATACCTGTACATGTAATTAGCAGCTATAAATTAATGGCCCAGCAGGTCGTGCCTTCTGAAGCTGATAAGGGATGTATATCATAACAAGTACAAAATACCATCACACCAAAAATCGGCCCCACCAAGCCTGACCTTGAATGTCTCCAGCGATGGGGCCTCCACCACTTCTCTGGGCAACCTGTTCCAATGATCCACCACCTTCATGTTAAAGAACTTTTTCCTAATGTCCAACCTATTGCCAGGAAATATTACCACTGTGATGAACTGCACTGATAATAAGGTTTATGACTAATCTCTAAATACAAGCATTCTAAATATTTTCTCTGAGCCACCTCCAGGAGAGAGTCCATTGTGCTGTGGATTCCTGTTGCCTTCACAGACACCCAGTACTCCCAACCATACTGGCTCCCTGGTGTAAGACAGACATGGGCATATGTAAGGGTATCCAGCAAAGGACCATGATGGTGGTTAGAAGGTGGGAGCACATAATGTGCAAGGTTGAGAGTAGTGGGTCTGCTCTGCCTTAAGAAGATGAGGCTGGTGAGGGTAATTGTGTTGCTTGCTGTCTTCAACTACTTAATGCGAGTGCATGGAGCAGATGAAGGCAGATTAATCTCAGAGGTACGCATGGATAGGGATGGGCAAAAGCTGCAACACCAAAGATTCCTGTGAAGGTGGTCAAACACTGTAACAGAGGCAAATACAGTTTGTGGCTAAGGGATGAGAAATTAAAACTTCAGCTGATGAAGATCCTGAGCAATCTAACTGGATTGCCCATGCTTTGAGTGGAGGCTTGGACTAAATTATTTCCAGAGGTGAACTCCAATATGCCTTGTGCAATGGTTCTAAGATTGCACTGCCTGAAGTGCAGGAGCCTGTGTCTGATACTGGTTCTAGCCTTTAATTTATCTAAGATTTCCGTAAAATGAAAGTGATATTCTCTTTGTCACATAGACTTTGAGTTTTAGCATTGGTTTTAAAGTGCTGTAAGATCTTTGGGTGGAAACTGATATAGTAAAGTAGAAACAGTAGTCAGAAGTGTTATTCTCAGCTTTTCAGTGAAATGAATCTTGAGTTTCATGGAGTTTGAGTTCAGTTAAGACCATCCATACAAATCAACACATCTGTTTTACGCCATGATCAGTACAGGGGAAGAAGATCTGCCTTTATCTCAATTGATTTATTAATTAGGCAATGGCCAGGATTCCTGAAAGTGTTAGATAACTTTTATTAGAAATCACATCTATTCCTGCCTGGGAGTTTCACAGCCATGCAGAACTTGTCATGGTCCTGCTCAAAACCAACTATCATTTGGGCTAAATGAAACACGACTCTGCCTCTAAAGACTCAGAAGATGTGCTTTGAGGGTTTGTTTTCTCAGAATTTCACAAATCTTGAAAGTTTCTGTCTTAATTTATGCATTAAAGGTAATTGAATGGGTTTTAAAAGAGAGAGAGAGAGGGAAAAAGACCTTTGAGCTGAAACACTCCTTTGTCCAGGGAGCCACAAAGTGAGAGTAAGCAGAGCCAGAGAATTGCCAGTAGGCATCCAGATCACACAAGCTAATTGGAACAAAGTAAACCTCCCATAACCACACAGTTTTCATTTATCCAGGCAGGTTTGCAACACAGTTGGCTGGTGGCAATTTTTGGAACATTGCAAGTAAATGTGGCTCAACCATGAAACAGTAAATGCCAAATCTGAGTTAAAGTCAGTTATTTGATCAGGGATTATAGGCAATTTCCAATGATCACCACCACAGAAATAAATAAATAGATGACTTGCTATGTATACACCAAAAGGGGAATGTTGCCCAACATGCATAGCTTTTTGCTATTAACAGTAATGAGGACACAGCTGTATGAGCCTGGAAGCCAGTATTTGCTGAAGATAATTCTCAAAGATTTTTCTTCTCCTCTGGCTTTTGTCCACTACTCATTCTTTGCTTATAAAAGAGCCCAAAAGGCCCTAACATTTATACAAGAATTACCTTAGCTTTGTGGCACTTTGGAGATTGTTATAAAGCATGCTGACACATGGACGGATTTGAAACTCAGATGAAATATGAAAAACAACTTTCTCCCCTGATAAGCTCCCCAATATCCTTAGTGCCAAGCATAACACTCTCTTTGTAGTCAATCACGACAGCTTCTAGAGCAGCTGGCAAGGGTTGCTGCCACGAGCAGAGATCTGAAGCTCTCCCTCCCTAAGAAGGACTTCTAACTCTCATTGTCTGCAGAGCTTGTGGCTGCGCCTGGGCAGACTAGTGATGTGACTGTGGAGTCACATATAACTGCTCAGCTCTACAGAGCATCTAAAGCAAATACGAAACTGTCTCAGCGTCCTGACACATTTTGCAAGGGCCATTGGTGTGCCCAGGCTCATTTTTTTCATTTTATCAGCTAGGTTCAAGGAATAAGGTCTTGGATGCCTGGAGAAAGAGAAAGCACTGTAGTCCTCATTGCATGTGTGTTTGACTCAGTTTAAGGGATGATTCAAATGACATGAGGTAATCTACAGCCATGCTACCTCTGGCTGGAGCCTTCTTCTATGCCCAAGCCAAGCAGCTTTGAATCCAGTCCATTCCTGAATGAGATGCTGGTGATGATTGCTGAAGCTTCATGAGAGGTTAATTAGTAATGAAACTCATTTTACTATTCCACTTCCCCATAATGGAAAGCCCTTGTTTATATATATGTATAGAGTCCTCTTTGTTCTTATATATTAAAGATTTCAAGGTATCCAGTGAGAGTTACTAGAACATCCAGACTGAATACTTTCTGGTGGTATGTACGTATCACCTACCTAGAATCTCTTTTATATTTTCAGGTCTCAAATTTTTCCCTCCCACAATTGTTTGTACAACATGTTTGAGCAATGGTTAAAGCTTTTGTCATGTTGCATGTCAAAATTGGCTGCATTTTAATGGAGGAAGTAACTCTTCCAAGAAGAGTTTGTTTGTCCTGCAGGTGAATATTTGCATCCCTTTGTTTTCATTGTGCCTTTAATTTTTGGATCCATTTGGATCAATTTCTTCTGCCATATTAAAAGTAGGACTGTTCTCCTTTTTACTAGTTACTGTGGTCTATTCACAGACTCAGACCTATTTAGCCTGCCAAAACACTTGGAAAAGGACCTCTTAATGACTCAGTTAAAATGTACGGTCAAGAAGTTCACTTATTAGAGGAAATGTAAACTGACCACCAATTGGCTAAACCAGCTGGCTGGACTATTTGTGCTAGTGATTTCTCAAAGCTCCCTGGGGAGCAAAAGTGGGAATAGCAGTTCTCTTCTTTTAGTTCTCTCATGCCCTGTACCCTAGCAGAAAAGTCTTTGAAAAAATTAATTGGAGGAGAAGCCAATACAATTTCACAGACATGTTTAAAGTCTTTATAAATAGTGCTTTAAACTCCTATATTTTTAATACATTCATTCTTACAGGGTCTTATTAAGTGAACCCATAGAACTGCAGAGAAAATACACAATTCAGCCATTGAAAATTCACTTTTTCTCTGTTAATCATTCTACTTCACTTCTTTGAAATTTTGTGTCTTCTTGAGAGGTTCCTGCATGAGACTATTTCATATGATGCAGCAAAGGGAGGACTGTAAGGACCTTTTGCTAAAAGTATGGTTTAATTTCTTTCTTCCTGGCTCTCACTGCACATCTTCATTTCCATTGCAATATACAGTGTCACCCAAAGGACCTCCCAGCAGCTGGGAGTATTTTCAGTAAGTGCTCACTGGCTCCTTTCACCACCTTACCAGGATAAGATGATGGTATGATACCAGTGTAGCATATGATCATACAAAATAAGTCATTCTGAGAAATGGGTAATACAACAATAATGCTCCATTTATGCAGCTAAAAATGTTTCTTGCTGATGAAGATGAAACCATATTGAGCAGCAACTGCTTGGTACCTCCTAATTCAGTAGGTCTGATGCCGTCAGTGAGATGCTAACACAACTCTGTTGTACTCCAGCGGAGTACTTGGGTCATTCTTGTTCTGCTGTACCTCAGCTACTTGGAGTAGCACGAGTACAGTGAAAAAATAACTGAGATCCCCAAATCATATGCACTGACCATGGATTTCATAGGTTCTGCAGAACCTGCATGAGGAAATCATGACTCCAGAGAGTCATGATGCTCTAGTTATGCTCCAGTCCATGGAGTTCCATGTTTAAACAAAGCCTTTAACTGAAATCAGTAGTTTGTCTCATTTCTGATCTCAGAATTAGCATGGAGGCTGTGCCTTTGTGCACAGGCTCTCATGGGACATTCGGAAGTGTCCACAAAACTGCATGTGACCTTGTACCAACAAGGAGCTCTGGAAATGGGTGGGATTGAAGAGCTATGGCCATGTGGGTGATGCCAAGTGTATGAACTGCACACAGATGTGTTCTGAGCAGAAGAGGAAGAGGCTGGTGCCTCTTTTGTCCCCTTGCTGTAGGCTTACCTGCATGACTATCATATAAATATCAATCAAAAAGGCAGGACTAGAACTGTGCTTAGAGAGCACAGTCTTTTCACAGTTTAGCTGTTTTTTATCATCTTTGAGTAATGCTGAAAGTGTGCTAGCTAAGGAAAGGCTTGGATAGCTGGCAGGAGACCTAGAACCTGTGACACTTGTTGAGCAATTTTCATACCAGGCAGAAGGAGCAGCATTACAGATTAATGCCTCACACTCCTTAGTATCCACTTCCAGGCTGACCATCTATATGAAAAAAACACTTTAATCCTTGCTTAGCAATCAACCAATAACATAATGCACATGGGATGCAGATAAAAAAATAATTCAGCAATCAATGGCCAGTCCTCAGACACGGAAATATGCAATTAAACAGGTGTTTGGGGAGTTCATCTTGGACTGTATCCAAGCTCAGCAGGGTCAGTTGTCCTTGGAAAAAAACACTGACCCCACACAGCAGCAGTTTGAATTTGGCTTCAGTCTGCACTTTAGGAATGTGGCATTGTTATTTCTCCCCTTTTCTTATCAAAAGTAATTACCTTGAGAAAAAAAAAAAAATTGAGAAAACATGTGATTTCACTGAGTAAAAATCTACTACTGAGGAAATTATTTCTTAGTGTCCAAATAAGGAGTGGGGGAGAAGCTTGGAGAGAGTGCTCTGGTCCAAGTAATCTTGGAACTGAAACCCATGTTACTGAGCTCGGATGTTTAGTCCTGGCCTGCAATTATTCCTATAAAAAATTGACATCCAATCTTTGTATTATTTTAAAATGGAGCTCTGAGAGTTATAAATGATTGAAGGAGCATCAGTGTTTGAGCAGACATTCTGGAACAGGTACGCAGCCTTGAGCCTCTCTGCAAGAACTTCGCAACTTGAGAGCAGGGTGAGCAGGGTTGTGATGGTTCAACAGCAAAATTAAAATACAAAGAGCGTAACATAAGGAAGTAGAGCCCCCCAGATCACCCACACCTCCTAGTAGAAGGGGTAAGACTTTCCATGGACAAGTTTGTTCGCTCTGCAAGACCTGTGCTCTCACAACTGTCAAATTATTCCCCAGCCTTACTGTGTTGTACCCCATGGTGCTAATGGCCCTCAAATAATCATAATGGCAAAAGCATACCCACTTTTGTCAGTGCTTGGTCAACAGAAGGAAACACACACATTGCTACTACTATGACCCACAGAAATTTGTGGCACAATTATCAGAATTCATTACTTAAGAAAGGAAGTCATGCATGCTAAGTATGTTCCAAATAGAACAAAATGTAACAGTCCATCTGCGAAACAGCGCACAATGCCAAAAGCATATCGTCTTGGAAATCTGCTTTCCACATTGGCTTCTCACTTGCATACAGAGTCCAAGCAAAGTTTCTCTTCTAATAGCCAAAGTCTCTGAGAATGTGGTTTCTAGCTCAGAGGTGATAAGTCCACATCCTTCCACAGCTCTCTGCTAGGGGCATTATCACCTTGACAGCCAGCAGGGAAAGGAGCTGTCATGGAGGGAATGGAATGGTCACACTATCTTGAGCATGAACCACACCTGTGGAGGGATAAGCACAGTCTTGGATCGGACCACTTTCAACTCCAGTGGATGGACTTAAGAAGACCATAGTCTCCCTTGTTGCTGTAGTGGCAGGTGCAAATCATCTCCTTGGGATGGAGCTTCTTTGGTAAGCTTTCCACATGCGTTTACTCTGTTGTGTGGTACTACATGCTCATAAATATCGAAATTGAACTCATCAATGTATTTGTTTAACTGTCTGGGTTGGTTTTGGTTTTTTTGTTGTTTTGTTGTTTTTCCATTCAAAAGTAGCATTTTGTCAAGACAGCTTTTTTCCTGGAGGACTCTGATATTGTCTCTGATGAGCTGCTCTTAAAGACTCCCTACAAGAAAGACACTGAGCTGCGGGAGCATGTTGAGAGAAGGGCAACGAAGCTGTTGCAGGGTCTAGAGCACAAGTCTGATGAGAAGAGGCTGAGGGAACTGGGGTTGTTTAGCCTGAAAAAAAGTAGGCTGAGGGGAGACCTTACCACTCTTTACAACTACCTGAAAGGAGGTTGTAGTAAGCTAGGAGCTGGTTTCTTCTGCCAAGTAACAAGCAGTAGGACAAAAGGAAATGGCCTCAGGCTGAGCCAGGGGACGTTTAGATTGGATATTAGGAAATATTTATTCACAGGAAGGGTTGTCAAGCACTGGAGCAGACTTCCCAGGGAAGTGGTGGAGTGACCATACTTGGAGGTATTTAAAAGACATGTAGATGTGGTGCTTAGAGGCTGGGCAAAGAGTTGGACTTGATGATCTTCAAGGTATTTTCTGATAAGAATGGCTCTATGATTCTATGACCTTGTTTCCTTCTGCATTCTTTAATTCATTTATGCACAAAGTCCTGTTTTTCTGAGCAGAATAAAAACAGTGTCTTTACTTAAATCTTTTTGAACCTCAACTTCCAATGGGCAGGTGCTTCCAGTTCCTCAGCACCTCTGCTTCTTTTCCTTGTATCTGCTGGTTTTCTCCCTTGGCTTTCCACCTCTTAAAGTCACTTAGCTGGTCAAACAATCTCCTGTTTCCTGCATGTCCCCTTCCCCTAACCTGCAATTTACTCCTCTCTGGGCTCTTTAATTCCATAGATGGTCTGTGGTAGTAACTTGAATTCTTCCTCTTTATCTTGTTTCATGCTTCGTAACGATGCAATCTTTTTACATGTCCTGAAAGGAAGGTGGCTTGTATGCCCAACATCTTTAGGCTGATGAGTCAACATCTTCTAACATAAGAATGTTACCAATATTTTCTAAGTTTTCCATGTTTTTCTGTAGTTACTACAAACATTAGAGGTACACTATCTCTCACTAAAAACCGAATTTATTGATAAAAGTGCAAACAAAGTGTGAAAAATTGCACATACGTGCACTTAAATCTTTGCAAGGGAGAAATCACTTACTGAGAACCTCACAAATTCCTGTTCCCATTTTCAGTAGTTTCACTGACCAACATAGATCCCTTAATGGCTTAGGAAGTGAGTAAAGATGTAAAGTAAGCATAAAATCTCACATGTGATGGTTATGGATATAGATAAAAACCACTAAACACTGAATGATGTTAAACCATTCAGTGAAGAGTGCAAGATACTACTTTACCACATACTCTGTCTTTTTTGTGACACAGGCCATAGCACCTTACCCAGCAATTTCAAGCACATCCTTTATTTGCTACAGCATATTTCAAAGAAGAAATACTCTTCAGGTAAAAAGCCCAAAAGTGAGGGATCATCCACCACATACTTCATAATGTTTTTCAGACAGTTAATCCGTAGTACTACTGAAGTTTGTTTCTTATTTTGATTTATCTTGTGAACATTGAATTTCATCCCATTGTCTTTAGCTAGCTTTAGTGATCATCTCTACCTAAAAATGTTATTTCCATGAAGATGTTTACAGGCAAATACACCTTAAAACTTCTCCCAAATATATTATTAGATGGAGCATTAGCTTGTACTGAGACAAATTTTTGTGACTTGGAAATACTCTTTGGAGATTTCCTGAGCTCTTTGCAATATTGCTTTTTGAAGTGCTGATGCCAGAAATGTATTTCAGTAATTATTTTACTAATGCAATATGTCCTGTGTCTACTCAGTGTTGTCATGTTTATGCTGGTCCTTTCAGCAACACTGTGTTAGGAAAAAATTGTGTTCAAGTGACTATCTTTAATAATCTCAGAGTTATTTTCATTATTAATATTTTTTACTCTTGATATACAGCCTTGCATTTGTCTGCCTTGAAATGCACTTTGAAATGTGTCCACTATACCTGGCAAGTTACTTTTATGTAAGAGTTCTGTTCACTTTTTCAGTCTTAACTCCACCAGCTTGTTATCCTCTGCATTTCATCCCAAATGTGGAAAACAAGGGACCAAAACCAGATCCTCAGAATCCTGTAGACACCCACAGCATGATTCCACATTTATGATTCTCTGTTGAGATTTCTGGTCTCCTAGCTTTAACCTCTTTTGTTTGAGCAGTCTGGTCTTAATTCAGTAGATTAGAATGTATTTTTATTTTTATGCTGTGATTTCTTGTGATAAAAAAATGCAAGCAGCTTCAGCCCTGCATTCTTTGTGGACATGAGTCAGTGTAAAAAATCACTACATCTTCTGATAAGAATTACCCTCCCTGATGTGATGTGGTGTGCTGCAGTTTGACATCTGTGTTTTCTTTCTGTTTTTATTACTATGCTAGCCCATATGTTGTATGCATGGCTTTTAAATAATTTACATTTTTTTAATTTATGGGCAATTTATTAAAGATGTCACTTACTGTTCTATGATGTGGCTAAATTCTAAATAATCCATGAAGATTACTGCTAGCTTTTACAGATAGTAAAACACAGCCAGTAATTTGCATGCTAAATGCAATTAGTTAATTTATTTATTTTGACATTGTAAGTGGTATCTATCCAGTCACCAGGCATCCTGCCATCCATTAAAAATACAATCTGTACCAATAAAAACAAAGCATCAGCACATCACATCCCACAAAAGGCAGCCAGTCAGCCAGAAATATAAAAACCCCACATTCTCCACCCTTCCAATCCCCAAATGAAACCACATTGCCCCAGCCACCTCACCTCTGTCAAAATGTCAAGTAAACAGAAATCATCCCCCGGGGTGGCTAGACCAAACAACCACAGTCATAATTTTTTCAGGCAGACAAGTCGAACCAAGAGAAAGAAGATGTGGTGAATTTTGGAGTATTTGGGCTCAGGCTTGGAGCAAGGGCTGACAAATATATATGGTGATGCCTCCTACCTATTCTTCCATGAAGTCAGTAAATCAAAGATCTTTAAAGCAGATGGTTCATTTTAGGTGGTATTTTTTAGGAGGCAGAGAGCAGCAGTCTGGATGGACTATGTGTTTGCTCTTGGTATTCAGTTGGGAAGTAAAGCCATGAATTGTTACCATTTCAGGTCAAATTTTAATTTCAGTCTAGACTTCTGCCTGAATATCTTCCCTTGGAACTAGCTGTGGGAGCAGTAATGTGAACACAACTGGAAGGACAGATGGCAAAATACAGATGACTGCTAGTTTAATAGCACACAGCAGCATAATCAAGAGCCAAGACATCCAGAGCCAATATTGGCCGAGCATTCCTAGGCAAGAGAAGCCTTCAACAGGGATCAACCCTGCCATGCCTTGGTTCCCTAGTGGGGTCTTGAGTGCTGAACAGCTATTCTCGCAAAATCAGGAACCTCTAAGGAGTAACCCAGAGTCACTAGTCACTTGGGAAAACTTGGAATTATTCAAAATCATTAGGTCTTACAACAATCTTTAGCATTCTCTTGTTTTCATACGTAATTTCACAACAGTTCCAGTACTGCCTGTAAGAGTAAGAAAAGGGTGGAAGCTAGATAACTTTTCCAGTTTGCCGCTGACTGTCAATGGTTTCAGTAGCTACTGGAAGCTTTGAGGTTCAGTGCATCATTAGTGTAGGACAGTAACTCTGTGAGTAGCATATTAGAAACAAGTTTAGCTGAAAGAGCTTTTGATGCTTCTGAGGTCTCCTAGTAGAACATAATGTTTTCAGAATCATGGTATATCTTTTACTTGAGATCTCATTAGCCAATGTAGAGGCTGCACAAAATTTATGAAAAAGTTGTACATTTAAGTACTTATATAAGATGAGCAGGTTTTATTTGGCTCCATGAGGTACTACAAGTCAGCAACATCGGTGATTCATTTTTGCTTCTGTCTTGTTGAATGATCACAGGCTAGTCCCTTAAATTCTTCATCTTGAATTTCTCAGTTAAAATTCAGGAGCAGTGATATTTATAATGAAGTGGGACATTGCAGGGTTTCATTGAACAGTTTGATTTGTACTGGGATTGGAAGACTTCAAATAAAAATGGTCTAATTGTTGACTGACTCTTTATATAAGAGGACAGGCCCTACCCTGAGTAGTTTTACATGTTACATAGTGAGGCAGACTGACTACGATAGAGATTTTGTTCAAACAAAAGAGCAAGGATGAGTTCCTACAGCACATGAACTACACACTGTGATCACTAACAATCTAGTAAGACTCTGAATAGAGGTGTCGTGGTTTGGGCCCAACACAGCAAAGAAATAGCCCCACAGCCGCTCACTCAACTCCCCCCCCACACACATACTCTGGGATCAGGAGGACAAAGCTCATGGGTCAAGACAAAGGACAAGGAGGGTTCTTCACCAATTAAGGTCCCAGGCAAAACAGACTCAACTTGGGGAAAAAATAATAATTTAATTTCATACTAATCAAACACACACAGGACACAGACATCACACAGATCAGGGCTTGCATATGTTACCCCACCCCTCCCTTCTTCCCGGCCCCAAATCCCTTTGTTCCCGGTTTCTCTCCCTCCTTCCCCCCAGCGGCACAGGGGGACAGGGGATGGGGTTTAGAGTCAGTTCACAGGCTGGTGGTTCCTGCTGCTCCTTCCTCCTCAGGAAGAAGGATTCCTTACAGTCCTTCCCTGCTTCCCCACGGGGTCCCTCCCATGGGAGAGTTCTCCACGAACCCCTACTTCATGAGTCCTTCCCACGAGGTCCAGAGCTGCTCCAGCCTGGGCTTCCCACAGAGTCACGGGTGCTTCGGGAACAAACTCCCCTGGTGCCAGGGTCTTCCAAAGCTGTGCAATCAGAGTCCACAGGCAGCAAATCCTCTGGCCACAAAATCCAAGTCCACTGGCCAAGTTCACCCCTCCTGGCGCCTTCAGGGAATGTTCCACCACGTTCCTGCATGAGTGCAGGGGAACAGCTGCCATCTCGCCATGGGCTGCAGGGAAACTTCTGCTTGGGCACCTTCTTCCCCTTCTTCCTCATCAACCACCAGCACTGCTCTCCTTCTCCAGCTCAGCTCTTCTCCTCCAGCACAGCTCTTCTCCTTTAAGTGCTCTCTGCGCAGGTGTTATGTCAGTTCTTTTGTATGTTAATCGCTGAGGGGCACCTATTGTCCCTCTAGTGGCTCCTTGGCTGGGTTTGGAGCAGGGGGAGCTTCTCAGCTTCTTATCGGAGACACCCCTGGGGCCCTTCCCCTGATACCAAAAAATCCCACCAAACGAAACCAGAACAGGGGGGCAGTGGGATTTCTAGGGTGTCTTCCTAGCTTGCTTCACTTCAGTAACTATTCCGCTCTCCAGCTGATTACACTTTGCTTTGGGGCTCAGTCAAGCCATTGCTGTGTGTCTTTCCATGGCGAGGACTGCAACACAAGTTTGTCGAGTCAGAGGCACTCTTCTAGGCTCCAGGGAACTGCATCTTGGAAACTTCTTAGCCACATACACTACCCTTGTATTGACTAGTCCTTACAATTTTTTATCCTATTAATTCATCTTAATCTGCTTTGAACCTACAAATTTATTCACAATTTAGTATCATGTACATTTAGGACCACTGTTTTACTTTAGTATGGCTCAGGAGCACTTACAAGGGCACAGGTGGTATAAGTTGGCTTTGAAGTGTTATTCCCAGGGCAATACACACCTAGAATCTATGTTTCAATAAAGCTGTGCAGCCAGTATAAGAAATTATTTACACATCATTGAATAGCTGTCAGATTGCTTCCACTTGCAATTTTCCACTCAACCAAAAGTGCCCTGCAAGTGTTCAGATACAGAGTCACAGAATCATAGAATCACAGGGGTTGGAAGGGACCTCTGAAGACCATCCAACCCCCCTGTTGCAGCAGAAACACCTAAGGTAGATCACACAGGACTGCATCCAGATGGGTCTTGAAAGTCTCCAGAGAAGGAGACTCCACAACCTCTCTGGAAAGCCTGTTCCAGTGCTCCGTCACCCTCACACTAAAGAAGTTTTTCCTCATGTTGAGGTGGAACTTCCTGTGTTGTAACTTGGTGCCATTTCCCCTCGCCCTATTACAGAGCATCACTGAAAAGAGAGGGGCCCATTTTTGACATCCACCCTTCAGATATTTAGAGACATCTTACTCTTCTCTTCTCAAGACTAAGCATCCCCAGGTCTCTTAGCCTTTCCTCATATGACAGATGTTCCAGTCTCTTAATCATCCTCATTTCTATGCTGGCATTTAAGTCTCATTAATCCGTTATAGACAATATCTCAAAGTTTTATGGCTAATTTTCTCCCTAGTGGAAGTAGGTTTTGTTTGGTTTGGTTTGTTGGGTTTTTTCCCTATCAAATATCTAGTTTTGACTTTATCAGTCACACCATTTCTCATTGTATGCTGCACTGTGTGAATGGTGTGGGCAAGACATGCTCTGTCTCCCAGTTCTGATATTCTTCAGGAGGATACTTAACCATTAGCCAATTGTTACACCAACATTTTTATCAGTGCAAATATCAGCTTTCACTTAGTGAGTCCAGGTAATGTAAATAACCCCTGGCAGACAGGCTGGGATTATACTACCTGTTTGAACTGAGAAGGCTGCTTGCCAAAAATAATTGATTTGATTGCATCACCTTGGCCTGTCAGTGACATTTCATGGCGAGGGGCAATCTTAGAGAAAGCCAGAGACATGTAATACAGAACTAGTTGTGTGCCCAAGCAAAAAGCTATTAGCAAAGCTCTTTATACTTGCTGGTCACATAAAACTTCATTGATTAAATCAGAGAGGAATTATTTGCCATAAAATATAGGGAGTCAAGGAGTTCTCCATAGAGCACTTCAGGATGACCACGTTTTCTAGGGACAGCAGAATTTTCACAGGCAGCCTCTGCTGTAAAAAAAAAAAAAAAAAAAAAGGCAAAAAGAAAAGGCATTCAAATGGAAATATGTCTAATATAACCAGAAACAGTGAAGACTGAGAGTAAGCAAAGAAATCTGTTTGGTAGACAGCAAAAAAAAAGGATCAATGTCTTACTTTTCATGAGTACTGCTTGTTGTGCTGCTGATCATGGAGCTGCTACTGAGATGACTTGGGAACAAAACCAATCCCATAGCCACCCGTTGCTTTTGGTGAAGGATGCTGTTGTATCCCTGAAAGAAAGATACACCACAGAAGAGTGGAGGATCTGTAGTCTTCAAAAAGCATTGCTACCACATATGGTGGTAAGACCCTGACTCTCATTTTGTCTCCACTGTTCTTCAGCTATTAATATTACTGGAAACAGGGAGCATGGAAAATGAAAATATCTTTTTTAAGTTCAGAATAGGCTAGAAACAGCAGAATTGGCCAGATCCCAAGGTTGCTCTCCTTAAATAATAAAAAGCTGTGACAAATAGAAAGCTTTGTCATTTAAAAAGCATTAATGTATTTTTTATTAAATTTATATTTAGATGAAATCTGTATTCAAACGCTACCAATTGTGTATGATACGCTGGATGAAGGGAAGATCCAGAATTTTTAGCCCTAACAGGAGCATCCACTGAACGACATATTTATGCACCTATATCATAGAAACATAGAATAGTTTGGATTGGAAGGGACCTTTAAAGATCATCTAATCCAACCCCCCTGCAGTGAGCAGGGACATCTTCAACTAGATCGGGTTGCTCAGAGCCCTGTCCAGCCTGACCTTGAATGTTTCCATGGATGGGACATCCACCACCTCTCTGGACAACCTGTGCCAGTGTGTCATTACCCTCATAATATTTTTTTTCATAATATCTTGTCTAAATCTACCCTCTTTTCATTTGCAGCCTTTGTCCCTTGTCCTATCACTACAGGCCCTGCTAAAAAGTTTGTCCCCATCTTTCTTATAGGCTCTCTTTGAGTATTGAAAGGTCACAATAAGGTCTCCTCAGAGCCTTCTCTCCAGGCTGAACAATCTCAACTGTATCAGCCTTTCTTCATAGAAGAGGTGTTCCTTTCCTATATAGTCTAGACTTATTATCTTACTCCTTTCCCTCTTCCTCCACCATTTTGCCAACCTTTTCTCTGGCCAATAAATACATGGGAACTGATTTCCAACAGAGTTAATTACCTCCAATTGCACCATTCTTGTTATTTTACCAGCTTTGACTCACTATAAATTGCTCTTGTACAGATGCTGGCAAGATAAGAACTCTAGACTCTCTCCATATAAATAATATGTATGAATTTATTTGTATGTCTGAACATATTAGATATGCTGCTGTGGTAGACCGGATCAGTTGTTTCATGACTGCTGGGATTTTACAGGTGACTGACTATGCCAGGTGCCTCAGAGGCAGGTACTGAGACATAATTCCTGCCTTCTGCTGTGAGCTTCAGCCCAGTGTGTTTGTGAGATACTTGAAAGTCATGACCCAAGAACGTCTGGATTAATACAAGTCAGGGAGGGATCAAGGGAGTAGCATTGCTTGGATGACATACTAACTCAGCAAAGGCCAGTGCACAGTATGCTGGAATAAAAAATAGTTTAGCTATCAATAAATAAAACATAGAAATCCGGGTTGGCTGAAAGAACGACACAATTTATCTTTTGATATTTCCATTTCTGACATCTAGAGGCAAACCCGACGCCAGAAACATGAGGGAAGAGATTGAGTATGGAGGGATTCAAACTGAACTTATGACTCTGAAAGGCATTTTTAATCAGTAAGGTTTCTGGGTCCTGGCTTATATAAATGTAGGAATGCTATTCACCTCCTTGCAAAAATACAAAAATGAAAAAATAAAAAAAGGGAAAAAAAAAAGCGCACAACAAAAACACCCTAAGGGGTTGTAATAAAAAGCCAAATACATTAAAAACAATAAGGATGGTAAAAAAATAATAATAAAAGAAAATAGTTTTATTGTCAGGAAATTGATTCCAGGGGAAGTATACATTTCTTTGTCAGGTAAAGGTTGATTTTGGTTGAACCCCCTGTCAGAAAAATTACAGTGAGATAATCTGTGTTGGTGGGGGTAGGAGGTAATTAGTTTTATGTCTGAGTTGTGTTTGTAGATCTCTCAAATTCCCACTCATCTCTCACTCAACTGTGGGGTTATGAAACCCTTTCAGCAACGTTTCCCTGGGACTGAACGCTGCCCTGTAGCGTGGAAATCACAGTTCAGTGACAAAGCAGATGTGGAAGTAATAAAAATCTCAAGGTAATTCTGTCCCTTTCTTGAGGAGCTCTGAGAAGCACTAGGTCATCTGCAAAAGGGAGAGACATGATGAGCACCCTCAGTTCTCACTCCCCTCAGATATTTATTCTTAAGACGTTTACTTCAGGTTATGGTCATTCTCTCCACTCCACCACACTTTGTTCCTTACACAGGCCCAGTGTACACATTATGAACGCAAGTCTCTGTACAGCCTGAACAATCTTTTGTTGTTGCTATTTCTAATGTTTTCTTGCTGTATTTCTGTGTTGCAGATGTGGATGAATGCGCTTCGGATTCTCACCAGTGTAACCCCACCCAGATCTGCATAAATACTGAGGGGGGCTATACCTGCTCCTGCACTGAAGGCTACTGGCTGTTAGAAGGCCAGTGTTTAGGTAAAAACCTCACACGATATGGTAGTTGTACACCTGTGTATGCATAGCTGTGAACAGCTGAACTGAAGTCACTGCCCATCTTTTGTCAAGTACACTGTTAAGCCTTCAGCTACATGGAAACTCATGTCTTTCATGTCTGTAAGTGCCAACAGTGTGCTCGGCAGGAGCACTCCCTTTCAGAACAAAAATGTAGATATAAATGCCATATGACTAGCATCCATGTAATACGTGGGATTTTCATATTCCCAGTCTGAAGGATTCCCTCTCATAAAAGATCAGTTACAAGCATGTGTACAAAATTATTTGTCACCAAACAGATTGATCCTTTCCACACCATGACAATGTGGTCCTGAAGGTATTTGATACCAAGAAGCAAACCAGTAAATTCCCAGCTTCAACGAACACTTTTGCTTAGGGGTGAGAAAAAAATTATCTCTGAAATGGGTGGCATTTCAGTAGCTTGCAAGCAGTTCTACTTCAGTTTTATTCTTTTCCTTGAAGTAATGTCCTGTTCATTCTTTTAGCTCAGCCCTGTTGAAAAAAAAAAATCACTCAACAAAGAGCACAGGAAAACCTTCCAGCTTGCCTCTCCCCCAGCCCATTCCCTTCACTTCACATGCCCATGGGATGATGAAGCAGTTGTTAATTTTAGGTACACAGATAGGACCTACGAGATAGGGTACAATGGGTTTTTTTCTCTTTTTTTTTTTTTTAAGTTTGCTCATTATTACTTCTTTTCCCTCAGTGCAGGCTGTTTGCCTGCCAGCTCTGCAGAGCTGGACTATCCTGTCTCAAAAGCTCTGCTGGAAGGAGAACAGGCTTTCCCTGCCCATTCATCTCTGGAGCCTCTCCAGTCATTTTCCAACTTTATTCTCCCAAGTACCAATTCCAGTGAAGGACTGACTCACAGCTGGTTTCCTAACTCCTCCTAACAGCTGCTGCATCACTCACCTGGCAGGGACAGAGCTGAGCCTCCTCCAAGCTGGGATCTGTGCAGCCATAGCCTCTTTGAGGAGTCACTGTCTTGTAGTTCCTGCAGGATATGAAGTTTCCAAGCCCTCTGCACTTTAATCTCTGATAATTCCTCTCATCTTGGGAAAAAAAGCTCATGCCAGGGGTTGTACAGATGTATGTGATGGGGTGGGGGTGAGGGATTCTGCTCTGCATCACCTGTTTTGTTACCCATTTACTTCTCCCAGTTACAGCCCAAATGAAAGGGTTGTGTGCGACATCCAGGATTTGGACATGTATCTAAAGTACTTTCTTATTTGATGGATATACCAGAAAATTGAAATGGCTGCACTGCTGAATTGATTCAAGTATCTGCTTATGCTATTTAAAATAGGCAATAACATCCCAGCATTGCCCACTTTAAATAATAATGGGGCAGATTATTACAAGGCAATGCAAAGAACTAAAAGTTAGAGTTGCTGTGTGTGCCCCACATGTCAAAAAGGTCCCAGTTTTCCATATTTTCCACTGGCTTTGGACAAGTGATTTTTGCTGGCATAAAGCAGTAGTAGAGGGCTGGGTTGGGTTTTAGAGACAGGGCATTTTTTGTGCTCTGTTACTAAATCACAGTCAGAAAAAGCTACACTTCTATCTGTTATTATCCCAGGAAAGTTTATACAGGAGGAGCCAATACAGCAGTATCCACATGACCTATCCCCAAAGAGCATCCCCATAAGAGCCCTTAACTTCAAAATGTAGCACTCTTGAGATAATAGCCTTGCAAAAGCCAAAGCATGTCTTTAAAGTAATGCATTGTGTCAGTGAAATAAGGTATTCATTTGTTTAAAACCCATGTCACTTTTTGCAGGATTCGGGCTAAGCCCAAAGCTCAAGGTGGTGTACATAGCATAACTGACCCCAGCCTTTAGGTTATCTTACTAGTAGGGATAAAACTGAGTGTTAGTGTCCTTGTTATTTTACACTGAGAGAGTATTTCCAAGACTTTTGACATTTTCAGAATGGTTTCCTGAGACTTTCTAGGGCAAAACTTCCCAATGAGGCCAACAACATAAACTTGAATTGCAGGATGTAGCTACTTATACAACAGATTCACAACATTGTTGGTTTTATGGAATTACCACATTGTGTAAATGTACAAGTCGTTCAAGATTGCAGTTTCCCAACACATTCTTAATATTTTACACTAAAACAGGAAGCAGCCAACTTAGCTAACAAATAATTAACTGCTGGAATTCATCCAGATAAGAACATATACATGTGAAAGATAGGGAGAACACTGCAACTCTAACTTTCACATGAGTTGGAACCTGTTGTGGGAGGCATTTGATGAGAATCTCTGTTTTCCTGCTTTGTTCCTTCTGGCAAACTGACTGGAGATAATACCCTTGGTCTTCTACTGCACAAGCTTAACTTCAAAGCTTTGAGATTAGCCATTAAAAAAAACATCAAAAGCCAGTTGATACCAAAGGAAATGTAAAGCCTTGGAAAAGACAACTACTCCAGGTGTTTTGTTCTTGTTCTTAGTGCAGGGGCAAAATTCTTCTAGCCCTTAATACCACTGTATGTATCAGAGGGCATTTTCTTGTGCTTACAACAGTCAGTTGTATGTATTGCTAATGCTACAATTCAGCCCAAACTGCTATTTTATCATTAAATGTACTGTTCATATTTTAGAGTCTATAACTTGTCAGTTAAAAATTCATATACAATGTAAATGTGACTATTTGAAAAAAGCTCTTTAAATAATATCCTCTCTAAAAAAGAAGAAATATTTAGTAACAAATACTTTCTGCTTTTCAAGTGAGTAGGTTTGTTATACGTGGACATAAAAAGGTTTCTATCTTCATTCTGACAAAATTTTGCTACCATGTTGGCTGTGCTCCTGCTGACAGGCTGTGCCAGCTCTCAGGTGTGCTTTGAGGCAGCTGCTTAAAGGGACTGACTCTGGGCTCCCTGATGAGATCACATTAATCTGAATATTACAGCAATGACAGTCAATTCATAGGACTGACCAATACTGACATCTGTCAGCTGTGGATTAAAACACATTGCTACATTCTTCTGGGTAGAGATGTATTTTAACTATAACTCTGAGTCTGAACACTTGAAAGTTTGGCTGTTATACCTGTAACCAGTATGGCTAGGTTAGTCCTATGTGATTAATACTGTTGACTCAATGTGCTTGCTGATTTGTACCTGCATGAGAAAAGGCAGACCTCTCTACTTCACATCTTTCCCACCTACAGATATAGATGAATGTCGCTATGGCTACTGCCAGCAGCTGTGTGCCAACGTGCCCGGGTCCTACTCCTGTACGTGCAACCCAGGCTTTACCCTCAACGATGATGGAAGATCATGTCAAGGTACTGTGCATGGTGAACCAGGAAGTCCTTGGTCCTAACCCAGCAACATCCTTAAACCTTGCTTAGTTTTTAGAATATAAAACACCTTCCCAACACTGCTTGTGAAAATGTTCATAGGTTTGTCAGCCTGAGATTTTTCTGCTGTTTCACTGTACCTTGGAGGGGCACAGGCAAGACATAACCATGTGTCAGGAGAAGCACGTACACGGGCCCAAGCCCCCAAAATACAGAGTTACTCAAGTTACTGAAATCACCAGGAGTTTGGGCACTGGATTTACTTTTAAGATCTGAGGCTGCACGACCCACGTGATACAGAAAAACTGTCAGATCAGTAAATTAGATCTGAGTCTCCCAAGTTCCAGAAGAGGGTCCTGAGCACTAGGCCACATTTCGCTGTGATGTGCTACCTCAAAGTCACAGAATCACAGAATCATTATTGTTGGAAAGGACCTCTGAGATCACCGAGTCCAACAGTCAACACAAAAAAACCCCACAACCTTGGCCACTAGGGCATGTCCTGAAGTACCAAATCTACATGGCTTTTGAATGCCTCCAGGGATGGTGACTCAACCACCTCCCTGGGCAGCCTGTTCCAGTGCCTGACCATTCTTTCAGTGTAGAAATTCTTCCCAATGTCCGATCTAAGCCTCCCCTGCCGCACCTTCAGGCCATGTCCTCTGGTCCTGTCATTATTTACTTGGGAGAAGAGACCAACACCCACCTCCCTACAACCTCCTTTCAGGTAGTTGTAGCCGACAATGAAGTCTCCCCTCAGCGTCCTTTTTTCCAGACTAAACAACCCCAGTTCCCTCAGCTGCTCCTCATTACTTGTTCTTTGGACCCTGCAACACAACCTCTTCATAAAGCCTCTCCCTAGCTAATCGGGTAGCATCTTCCCACATACTGCAGGAAATGGTCTGTGCTAATGATGTTCAGAAGCTGCTAATGTCCTAAAAGCAAAAAAAAAAATAAAAATTGTTTTGTCTTAGCCCTGTGTTTCCACAAGGACTATTCATCATTGCATTTTCTTCCTCAGGAATATCCTGCTGTATTTTGTCTCAGGTCTGTTATGACAAAATCAGTTTAAGGGTTTTTAAATTGCAGGATAAAGGCAGAAGCATTTGTAATAAATATTTCATTCCCACCTTCCATGTTAGTTTTTTTTTTTTTTATTCCCCAAACTCTTGATTTCCACACATGCTGTGTTTCCAACATGCTATTTCCAGGCATCAGCCCGAATCCCAATAAACAACATTGACTTGGTTATATTCTTTCACAACAAATAATTCTGACTGTAGAGCTAATCTCTTTGAAATGCTTTAACAGTTATGAACTGAAAATAGAGTTTGGGAAGAAGTCACTGATGCATTGGGCATTGGTTTCCCATAGATGTGAACGAATGCACAAGTGAAAACCCCTGCACTCAAACCTGCGTCAATACCTATGGCTCCTTCCTCTGCCGCTGTGAGCCTGGCTATGAACTGGAAGCTGATGGAGTTAACTGCAGTGGTAACTGTCTTTAGTTTTGTTTGCTTGCTTGTTTTGTTCTTTGTTGTTTTTCTTTTTTTGTTGTTGTTTGGTTGGTTTTTGTTTGGTTGTTTTTTTTCCTCTCTAATTCTATTAAGTTCTCTTTTCCCAATGTATTGTTTTGTACATGCCTTTTAAAAGTTTTTTGCTTTGGTCCCTGGTTGGCAGCAGGATAGCTGCAATTCATATGATCTTATTTCCAGTTAAAGCACACAGCAAATATCCAGAAAAGCACAATGGAGGAGAACTGCAAATGGTTCTAAATAAGTAAGCTAAATATTCAAAAGCTCCACAATACCAGCAAAGCACAAGAAAACACTTTGTAATACTGAACAGGAAACTTTATTAGCGCAAGTAAAGTACTGATAGTCGAGAACATTCTTCCATGATTGAAGAAATATTTTATATAAGAACACTTTTCCATTTGTCTTTAGAATGCATGTATTCTTCTTGCTCTTCTGACTGCATACTTCTGCCTGAAAACTTCCCCAGTTTCCCCTGTATGGCTCTGGCTTCACTTTGGAAACAATGTATGGTTTCTTAGTACAGCTATTGCTAATCTGTTCAGCACACAGCAGAATAAAGTGTGCTTATGTCACTGTACTTTTTCCCCTCTCTGTCTCTTTTTTTTTTTCTTTTATTGCTTTATTTTGATTGAAGGCAAAACTTATTTCTGTGCTTAATGTTCCCACAGCCCAATAAAATTAAAGAATCCAGCCAATATTTCTTGGAAGGAAAAATGCACTGGAAAATACTTGTTTTTTAATTTACAGTAAACAGATGTAACATACTGTTTCTGAAAGAGAAGACATGTGATATGCAGTATGCATATAGATTAGTGTTTGCAAAGCTGTTCTTCCCTGCAAACCTCCTTATTATAAGGGAAAGAGCAACGACACATCTCTCTAAAGGGTCTCATGCACTTAGTATTTAGAGCTGCAACACCTATGTGAAGTTTTCTGCTTCCTAATGGACTTTCTGCTTCTAAGTTAGGCTCCTGCACCTTTTTATGTGCTCCTGAGCTAGTTGGGGATTTGAACCAATTAAGTTCTATGCAAAGTCACATAAACATTGCCCATACAAAATGGTGACAACAGAAGAGGTGGTGCTTGAGCCTCATTCATGGCTGAGAGTTAAGCCAGCAAAAGAGATTTTCCACCACACAGATTTAGATCAGAAAACATTTTCTTGACAATTATGTCCAAGAAAATGCTTGTCAAAGAAGGTCAAACTTCTCTGGATTAAGTTCTTTCACTTCACAAGCAATCACCAGACATTGCGGAGGCTTGCAAAGAGAATGCCTGGTTAAGAAATTCTTATGAGACACCCAGGATCCAGATGTACTTCAACAGCCACTGGATTAGTCCCTGGCCTAGAAACCAAATTACTTAGAAGATGGGAGGCATCCCTGCCCCAATTCAAGGAGAGAGGCAGAGATTTCAACATGACTTTCCCAACAACAGCATTATTTTCTAACCACAGCCAGAAGTGTTTAGGAACAGCAAAGGTGTGTCTGTCCTATGTGGGCTCAGTAGCAGAAATGTAGGACCCTCAGGGCTCTAAGTCCCTCCAGCACTTAACAGCAGCTGAGAACAAGTTATATGAATTCAGTGTGCTGGAGGTTTGTGCTAGGACACCTCAAAGGCTGGCTGAAATGTCATTCCCTTTACGGAGTGTGCCCTTGGTCCATGTTTTATTAGGAAAGTGTCTTTTTCAGCAAACTTGCTGCGGCAATTCAGACAGTAACAGGACTACACAGATGCACACTTCCTTTCATCTCCTTTTTGATAATACAACCATAAAGCCACTTGAACATTTTTGGACTTCCCATCCATCTGCACAAAACACCAAAAGAGGACAAGTGGACTGAGCCCAATTTAGAAAAAAGGGAAATTCAGTCTGAAGAGTGAAAGTGATTTGCCTGGGAGAGTCAACATAGAGCTGGGTATAAAAACTTGGGAGTTCCTGGCTGGGGCTCTGTCCTTTGTTTCTTTTTCCCCCCAAACAGGGAAATAAGGAAAGTATTAACTGCAGCCTCTCTCAGTCTAGCACCTCTGCATGTGTTTTCCTTTCAGTCAACCATGCCTCCATGTGCAGCTCTGAAGTTCATCTTTCTTGGTTGAGCACAGTTCTGCAGAACACAATGACTGGTCAATTCATGAATGGAAGGGGGAAAGGGCACAATTTCTGCTTTCAATCAGAGATTTGACAGACTGCTTAGTTTCCTCCATATCTGCAGGATGGCTAGGCCTTCCAGTAGGTCTGACTCAAGCTGGGATGAGCTCTGTAGTCTTGCTGGAATGCCTTGGAAATAACTGGCTAGAGGCTAAAAAACATAAAACAACCAGGGCTGGCTGCAGGAGTTCTGCTGGGATCCATGTGGCCCTGGGGAAGGGAAGTTTGCTCTCTAGAAAAAAAGCAAAAGAAAGCAAAAGAAAACCACAGCCAACTCTCTTCTTTCAAATTACAGTTGCGGCTTTGTTGTTGGAGTAGCTCTATCTCTGACGTAAAACAGAACTGAAAATACAGCCAACTGGTGACAGGTATTTGAAAGGAAAAAGAAATATATAAAAGCTACACATTGTGTTTAGCAGCAGGCTTGGTTTCCCAAGAAGCAAAATGTTTAACCAAGAACTTGTTGTATAGCAGTTTGCCAGGTTGCTGCAGAGTCCTAGGGAGCTGGAGGGCTCCAACCTCTAGCTGGGGTGATGGGCAAGTGGTCTGGATAGCCACCTGCCTGTGGGACTGCTCTTTTGACTGTAAAGCCAAAGACACTAAAGTTTGTTTTAACACTGCAGACATGGATGAATGCAGCTTCTCAGAGTTCCTCTGCCAGCATGAATGTGTGAACTCGCCTGGTTCTTACTACTGTAGCTGTCCTTCAGGCTATAACTTGCTTGACGACAGCAGAAGCTGCCAAGGTAAGAACATTCCTACGCTGATTAAAACCTGAGGGGAACAGAAAGCAAAGTCCTGTGTCTGGAAAGAGGTTTTCAAGAATTGAGATGCTCGGTCTTGGCTTTGCACAGAGAATACTTATAGGGGCCAATTATGTAATTCTGGTAAGAATGTCATCACGTCAGTAGTCCCACTGAGGTCAACTGGTGTGTTGGTGTGAGACTTTACTCACCAGGAAACAGTTACAAAGGAAAGCCCTCAGATGCTCTCCTCTCTGCTGCACTTCTCTATAGTTTTCCCATTCTCTAAGGTCAGAGAGCTTAAGCAGCCAAGTATTTCTGGTTTTGCAGCTCTTAGCATATGGGAGCACTCCAATAAGCAGAACTGAATGGAGTAAAAATTGATCTTAAAACGGGCCAGTTATCAAAAGGCAACGTCCCATAGTGCAACAGTGTTATGAATTTTGGGGCAATTCTTTAAGATTTTATAAGTTTATAAGAGTAGTATCTTGCACTTGCTTCCCTGCTTTAGCCTTTCTCTTGTTTCTTGTCTTGTAGATATCAATGAATGTGAAAACAGAAACTTCACCTGCACTCTGCAGCAAACGTGTTTCAATATCCCAGGGGAATATAAATGTTTAGACCCAGTAAGATGCGAGGATCCTTATATCCAGATTAATGAGAAGTGAGTAACATACCCACAGCCACAAAAGCAAAATCAATCTGTGTGAAGCATATCTAGAGTGAACTAAATAAGCTGCATTTTTACAACACAGCCATGAAGTGTGTCTTGAGAGCTATACATACATGCTGTTGCTGCATTTACCATTGGTAAGCATTATAAAATAAGAGTAAATTGCAATTCCTTACCAGGTCACCAGGTGGGATGTGATACGATAGTCAGATGTGTGGGAAGTTAGACTGGAAAAACTCTTTATCCGTGAGTAGAGAAAACAGCAAAGTTTGCAAGGTAATAGGAGACATTTACTTACAGTAGATTACTACTGCCCTGGTTTGGGCCCAACACGGCAGCAAAGAAACAGCCCCACGGCCGCTCACTCAACTCCCCCCACACACACACACTCTGGGATGAGGAGGACAAAGCTCATGGGTCAAGACAAAGGACAAGGAGGGTTCTTCACCGATTAAGGTCCCAGGCAAAACAGACTCAACTTGGGGAAAAAATAATAATTTATTTTCACACTAATCAAACACACACAGGACACAGACATCACACAGATCAGGGCTTGCATATGTTACCCCACCTCTCCCTTCTTCCTGGCTCCAAATCCCTTTGTTCCCAGTTTCTCTCCCTCCTTCCCCCCAGCGGCACAGGGAGACAGGGGATGGGGTTTAGAGTCAGTTCACAGGCTGGTGGTTCCTGCTGCTCCTTCCTCCTCAGGAAGAAGGATTCCTTACAGTCCTTCCCTGCTTCCCCACGGGGTCCCTCCCATGGGAGAGTTCTCCACGAACCCCTACTTCATGAGTCCTTCCCACGAGGTCCGGAGCTGCTCCAGCCTGGGCTTCCCACAGAGTCACGGGCTGCTTTGGGAACAAACTCCCCTGGTGCCGGGGTCTTCCAAAGCTGTGCAATCAGAGTCCACAGGCAGCAAATCCTCTGGCCACAAAATCCAAGTCCACTGGCCAAGTTCACCCCTCCTGGCGCCTTCAGGGAATGTTCCACCACGTTCCTCCATGAGTGCAGGGGAACAGCTGCCATCTTGCCATGGGCTGCAGGGAAACTTCTGCTTGGGCACCTTCTTCCCCTTCTTCCTCACCAACCACCAGCACTGCTCTCCTTCTCCAGCTCAGCTCTTCTCCTCCAGCACAGCTCTTCTCCTTTAGGTGCTCTCTGCGCAGGTGTTATGTCAGTTCTTTTGTATGTTAATCGCTGAGGGGCACCTATTGTCCCTCTAGTGGCTCCTTGGCTGGGTTTGGAGCAGGGGAAGCTTCTCAGCTTCTTATCAGAGCCACCCCTGGGGCCGTTCCCTCGATACCAAAAAATCCCGCCAAACGAAACCAGAACTACATTGCTTAATCTTAAATGCAGCTGTTTATTATATTAATAGTTCCTGTAAATATTAACTAGCTTATGCCTGGGTAGTAATTAAAAACATTAAATAATCATTATAGCAGGATACAAGCAGTTTCTTACTGCCTAAAGGTTAAAAGCGTTAAAAAGCCCACAGACCGATTTGCCCTGTCCAGAAACTGGGTATGTCTGGATGGGGCTGTTAACACTGTTACTGTTTAAATCTGGAATTATTTGAGCAAGCAAAAAAATAAATGCTGCATTTCTAAAAATTGCCTCTTTCTTTTACATTTTTGTAGGTACTTGCCTGGGGCTCCAAATATTTCAGCTCCAGACAAATGTCTATATATTTTAGCCCATAGTATTTACTTTTGCACTAAACCAAATTACTTGGAAGCCTAATTTATGTTATAGAAAAGCAAGAGGTGGAGAATGAACTTCTTTCCATTATAATTGATTCATGTCCTTACATTGATTTCTGAACCAAGTCCAAGGGATGGACTCTGTTATTCCAGTTCTGGGTTTACCTGCATTCAGAGGTGGTAGTTTTAAACTGGAAGTTGAAATATCTGAAGCCTGTATCTAAATTCCCCAGGGCCAACTATAGCATCCTCACAGATCAGCCTGCACCAGAACCCTTGATCTCTGTGCTTTGTGTTTGGTGGCTTTGGCTGGTGTCTAGATGTGACTGAATTTAATTTGTGGCATGTCTAGAAGTGGTCAGTATAAAAGCCAAGTGATTTCCTTGCATCTGTGTTTTCTGTGGAAGAATTGGGTGATTATAACGCCAGGAGCCTTTTTATGGGGTGGGGGACATGCCAGACGTGTCTGAAATTGTTGTCAGCAGTGGATGTTATAGAAAAAACAGGCAAAAAGACCCAACTCTTTTCCAGTAAATTCCCCAACATGGCTTTTATAAGTGGACATTCTGCCTCACAACTTGCTGAAGAAATCAGCAGCATGTGGCTAAGGCACACGAGCTGATGCAGTCTGTTTGGGTTTCCAAAAGCTTCTGAAAAGAATGCCACACAAGGTTATTATGGAAAGTAAGCAGCCATAAATAAGAAAGAAGTCCCTGGCTCAGAAGAATAAGAGGATGAAACAAAAAATAAATAGACTATAGTATTAAAATGTCAGTTTTCACAGTGAAGGTCTGCAGAGGTCTGAGCTGGACCTACTTTGTCCAACATATTTGTAAGAAGCCTTGAAAACAGGATAAAGCATGAGGTTGGCAAAGTCTACAACAGCATCTGAGGACAGTAGAGAAAAGTATAGGGAGAAAAACATTGCAGAAGGATCCTCAATGACTGCAATTGAAGTGTCAGATGAAATTCAGTGTAGATTAATGTAAAGTAAAAAGACAATCCCAAATTCACAAGCACTGATGTGATCATAATCCATCCAAACTGAGATTTGTGGGTTGTTACAGATAGCTCCACGATCTGCAGTACTCACTAGAGGTCAGAAAAGCAATCTGAATTTGGGGTGTTTATAGGTAGAGAACATACTTAGAGCATGTGCCATTGTGTACTCATATCTTCAAGACTGTAGATGGTCACATCTGCAGTTCCTTCCTCTCCTCTCAAAAATAATATAACTGGACAAAGGTTTGTATAGAGCAATGAGGATGAGGATAAGTATGGAATAGCTTCCTTGTGAGAAACAACTAAGTTAGGACTCCTCAGCCATGAACAGGGTAAAATACAAAACCCTGAGCTGTGTAAGTAGGATGAGCTGGGACTGACTGGCCACTCTTCTTTCAACAGAAGAGCTGGGGTCAGCAGATGAAGTCAGCAAGGGCCAGTGCAGGGAGAGGTAAAGGGGGCTGTGGAGCTCCTGTCCACCGGGGCCTATGGTTGCCAGACATTCATGTGGGTACAAGGGGAAGCTGAACAAGCTAATGGATAAGAAGTGCCTTAAGACTAATTAATACACAGAAGACCTTGATTTCAAGAATTCTGAGAGTCACAAACAGTTGGAGGATGTTGCTGGAAGTGTTATATGCTTGGCTTGATATCCTGCTCTTCCACTTCCATTTGATCTTTGGTTTGATCCAGGCTGTATGTTTTAATGTCGTATATAAAAGATGGTTAAACGAAGAATACAACATTTATGTAGCACCAGCAGTGAAATGGGGACAGTTCAGTTTAAATTCCTACCGGAATAAACATGTACAGAGTATTATACACTTGCAGAGTTGCTTTAAAGAAAGTACAGATTTTTGAGTGATCTAAGGAGACAAAGGATACCAAGATATTTTAGCCTAGAAGACAAGAAAAATAAGGCAGGGATACAGGTAAGCCAGAATAGCACAAAGAATACTAAAAGTGAGCAAATTAATTACAGGTTTTGTTGATTTCTTTAGCTGGTTGACTACATTATTTGTTTGTTTATTTATTTATGCAGCTGTATTTGCATATAAAGAATCAAATATTACAGCAATTTGTAATCCCTGATGACAATCCTGTCTCTGACCATTAGCCGCTGCATGTGTCCCGCTGAAAACCCCGGCTGCAGAGATCAGCCATTCACCATCCTGTACAGAGTGATGGATATGGTGTCCGGGCGGTCTGTACCTTCTGACATCTTTCAGATGCAAGCAACAACTCGCTACCCTGGAGCCTACTACATCTTCCAAATCAAATCAGGGAATGAGGGCAGAGAATTCTACATGCGGGTAAGGTCTGGTGCTTGTTGAGACAGACCCGAAAGTGTCTTCTTGTTAGCTGAATATCCTTCAGACAGTAGATCCCAGTTTTGACTGAATAGCCTGTAAACATTCAGTATGAGGCATTGTTACATGCAGACATGCAGAGCAGCGTGCTCTTTCAGGAAGGTACCCTACACAAAGCAAACATACTTTTTTTTTTCTTTGCATTTATTTGTTATGTATTTTTTTCACTAAGAACACACATTTTACCTAATACACTGTTAGATAAAATCCAACTACTTAATTTTTTAAATCTGATTTTTCCTCAGATGACATCTCTGTTTCCCAGTCATCTTCAGTGCACTCCTGACATGCAGGGCTGATGGGAAGTGTATGCACAGAATGAGGCACAGCCAGCAGGGATGGTGGCATTCAGAAGGTTAATTTTTAACCCAAGGGAAAAGCTGGCTTTGATATTCCCATTAAGTGATGCTCAGTGGCTATTGGTGTTTCCCATGCCACTCAAAAACCAGGAGTGTGACAGATTTCGGTAGATTCCAGTATACATTCCTCATGAGATTTTCTCTCAGATTTTCACTGTTAAAGAAAAGAAAATATTTCAAAATTCTAACATGATAAGTGGTCCAAGAATGATCATTTGCATCTCACAAGATCTTTCCTGTTGCAAAGTCATTACTGACCGCACCGACCTTATCCCCTCATCTTGGTCAGTCCACCAGACCTGCTATGGCTCCAGCATTGTTGCTCGAGTCTGCCAGTGTTATTTATGTCTCACACAGCCATTTGCTGTGCCACCTCAAACACACTGCTTGCACAAGCTGTGCCTTGCACCCCCCTGGCAGCTGCACCGCTGCCCTGTCAGGCTGGTAGCCAGCAGGTGGTGCCTCCTGGTTGCTTGGGGAACAGGAAGCGCAGCAGGAGGAGAAGGGAACCGTAGCCTTCACGCTCCTCCACACCGCTTCATAGGGCTTCCCTGATCAGAGATAATGCAAGTGCTCATGATAAAATAGGTTTCACTTTTGTGTTTCTGCCGAAAAACAAATTGTTCTTGGTTTTCATGTCAGAAGCTCTGATTTTCAAATGCTCATAATCCACTGTTCTGGCCAGATATTTCAAAGGTCTGCTTCCACTTACTAAAGACAGATTTTTCTGAAGTGCCTCTTCAGAGGGTAAGGTTTGCATCGTTAACATATGCAATTATACAGCCAACCCAGACCCTGCTTACATAGGATCATTTGGTCTCCAAGCTCTGTTAACATAACCCCTTCTTGGTGTTTGCTGCTTCAAAGTAGCATTGCTCTTTACATCAAACAAAATGATATCTGACTCACTCAGGAGAAGGTGTCATTGCTTGTGCATACCCTAAATCCACATTTTAATCTTCTTCCATTTGGACAATAGCAAATATCTCTGTTCATTAGCTCCTTTTATGTACAGGGCTGCCAAAGGCTTTGCAAACTGTAGAAGGTGATAGTTCATACAAACCACTGACATGGAGCCAAAGGCTGAAATGAAGCTCTCTCTCCCATGAATTGCAGTACCTTCCAACAGTGCAGCAGAAAACTGTTATGTGGGCTGCTCAAAAGCCATCATGTGGTCTTACCTGAGATGATTTTTCAAGACCCGTTTTCTAAAATCTCAGCTGTTTCCTCTTGTTTTGTGCACAGCAAACGGGACCGATCAGTGCTACTCTGGTGATGACCCGCCCTGTGAAGGGGCCCCGTACTGTTGAGTTGGACTTGGAAATGATCACTGTCAACACTGTCATCAACTTCAGAGGAAGCTCTGTCATCCGGCTGAGGATATATGTATCACAGTACTCCTTCTAAACCTTGAGTTTGTGCCCTGGAAACATTAAAACACAAGAGACAGTTCCTCCTCTGCAGAACTCTCTCCTCAGAAGCCAGTACGTATAGCAGCTCTAAACCAAACCAGTATTGCCACAGACCCAGTGACCCATGCCTGTCTGAGGAGGGAGGCCTCCTCTTCCACAGTCCGTACCAGGATGCAGACATCTGAAGATCCCGTATGATTCTCTGTGTGGCCATGTATTTTAAGGACTCTTCTTTCCATTGTAAACACTTCTATGGTATAAGTCTATGTTTGAAAGACTGTGAACCTCTGTAGCTCCAAGGCTGCTTAGCAAAAAGCACCAAAGAAACTGAGGAAAAAGCTGGCTTTTGCAATCTTGCCTTTTTTTTAATTATTATTATTATTATAAATGGAGAGCAGACAAGCAAGCAGAAACAGAAACCAAAATCCACCTATTGAAACAAGGGATCTCAGAAGTGCTAACTTACATTTCCAGTTATCTCTGGAATTATTAGTCAGGCACTTAATCTTGATTCACCCTGCATTTGTCTTAGTTTCACCTGTTTTTTTCTTTGTTTCTATTTTATACTTAACAATCATTGTAAATGGATTTCAAAACACATTGTACTATGTAATCTTCTACTTTCTAATGAAGTGTCAGATGTTTGGGTTCCTTCTTCTATTAAATCTTTCTATATAACAGAGTTCATAGATTTCTATAACTGGTTGGTATGTTTTACATTGTTTAGGGTGTTACGCTTGTTTAGACCCAGACTCTTTGACACAGGCCTCCACTGCCAGAATAGTGTCCAGTGAGCAGATAAGAATCAGAACTTAATTTTTACCAGTTTTCCTGAGTGTGGTAGTTGCAAACAGTTTGTACAGGTTATAAGGTAGTGATACTAACTGTAGTTAAGTGTGTAACTAATTAGTTCAAGGACCACTCAGCTCAGACATGTGCAGTCTCTCTCCCACACACCTAACACTGAGGAAAATAAGCTGATATGGACCTGAACCAGTCTTATTGTTCATACCTCTGCCAAAAAGCAGACCCCACTATACCAGTACCCACATCTCACAGTTTCCATAGGTAATGTCTTCTCAGGTATAACTGCTGTAACCAACAGGAAGTTTCTCCTGTAGTCTAATTTGGCTCTCTATTGTAATTTAAATGCATTGCTTTTTAGGCTACTTTCAGTAGAAATAGAGAACAGTTTATCTTCCCCCTTGCAGCAGTCCTTAACATGTCTGAAGACTGTTGTCATGTCTCCCCTCAGACAGTTTCTCTCTAGTCTAAACAAACCCAATTCTTTTGGTCTTTCCTCATATATTGCATTTTCTGGACCTTTGATCATTCTTTTTGCTCTCATCTGGATTCTCTCCAGTTGGTTCACATCTTTCTTGAAGTGCAGTGCCCAAAACTGAAAAGTATTCCAGCTGAGGCCTCACTGTGCAAAGCTAGATTTAGATACATGGTTAAGAGTTTGAAAAAAATATGTATAAATAATTGTATAGTTTGGAGGTATAATGTCTACTGTGTTGAAGCCACTGGCAGTTTGTTCTTTTATTTTAGTAGGGATGAGGGTTCATATGCCTTGTTCTTAATTTTCTCAGAAGCAAGCTGTTTTGCTGCTTACTCTTTTTCTTTACTGGCTCATTTGCTCCCCAGCATCACTAAGGCAAGAAAGATAACGTTTGCCTTATGTTTTTGAGGCCTAGAACTGCTTAATACTACTTGGGAAAAGAGTTTATTATGATGCCAGCAGGCTGAAGTAGAGAAGAAGCATTATCTGAGGTCTTCATTAAAGTGGAGTATTAAATGGGAGAACACAGACACAGGAAGTCATCACAACAGAGACTGCATGACACAATAGCAAGATTGACTCTTCTGTTCCTAATAAGCTTTGTGAGTTAGTCTGGAGTTGTTTTTCCCTAACTTTAGTAGAGACTGTGCTCTTTTTTCTCATGCTCAGCTTGAAGGAAGCCCTGATGCAACGGCTCACAGCAATGAAATGCTGAGTTGAGTGTTCTTCAGCAGCTTCTATTCCTTAATAGTTTAAAGTTTTCTCTATGTTGCTAGTGTCCTGGGATCCCGCAGCTCATAGCTCTGTACACAGGCTCTCCTTTATTGTAAAAGCAAAAGGCTGGAACCTGACTCCAGGGTTTAGTGGGCCAAGCTGAGAGCAGGAAGCCAGTGGGTTTTGCGAGTAGTTGACTTGGAGAAGATAAAGGTAGAGGAAATGTGCAGAGAAATAGCATAAACAAGAGTGTGATTCCTGAGTGTATCATGGCTCATCATATACCACAGTCTTGGAGGGGAAAATAGAGATGACCAAGAAGGAGGAATGCTAGTTTATAACCATGGGGCTAAAAGTGCTCATGTGTCCCAGATGATGAAAGTGAAACAAGGGAAACAAGTAGGCTCTGGTGGCCCAGAGAGCAGACAAGCAGAGGCAGGTCTTGTATGAAAGACATTAAACTCTTAACATGCTGAAAGTTTTCCCAGTGCTTAAAAACCCCCTTTTCACACTTTTGTGCCCCTGTGCTATGGCTTCTTCACGTCCAGTTGATGAGTCCTCTCTCTTCCTGCCATCACATCACTTCGGGAGAGGAAGTGCACCCTGTTAGACATCAGACAGTTTCTCACTTCTGGGCTGTTCTCCCATGGCCCTCACATACCAACCTGATTTAACCCTAGTTTAGAAACATCAAAATCCAGAGGAATTCCATAACAAAACACTCTGTTAAAAAGAGTAAAGCTTCAATACTTGGTTTTAGCAGGGTCCAGCAAATGCTCATAAAACAATATTACACTTTCTATATAAACATTCTGTGCCTTAAAAAAAAAGTGAAAAGTCTGGAAACAAAGGAATTCAGCCACTTCTCAGCTGCCATAACATCTTTCATCACTCACTATCACTCCAGACAACTTTTACTTTGCCAAAAAAATATGCCAATCTCAAAATAATAAATTACTAGCAGCTTAGAACATCTACATTCTCCATTTCCTAGTCAGGGGCCTGTTTGCAATAGACCATTTCAAGCTCATATTTTACAACAATTCTCACCAAATGAAAAAAAGGACTATGCATGTCAGGTTTTTACAGCATGAAAGTTAAAAATGCAAACTTGCAACTGCTGTACACATTCATGTTCTCCTTTGAGGCTGGGCCTCCCTAAAGTAGACAGAATTCCAGGTCTGCTCAGAAAATTATGCTTTATTCTAACCTATTGCAGAGGATTTTCTAACACAAAGAGTTTTACCATATGGCTGATAGACAATATTCTGCCCAGCACCAGATGAGGGCACTGCCCCTGGTCTGGGTGGTTTGGCCTTCCTCCAGTTCTGCTCTGACATGCTTCTTGCTTGGGTGGGCAGAGCAGTTCCCTGGTGAAGCTGAGAAAGGACAGCTCTTTGCTTCTCCTGCCTGTCAGCTGATGTGTCTGTTTAAAGGAAGGTCCTCAGGATAAAGATTACCTCTCACTGTTTGTACAGCACCTATTGCCAGCCCAGTAATTGGAAAAAAGCAAACAAAAGCAGGAATGGCAGTAATCTTTGGTACAGATCACAATGATTGGAAAGGAGAATCTATTTCAGTAAATGAACCAAGTGATTAATGCTAGTCCTGTAAGGTGCCAGAGGGAGAAAAATGGCAAAGAGATGAAGGATCCATTGCTGTAGAGCTGAATGGGTCCTATCATCTGACTTACTTGACTTTGAGATGTTTTTAGGGGATTGATTTTTTTTTTTAACTTAAGAGTCTGCTGGATCCCACAGAATTGTTTTTCAACTTGTGCCTCTCTGACAACAATAACTTTGTTGAAAATAACTAAGCCCCCATCACTGAGTGTAGTGTCCAGGGTCTTTCACATAGAGCTTTCTCCTTTTCAAGCTGGGGGCCTGTACTTGTATTTAGCTTTTTTTTTGCTCAGCTTTTGGAAGAATTAAATTTCCTTGTCTCATAAATATGGTATCACCATCAGCACAACTTACATATTTGTTTTTTCTCACTAAAGCAAGAAGAGTAATAGAATCAGTACAGTTTGTGGTCATTCAAGTTCTCCAGTCTGGCTCATTCACAGACTATGCTACTGAGTATCTTCTGTAGCATGCAGCTGTATTAGAACCCAATGAAAATTTCATAGCACAAAGATGTTAAAAAAAAAAAAAAAAGGATTAAAACTATGCCTGGCAGGCACTATTGTTAAAATACATCTCTATCCTGGATGGACAAAACCCTCAGCTGGTGTTAATTTGCATGACTGCTGCTCTTTAATACAGAGACACAAAGCGTCCTTAGGATCTTCCTTGTGTGTGTGTAAAGCAGTGTGCATGTATCTGTATACATGGAGAATTTACAGACACTAGAACTACTTGTAGTAGTGTGGCTCTGGAATTCAGAGTTGTAATATGACACAGCACAAGTAAATTGCATTTTCTCATGTGACATGAGACCAGACAAATGATTTACGCCTGTCACTTCTTGTTGTTTTAAGTCTTGGAACCAATTCTGAATAGCTCAACCCCTAGGCAGGTGCCATGCAGGAAGATTGAGGCTGATGTTTATAACCAGACTTTCAGGGATTCTGCAGGAAGCCTGCACAGAAAGGTGACCTGTGCTGAAGGGTTAATGCTGTAGGGAGTGTAACAGTCTAGAGGTATTTGTGTGGGGATGTCTCTGATCTTTCAGCTGCCTCTTCCCTCACCTGTTTCAGTGCAGATTATGTCTGATGTTTGTAAGTGTGTAGATTCCCTCCTGTATCCCAGAAGTCAGTCATTCTTCCTTTTGAGTTTTCTTGGACAAGTGATCTCATTGTGGCCATGCAGTGCATGCACATTTTGAGTGAGTTCAACTTCTTCTCTGGCACTTTGTAACATTTTTTGCTTTGCTTTTCGGAGACCAGTTGTAGGCCATGTGTCTGTTCTAGGCTCTGACTGACCACAGTTGATTTTCTCACAGCCAAGGCAGATCTGTCATTTCCCTGCCAGTTTCTCTTCACTCACCATCTGTACAACAAGCTCTTCATGTGTTCCACTGGAAATGCAGGCATTGCTGTTGGCCCACCTGCTGGTTTTGTATTCCCCTCCCTCTGCAGTGTCAGTAGGCAACCTTACAGCAAATATTAGGTCTGAATGGCTGAAGGGATCATCCAGCCTGCAGGCAGAGCCTGGCTTCATGAAGAGGAACTCAAAAAAACCACAAGTCAACCCCCAGTTTTGAAGGTCATAGGTGCTCTTTTAGGTCCTGATTAATCACTTTTCTGCTGAAATTGTGTTTATATCATGCTGGCTTGATTGTCTCAAGGCTTTTTAGGAAGCCTGACATGGACTCACTTATGTAATACATCCTTAGGCTCTTTCACACCTTGGATGAGGCTTTCCCAGCTTGCAAACAGAGTATTTGACCCAGTCAGAGAGGGTGCAATATGATCACCACTATGCTGAAGTTAGTGATTGCTAAGCACCTTACATCACATCTGGATTTAGCCCAGTTTTATTTTAAGATGTGAATCTCAGTGTCAGTAGGATAAATGTAAATAGATACTAATTATTTTTACAGTAGACCTGAAAGATTTTTTCCAGTAAATAAACAGTAGCATGATTGTAGTGTCTCTTTCCGTGTGGGCACTATCTTTGGGTGGTTTAGGATTTCCTGATATATCCTTTGAAACTTTAAAATATCCTCTGGTATTTCAAGCCATTTATTGATGTGTTTCCTTGAATGATTCCTCACTTCTGCTCTTCTAAGGCCAAAACAGGCACTTGACTCTACATGTTGTTAAAATAAGCCACACCTAAGCCTTTGCAGAGTCACAACTCATGCATAACTCAGAAATTGTTCCTCTCTTTAACCTATAAAGGAAAATGTTGACTTCCTTGAGATTCTGCAGTGTTCAAAATAATGCATGTGCATATGTTTTTCAAGTCTGGGACCTTAGTCTGGAGATAGTTCATCATTATCTTGCTGCAAATGTTCTGTATTCAACATGTGAAATCATAGCTACAAAGGTTAGTTTTGTCAAAACCATCAAAACATATGGTGTTTCATGCCTCACTACACATAATGCAAACACAATTTAAAAGTCTATAATCAGAGTTCTCCAAAATTCCTAAGAAATCACTGTTTTTAAGAAACATTTGGTCAGTAAACTCATTTTGTAGATTATGTGAAATGGAAACAGAGGCAGAAGGCTTGCCAAGATTACACAGATTTGTTGTTCAAATCAGTATCCCCAAGAAAACCTGAATCTAGTTCATAATTTAAAAATACTCCTTTGGACCCTGACATCGGATGCCCTTCAAGTAGGGGAGGGGGACAGAACAACTGGCTGCTTCCAAAGCAACAGCAGCTGCTCTACAGAGATCCCAGTGACCAGAAACACCTGTCAGCCCAAGTCTGTGCCCCAGCTCAGTGCAGAAGGCACAAAACTCCTATGGACAGGTTCTCAGCTGGAGAAGAGATATCTTCATTGGCTTCTTAATGATACCAAGTGCAGATTTACTTCATACTGTGTATAAAAGTTCTCGTTCTGTTTATACTTCTGTGGAAAATTTAAAATGACAAGATCAAGCTGCTGCCTACCAGATGCATGCTACCTGCAGCAAGCTCTAGCATATTGCTCTGGCAGTGCCCTGGGCTGTGCTCACTTAGAGTTACCTAGTCTGACGTTGTGTGAGTTACAGTGGTGTGACAGCATTTGGTTCACACCAGTGTAAAGTCATTCCCATAGAGGAGAAAAGAAAACTATTAAGGGATAGAAATAGAATTGAACCAGAAAGTCAATAAAAAAGAGCTTGCTCATTAGTTAACCTTCAGTGCTTTGCTTATGATGGCATCACTATGGATCAAAATAAGCAACCAGAAATCCAAAATGTTAAAAAGGAGATTATCTCCTTAGAAATATTAATGCCCATGTAGCCTATAAATAGCTCTGGAATGAAGACACCTCATGCAACATCTGGAAAAGGAAAAATGCCTTGACCTAGAGCACCCCTGTCTGTCACTGGCAGGATTAAGCATGATTGATTCTTACCAGGGTACAATGGCTAGCAGACAGGGGAGAGGCAGGCACAGCCAGAGGCAAGGGAAGGACAAACAAGGTAGCATAAAAGTAATAAGGAACACTTTCAGTGTGCAGGGTCTCTGAGACAAGCCTCTCAGTGTACAGAGCATTTTAGCTTTGCTTGGGCCTTTGAAAGACAGAAAAGTGGTAACAGTCACCTCAATACAAACAGGAGGGCAGCATTCATGGCTTTGGATGCAGCACCAGCTTTCAATAAAATCATGCTGCTAACCTGTCACCTAATGAGATTCACTGGACACCAGAAGACTATAAGTACAATTGAAGGTACAGCACATACAACACCACCTTACACCAACAGTTTTTCCTGCAGCCAGTGCAGGTGCAGGAAGAAGGACTCACTGCTCAGCTTGACGGCTGCTCCACAGAACTTCTGCTTAAACAGTGATTTCCCTAACTCTTACTAACAGGCTGTCCAGATTAACAAACATCTTATATTTTGTAGTCTTCATTCTTTTCACAAGAGGAATACTGTAATTTAAAATGGATGGTTTCAATGTCCCTTGTTCTGCCCCTTTAACCTATAACCATTATTGTGTTTGTATCAGAAAATGAGCTTTTAATTCTTGTACTGTTTTACGATTTGTGAGCACATAACATTGAATACACCAGTAGGGACTATTTTAAAACTTTTTTTAAAATAAAAAAATATATTGCTAGCAAAAAAAGTATAAGTGAACTCTAGCTTAGTTTTATCATTGCCTGGTTTAGCAGTGATAATACAAGATCACTGCAAGTAGTCATGCCAGAATCATGTAACCCCTCTGGAGCAGAGAAATCTTCAAAGCAAAATACAAATCATTCTCAAGAGTCTAATTTTATTTCACAGTTTTTATATTGTAAACTTGCCCATATTTGGAGTACATGTGTGTATTATACCTTCTGTAAATTAATATTTTGTGTAATACTACTTTATCTGTGCCAGGAGCTTGATGTATCTGAGGCATTTCCTTCCCCTGCAACTCCACTGCAGGTTGCAGCAAGTATTGCTTCTGATGGTGGGAATGGCTCCCTTGCCCAGTTTCCCCAAGCACCAGCCATGCTGCACCAGCACATGTTCAGAGGGTGTATGGGAGGGTGTACAGGCTTGGAGGTGTTCCCAGAGGATTTCAGGAGATGAGCTCTTCTCCCAGCCTGACTAGGTTTTACTCTCCTCTCCCAGTTGCCCTGGGTATTGGAGGTCTAATGTGGACCAGTGAAGGCAGGGGTTTGTGCAGTGACCATGAGGAGGCTATGGGCAGAATTTGGCTGAGCTCTGCAGAATAAACTTTTGCCCTTAATCAGCAATGTTAATATAACTGTTTTCCTCATACATAAATCATTAACTAGTAGCTAATTCTCACTCCCACCTGCACTACATAGCTTGTGACTTTAGTACAAGAAGGGCTTTTCCCCCCACACCATACTCAATGACCCATGTCTAATGGGGTTTGGCTGTTTGTTGGTTGGGCTTGTGTTTTGCAGGTGGAATGCTCTTAGTTCAGCAAATTGCAAGGACAGCCAAGCCTGGCTCTGGTTTGCTTTGTGGGAAGTAAATGAACTTATGTCATACAGCTGCTCTCTTGCATTCTCATCACTCAACTCACTGCAGAAGTGAGGTAGGTAATACACCATTCACTGGGCTTGTGATGATTTACAAGCCACTCAGAAAGCTGATAAAGATCTTTATAGCTGTTTTGAACTCAAAGGAACTGCCGCTGCTCATTTAGAGCATCACGAGGACACGTCAGCTCTCTCCGCTGCGCTGCAAACGCATTCATTCTGAATCACACGCTCAAGAAAAGTTACACTGAAACAGGCACACGTGCAAAGCAAAAGAAGAGAGGGAAAGCAGGAACTCTGGCCTGCAAAATTCCAGGAGAAGCAAACAACTCTCTAGAACTGCTAAAAAAAAATAATGAAAAAGTAGGTCTGTGGCTCATGATCAGAGACTTCTGCTTCTTGAGCCCCCGCCAGGGTGCTTTTGTGGAAGTGGCCTGACCAGTGAAGCCACCGAAAGCCTGGGCTTTCCACTCAATTTGGTGAAGAATGGATGCTTCAGGTAACAAAGCTGCTCAGATTTAGCTGAGTATACAGCCCAAGTACTTTAGGTTTCCAAACTTGAGCCACTGCATCCTTCTTTCTCTGGTTGCTTACAGTCTGCTTTTCAGGTTGTTCTTATTATACATGCTGTCATGTTTGTCTTAGACAGGGTTTCACATGGGACTGCATTGTGTCATCCCTCTCCCTTTTTATTGCTCTTCACAATGCATGACCAATCTGCTCTGACAGCACCACCCCAGCCAAGGGTCTCTCCATTCAGCAAGAGCTCTGTGGATATGGCAATGGTATCTCTGGAACTGACTCAAGTGTAGACAGAAGGAGGTTGTACTTTCTCTTTTGTCAGTGCTGTCCAATCAGCTGGTAAAGAACTCTGTGCTGCTGGAGGGATGGGGTTTGGCTGGCTGGTAAAACTGGTATCTTACAGGGATTTAACCTCCTGCTGTACTTCCCTAAGGGTCAGCTATGAATTGTATTTCCTTGAGAAGTCCCACAGGCTGTATTGTGTGTACCAGAACCCCTGCCTTCTCTTCCGCTCTGTTTTTGGTGGCACCAGTTACTTCTTGTGCCAGCAGGTGCTGCTGAATGCTGTTAAACTGTCCTCTGTGTCAGCCTGCACATAGCCCCACCACTGATGGAAAAAATGAGCCCTACGTGTTTTTTCCAGGAAGTCGTATGGCAGCTCCCTGTCTCATATAGGTCAACATTTTCTCACAGCAGTAACTCATTAGGACAGCGTGTGTGAACTCGCTCATTCACACTGATGCAAGGGTTCAGTCTGTGACACTGTTCATAAGGACTGTCCCAAATGGCAGCTGATTGCTAATCTTTAATGGCATTTCCATTTTTTTTCTCTTTCTAGTCTGTGTTATTTCTCCTTTCCTCTTGCACAGTTCAGTCATCATATCATTACAGAATTATTGCCAAGGCCCCCTAAAATCCAGTACCAAAAACATAGTCTCTATCTGCCTGCTAATGAAAATCTTCGTTAGTCATGGGATCACATCAGTTTAACCAAGGGAGCAGCCAGTGCATTGGCTGAGAAATGTTCAGTAACATTTCCTAGGATCTTGAAGAACTAGTTCAATAAATCCTTGCTTGCTTTAATGAGCACACCTTCCATCTCCCACCACATTCTTTATTATGTCACTTGGATACAAATCCACATGTTTTTAATGTGATGTTAATCCCCAAGCTGCAGTGAAATTATTAACCCTTCACCCTTGAATTCCTTGCTACCATATGATCTAGATCTTATGGAGCTAAGAGTTAAAGTGATAGTGACAGCTGAATGTAATACTTGAGGCAAGCGGCTGCTTACCATGGAAGTTCAGCCTCAGTCACAAACATACACACTTTTTGGTTTGGGGTGCATAGCTAAATAACATGGCAAAGCTACAGTGTCCTGCATAAAAAGTACTTGTACCTACAGCTATAACTGCTGACTTGGGATTCTTGAAAATAATCTGTCAGGAAAATATTGTCAAAAATAAACACATTGCAGTTCCCAGCTGTTAAGCTTTCTGTCAAAACACAGGTTTTTGACACCTGCACCAGTCAGCTTGGCTGTATGATCAAGTTGTGCCAAGAAGGTAACCCACTTCATTCTGTTCAGTGGAGCAGTCACTGAAAAGCTGCATGTTCGGCCTTCTCCAGATATTTATGTGTATAACCAAACATGAGTTAAATATGCATAATCCCTTGCCTTGGGGTGAAAGCTCATCCTTTTTCCTGCCCTAAAATTTCTAAGGTGGGTTTCTTTTGCTTCCCAGTGATCCTGGGTGCACTGGTGAGGACCAGCCAACACTGCCAGTGGGCCTGCAAAATGAAGGTTGGGAGAGTGGACAGCAGGTTGGCTGTATATTGGACTGTTTTTCTGGGAATATGGACAAACACCCTGCAGCTGGATTAAAGCCTGAAAATTAGGGTAGAGTGGTCTGGTAACACAGTTTAGGAACATGGTTTAAGCATTGGACTTGGTAGAATTTGGTTAATGGTTGGTAGAGATAGGTTATGGTTGGACTCAATGATCTTAAAGGTCTTTTCCAACCAGCATGATTCTGTGATTCTGTAACCTCTGTTTCTAGTGATCTTATTTCCTAAGTGGTTTTAAGTACCAAGCCAGACTGGCCTGCTTCTGCCTCCTTACCTTTCCCTGAGGGATCAGCCCAAAGCTTTAACTAGAAGGTCAATGTGTGCTCTCATTTTGAACCGAGTAATTTTAGATGGAAGAAGAGCATTCCAGCATCTGTGGGCGAGTGGTCACTGGCCTCCATGGATGTTCTTCCTGGCTCCCTCATTTCCATGAGGCTGGCAGGCTTTAAAGTGCTGTGTTTTCTGAGATGTTTTTTTGCCCTCAGCCCCTCTAACTAAGTTAAATTAAGTCTGATTTCACCTCAAAATGGAATGGGGAGGTGGGAGAGTTTTACAACTGTAAACAATAAATTATTTTTGTGCTTCACAAGTTGGGCCTGTTTCAGTCCCTTTTAAGGAAGGACCGTTTGTGTGTTGCCCTTGCTCTGTGTGTGGGTGACAGCTGGCTGGCCCCTGCATCCTGGGGAGAGAAACATCTGCTCATCCTTGGGCAGGCCTTTGTCATTTTTTTGGGAGAGAGGCCAGCTCTGAGGCCTTGAGTAGGCTCCAGAGAGATGTTGGTGTGAAAACAGGGCAAGGCAGCAGCACCTGGCCCTGAGGTCCCAAAGAAGAGAGGGGAGGAAAGTGGTCAGGGAGGCATTTGGACATCTTTTGTCCCTAGGCTGGCTGCCTGGTCTCCCCTTCAATTGGGCAGGCAATACTCAGGTTCCAAGGAGACCTGGAGGACCTGGAGAGCTGCCTCTCATCACCTCTTCCACATTGAAAGAGGCATTTCTCTGCAGTGTCACAGCTAAGTGGGACTGTAACAATGTTTGGGGAGGCACCCCAGAGGCACCCCAGGAGGTGGCACCATCCCAGTCCAATGGAAGAGCTCCTCCTGGGGTGGCTGGGCTTCACAAATGGCCAGGGGACAATCCCCTGGGTATTGGGAAAGGGCTGCTCCTGTTAGGTTTTCACTGGCCTAGGCAAGAGAGGAGAGAGAGAAACTGTGATGGTGTCCAGCTCCCCACAGCGCTGGTGTCCTGCTCAGTCCTGTCCCCGGCCCCACAGAGGTGCCTGATGCCTGGGGCTGCCCAGCTGCCCTGCTCCCTAGCTGGATGTGCATAGGGGTGGCCCAGCCCCCTCAGTGCCCGGCATCCCCAGCTATCCAGGCTCCCTGCCAGTTCCTTCCTCACTCCCTTCACAGAGCAGGGGTGTAATGAAGAGACAGAAGTGCATTTAAGTGATTGCCTGTGTTTTGACTGCTCTTTCCAACCCATTTCTAACTGCAGTGCTTAAACGCCACAGATTTTCACCATTCACAGCTATCATTCCTTCATGTGCTTTTGAATCAGGTGAACTAAAATAGTTCTGTGATATCTATTATGTCTCTGGCTTGTAAAATATAATAATTTTTTACTAGGTTACACTAATATTTCATAATTCATTCTTAATATTATTCTTCAATAAAGCTCTGCGCAAACAATCTGTCCCACAGGAGGAACTTCTGCCAGATCCCAGATGTCAAACACATTTGCTTCAAATATAGGAGTTCGTGACCTTTTATGTTTGTTAATGTGACGCCATGGAAATTATTTATAATAAATAAGTGTATTTCACAGTCAGGTGCTCAGTGGGGCCTTTTTCAGTGACAGGACAGCCTTTCCTGAAACAGGTCTTTCCTGCTTGTTGTTTGTTTTTTTCCCCTAACAATGAAGGTTTTGGAACAATTTTGAACTGTTATTGAACTGAGTCCAACTGCTGCACTGAAAGGTAGACACGAACTCAAAGATACCTCAGACTTCTTATCTTTCTTGAAATCATCAGCAGATAAGATTCTTCCTTTCTCTTGCATCCTTTATCCTGAAAATGCTGTTTTCAAACAGTAGTCTGTATGGATACAGACAAGCACCAAATATATTGGCTTAAAACACCAAATCAAACAGGAAACTACTGGAACTGTTTGGATCCAAATAACAGATTTGATATGCCAAGTGATTTTCGCATGTAGCACACTGATTTTAAAGCTGGAGTAGCACTGTCTATCCACAGTCTTACAGGTGTGTAAGAGCTCTAAAAAATATCTGAAGGTGTCAATATGTTGATAACTTTTAACCCTATTATCGTTTTTCAGTAGGTGTGACAACGTCCTCCCAAACCTGTGCCAGGATTAAAAGCTTCTGGCCCCTAATGAAGCCAAGCAAGACAAGGATGTAACTGGAAAACACTGGCCTTGGCCCTGTTTCATCCTTTTGTCAATTGTACATGAAGGTTTAGAATGCCTCCTGAGTTTACTGGATCCGTCATCTTGGATTCCTAGACAGTAGCAAGAGCAAGAAATGCCTCCCAGGGAGAAAACGGAACCTTTTGCTCCTCCATAAATGTGCATACACAGTCACCCATTTGTCTGTCTAGGCTGAAACTGATGGCCTGAAAACTCCAGCCCAGGCTCAGCACAACACTCCTCTGCCTCAGTGGTTATCCACCCACGAACCTCACCTTGCCTTGAGCTAGTTTGGAGCTGGCAGCCATTTGTGAGTTGGAAGACTGCTATGTAACTCAGAAGCAATTAGAATCACAGAGTGGTTTGTATTGGAAGGGACCTTAAAGATCATCTAGTCCCAACTCCTCTGCCATGGGCAGGGACACCTCCCACTAGACCAGGGTGCTCAAGGCCCCATCCAACCTGGCCTTGAAAACTTCCAGGGATGAGGCATCTACAACTTCATGGGCAACTTGTTCCAGTGTCTTACAGCCCTCATAGTGAGAACTTTCTTCCTTATGTCTAGCCTAAATCTACCCTCTTCCAGTTTTAACCCATTACCCCTCATCCTATCACTACATGCCCTTGTAAAAAGTCCCTCCTCAGCTTTCGTGTAGCTCCTTCAGGTACTGGAAGGTTGCTATCAGTCTCCCCAGAGCCTTCTCTTCTCCAGGCTGAACAGTCCCAACTTTCTTAGCCTGTCTTTGTAGGACAGGTGCTCCAGACCTCTGGTCATCTTTGTGGCCCTCCTCTGGGCCACAGTTGCTTTGGCCTACTCGGATGTGGGACTGACTGTGGAGAAGCAGGATCAAAGTGTTTTGGTGCATGAAGGACGAGCCCTCCTTGGATTTATTGTCAGAATGTATTAATGATGTCTGTGTGTATGAAAAAAATGTCTTACAGCATAAGGCAATACAGAGCAAGCCAGTGAATCTCTTCTCAAATTCACAGAACACCAAATCTAAATTAAAGAAAAGAAAGGGTCTATTTTGGACAACAAAGCATCTCCATGCAATTGGTACTCTAAGCATCCTAGCAAAATTTTCAAAAGATGCTGGACATTGTGCAACAAAGCTGTTCTTCTGTAGTGCTGTGGGAGGAGGCAACTGGCTGCAGTCTCAGATGGTGGACAGAATTACAACGGGTTATGTCAGGAAAGCATGATGTTAAACATGCATTTAAAAAAAAGAAAAAGATAAACCAAAAAATAATAGTAACAGATGGAATTATAGCAGCTTTCTGTAATGAAGTGTGTGGACCCCACCCAGCCTCTTGTGCCAGAGGAGGGAAGGTGTCTGCAAAACCCAAGGGTTATGATGGGAATGGAAAAAGCCAGGCTCCAGCTGAGAGTAGGACAGGGAGAATGAGGAAACAGTTTCATGTTTCTCCCAGCAAAACCTCTGGGGATAAAGATTACTGCTGCAAAAACTGTAATGGTAGTAAAAGACTGTGGCTGCAGAAGTTGTTTATAACAAAGGTGTATTAACCACTTAGAGACTTCAGCTGAAAAGAACTCCTCTATTTCACTGAAACCTAAGTTGCAAAATCCTTTTTTCTCTCTCAAAAAGCCTCTGCATCACAGAACTTACTGAGTGGCTACACATGGAGCTTGGTTGTGAAATGTTGTATGCTGTGTGCTGGACTTATCCTGATAACGCCCTTTTAGGTCCCGACAGCTGAGCTCATCACTTGGCTATTGCAGTATACACTGGTTTTTAACTCTGATCATAAGTACATCACTTCATGTTAGTTTCTGAAACTAAAATACTCCACAAGTAGTATTAGATCCTTGCCTGCTGTGAAGGATTCTCAGCAGAGCAGGAGAAGCTATTTGCAGTCATCAACTGGTTAATTGCTTCTACTCTTTTGCAAACTAGGCAAGAACTACTAAGCAATTATGTTTTCCACTTTTTTGCTTTAAAGATTTCGGTGTGCTCTATGCAAACATGATTTAGCCTCTGAACTGCTTGATTTTTTACATGGAAGTTGGCATGATTCATTAAGTGTGCACAACTGGTGGGATCAAGTTTCTGATGCAAAGGAACGCAAGGGAGAATTCAGGCTTAATTTATGCAAAGCTGCAGCCTCTACCAGGATTCCTGCTTAAAAACTTGTTCAGAGCAGTGCTTGCACAGAGTGAAGAAAAAGGGCCTTATTCTGAAAGCTTTTGCAGATATAAGGACCTACTCAAGAACATTTGTGTCAGTATTTATGCCTGGGGTTTTATTGTTTCAGGTCTACTTCCTAAAGGTTTGAGGCCCAAAGACGATAATACGCACTCCTGCTTTCTACAGTCTTCTCTTTTGGCTACTGCTCTTTCACTGAGAAAAACACTGGGAAATTGTAATCCAATAGCATAAACAGCAAGTGAAACTGTGTGCTGTGCAGCGGTTCAAAACAGATGAGACAGGCCTCGCTGGGGGATAAGAGAGGTGAAGCATAGCCCAGACTAATAAATTCCTCTCTGTTGGCTCTGCACAGGACTGCTCAAGTGTCTCAGGACTGCATTTCTGGAGCTGAGAGTGCTGTGGTTTGGCACAGCCAGCCAACACCAGCCCGGTTTATTAGCTTAATTTTAGCACCGAGAGTGCCCCAAGTGGAGGCAGCAAGAGGAGGCAAAAGGGCTGCAGAGCACCAGGAACTAGTGAGGATGAGTGGTTGCAGTGACAGTCTGGGATGGACATGGAGGACAGAGGGACGGAGAGCAGGCACCAGTGAGGGATGGGAACAACACCAGGTTCCTCAAGTGAGGTTTAATTACAGGAAGATTAGCAAATGCTAGAGCAAAGCACAAGGCACTCTATGCTGCCAGGAGGCTGGCAAGGGAGGAAGATTGTATTTGCAACTGACAGAGGGAGGCCTAGGGAGCAAAGAACAGAGGTTTAACCACTGGTCTTCAGACTAGATCTGTTTGGAACAGAAATCTTCTAAGCGAGGGTGGCGCTTTCTTTCCCATCCTAAAAAAGAAAAATATTTTTAAAAAATCACAGCACAATAATGTTCTCCTGCTCCATACAAAAACAGGTCAGCCACACTCCTTAGCATGCCCAGCTGAATTTTGTGTTTATTGGAACAAACTTCTAAATTATCAAGTAGCTGATAGCAGAATGGAAGTTGTGTCCCAAACCATCAGAAGAGCCTCAGGGATGTGTGAAGAAGTCCCCTCAAGTTATAGAGGACAGCCTTGCCTTGAGAAAGAAGGAAGCTAGACTAGCAAACATTTTTTCTTTTAACTGCCATGTCAAAAATACCATTTTTAATGTCCTTTCCTTCATCAGAGAGGCAACCTGCAGTCCCAAAGGCTGTCTACTACTGCACTGCCTACTCCAGCAGCTGGAGAGCCGCTCAGGCAGGACTGGAAATCACTGAAGAGCCTGAAAAACACTTGAGCTTGAAAATGTTCACGTAACCTGATAGCAGCAACCTGCCTACAGGGTTTTTAGGGGTAATTAAACAACACATTTATATGAACAGTGAAAATAAAGCTGTTCGGTCATGTAAATTAATTCCGTGAGATGCCTTGAAATGTCTGCTTAATGTGCACCTCAGGAGGACTCAAATAATTTTGGAAGCATACCAGGTTACTGGTGTTTCTTTAAAATACTGACCACACTTAATCTCAGGAGCTCCATTAACAGGAATCAGAGCTGCTCCACTATGTGATACCCCAGCACTCTGTGACTGGCTCTGAGCAGAGATGAACAGAGATGCTTTGTTAGCTCAAATATTCTGAGTCTGTGCTTTTGGCAAAGGGTCTCCCCTTACAGTGCCTTTGGAGCTCAAAGTAGCAGTGTTACACTGCATGACGACAGGCATGAAATTCCTAGTTAGCAGCAGATCTCTGGTGCTATTAAATTTAAAACAAGAAATATATAAAAAACTACGGTCTTGGTAGATGGGGAATCCACAAAAGGCTGCAATTCAAGGGCTATTGGGAGACTGTGCAAAACTTCGTTGACTGGAAATTTTAAAGCTCTTAGGAGTGTGAACAGCATTTCCCTGAGGAAATACTTTGTTTTTCCTACTAACGCAGCCCCACTTCTTGGTCTTATTTGCTTCCTGGGGTATTTTAGCACTTCTAGTTTTTTATCAGAAGACAGAATCGAGGAGAGGAGACTTCCTTGAGTCTTACAGATTTTTTGCTTCCTGCAAGGAAATTACTGAATCAGAATTTCCTGCTGAAGTTTCTGAACCAATCCACCATATGTGATCTGTAAACTACCCTGATGACTATGCACTCTGTGGCAAGGGCTTTCTCTCATATGTCTACATAAAGCCTAACTTGACAGGGATCCATATTCCAGATGGACATGCCATTTACTAAGAAGAGTACAGAAAATTAAAATTCACTTTTCCTCCCTAAAACCATAGGCCTGGTTTTGCTTCCAGCAAAGCAAGCGCCGGCTTCGGCACTGCCTTTGCTAGCGTGACAGTCCAGCAGAGGACAAGGAGAAGTTCCTGGCCGCTATTTGGAGATAAATCTGCCCCTGTGAGCAGCTGTGGTGAGGCGGGGGAGTTCCAGGTTGGCGGGGAAACCCCTTCGGCGAGAGGGATCGGTGAGTAAGCGCCGCAGCCGCGCACCTGAAGGTGCCTGCCGGGCAGGGCAGGCGGGGCCGGGAGGGAGGCGAGGTCTGGGCGGGCGAGGCGGCGGGGCAGGGGCAGGGGCAGGGGCGGCCCTGGGGCAGGGCAGGCCGGGCCGGGCAGGGCAGGGCAGGCCCGCAGGAGCGGCGGCAGGAGGCGGCGGGCGGCAGAGGACGGGCGCCCTGGCAGCAGGTACCGCGCCGGGGGAGGGCGAGGGTTTCGCTGGGGAGAAGAGGGCGGCGGGAGCGTGGCGCGGGCAGCGAGGGGCGGCAGGGCCGGGCAGGCCGAGCGCCGGGCCGGGCCGAGGCGGAGAGGCCCCCGCGGCCGCCGGCGGAGCCCGGGCCGGGTGTCCCGGGCGGGCGGGCGGGGGCCGGAGGTGGTGGTTTGCTTTGCTTGCCTAGTCGCTCATGGGAAGTGTAAGTTGGGCTTTATCTTTCCGGCAGAACCATTTGATTGCCCACCCCCAGCAGCGCCTGTAGCTCGGTGCAGCAGCAGGGGCTGTGCGTGAGAGTCAGTGGGAACAGAGCTGGCTGGGAAGGTGGGCTTTTGCTGGGCTGTCTTGCCGAAGTGGCTCCTCCGTGTAGATCCCTGATGTGATGGAATGTAACGTAACTGCCTTGTGCACTGATCCTTAAGGAGTATTTAAGCATGAATCTACAGTCATGCTGTTGCAATGTGTAAATGTCATTTTTCTCACTCTGCATATAAAGCTACTGAGAAACAAATTATCTTTTTTACAAATCCTAAGGTATTTCACTTGGTGCAGACTCAGAAATATGTTGAATTGGATAGCATGCTTTTCAAGTCAGTATTTGGGTTAGACATTACAAATAAATTCTTCACTTGTGAGAGTGGTGAGACACTGAAACAGGTTGGAAGGGAAGCTGTGGACCAAAAGGGACATCTCTGAGTCAGTGTCCAGGTCCTGTGTCATCCATGGAGAGATGTCCCAGCACAGAGGTGTCCTGCCAGAGGGTTAGTTGGTGGCAGAAAGTTGTCCTAGACCTGTTGTGGATGTCCCCTCCCTGTAAGTCTTCGAGGCCAGGTTGGATAGAGCTTTGAGCAACCTGTTCTAGTGGGAGGTGTTCCTGTCCATGGTGGGAATTTGAACTATCTGATCTTTAAGGTCCGTTCTATGAACTGTTCTATGATTCTGTGATTCTTAAGAGATGTCAGCATATTGATTAACCTATTTTTTTTCTAAGCAGGCTGAAACTTGACAGGCAAATTGAACTTGCAAAACATGACTTGCAAGAGGCAATGTTACTGGGCAGTTTGTGTAACAGGCAGCTTTGCACATCTGTAGTGCCTTGCCACCATGCCACACTATCAGTGTGGGGTTTGGAGAGAAAACCTTTTGGTGCCTGGGGTTTGTTTATGACTGTATGAGTGTCAGTTTGACAGTGCACTTCCAAGATTTGGCTCAGGACTGTGTGTCCTGTCAAGTGACAGACCTCGAGAAGTGGTAGTAGGTAGGAAAAGAGTAACTATATCGAACTACTACAGAATTAAATCTCTGTATAAATTAGGTCATATAAATTGTGGTCTTCATATAACATATAAATTGCCAGTCTCAAACTAGTATTGCTACATGAAAATATCCTTGTAAAATAAAAATATTCTGGGTGAATTGACATCTAAGCATTATCCTAGGCAAGAAATAACTAATGAGATCACCTTTGCTAGGAACACGTCAGGTAACTACAGATATGGTTTAGCAAAAATTCAGCAGGAAGTTGTGAATATAGCTAGACAGAGTTTCTTGTGTGTACTGGATGAAATTGACATCAGAAAATACATTGCATCTATAAAAGTTACAACTTGCTGCATCCAGAGCACAGTGAAAGCAGCAGTTGTGTGACTGTAAGCAGTTTCAAACTATCCCGTTCAAAAGCCACAATGTACTTTTTAAATGCATACCATACAGCCTGGATTCCTGGGTGGTTCAGATCACTCTGCTTATTAAACAGCAGTCCAAAATAAATATAATCTTAAGTTGAGCTGGTCTTGTAACTTTCCTTCAATGTGGAATGTGCCCAATGTCTTATGTCATGTATTTCTCTAGATAAGAATGAAAAAGTCAGTATTATGGCCGTTCCTACAATGTACACTTACAGTCAGTGCCATTGTAATTGTTCAGAAAGAGAACTAGATCTCAAGGGACATATACACTGGACCACAGCTGTGAAGTACTTGGGCACCCAAATGATCCTGTGGGCACCCACTCCTCAGAGCTAGATCCTTGCAGTTCTAACCCTCGGTTTCTGATCTGTGCAGGCTCAGGTTTTTGCAATAATACTCACTGAATGCACTGAGGTCTGCAGCTTGATGTGCCTTTAATTTTGACAGTGTTGATTAGTTAGGTGCTCAAGCTGTCCAGGGATCCAGAGGCGAGGTGTTCCTTGATAAGTTGCTCTTGGAGAGACCAAGTGTCTTTCAGATTACATATAGATGATCAGGACCACTTCAGAAACATGCAGGGGAGTATACTGCCATGGTGGGTTTGTTTGTTTCTTTCTTGAGAGCTGTTACCCGCATGTGAAGAGCCAAGTTCTGAATTTTCATATTCCATTTCTTAAGACAGTGCTAGAGCCATAAACCTTTGTGTTCTGGGCTTGTGGTCTCTAACTCCTTACTTATGAAACTGCTTTGTCTTGCTTTCAATACAGAAATATTCATTAGGTGAGCTGTGATCCTACAACTCAGTGGCTAGGGCATGAATCCAGGAGTGGGGAAGTTTGATCTCTAGTCCTTTTTCCAGCTGTATGTTAAATATTAAAAATATATTTGCAGAATACATGTGGTTAAGCAATATGGAATTTTAAGAAAAAAAAAATATTTATTATTGAAGTGTCCCTTGATTCTTGCAAATATTTATAAAAATCACACATATTGAAAACGCTGCACCCAAAGGGTACGTTGGACTCCACAGAGGTCCCATCAATTCCACTGCCCCTCCCTGCACTTAATTTAGGTGATGGATCGCTGGGTGATTAAATCCTCTTTATTTTTATGCTATGGAAAGAGTAAAAGTGGGCAGGATTGTTCAGTCAGTTGTGAGTGTAGGCTATTAATTTACAGTGTTGGGGAAAAAGCTCAGACTCTGGTCTCTTTTTCCCTGTCCTAATCAGTAGGCTCAGTCATTTTACTTGTTTTTTCTGTCACTTGTGTTTCCTATTGCCTGGTTTGCTTTTGGCTCAGCCTCTGTTCATTGTACTCAGGTGTTTTAGTTTCAGATGTAGGTTACTGTAAATGCACTCCCCAGTGTTGCGGGTTGGCTGTGAAAAGGGGGGTCCTGCTCTGCCCCCCCGTTTTCCTCACCCCACCTTGTGCAGTCAACCACAGGGCAAGTTGGAAAACTACTTTAAAAAAAAAAATAAAATGTTTGTTTATTTTGGTGGTTTAGTTTTGCATCTGATTACTGAGCCGGGCCAGCTCATTGTGCAGCTGCATGTTTACTAGATCCAACAGGAATGGTTGTTGGCAAGGGAGAGCCAAACTGTCCCTCTGCTAGCAGACAGCCGTGTAGGCAAGTTCAGAAGAGGTGGACGCAGCCTCCGCGTGTTGTGGGCAGAGCCAGAGGACCTGCCTTTGAAGGGCAGCCTCCACCAGGAAGCCAGGGTTTGGGTGGTTTAGGTGTACTGTCTTCCTGTGAATCCTGTCTGCTTTGGCTTATACCAGGAGTACCTCTGACTTTGGTGAAACATTTATTGAACTTGTTCACTTGATAAAAATACAATTTACGTCATTTAGTTAATTTTGCATGATGCATATCCTGACCTATTGCTCCCCTCTTTGGACTCTTGTTTCATTTTATAAAACAACTACTTTGTTTACTCTGAATTGCTATTTCCCAAGATACCTTAAATCTGGTAAATATTCTCTCTAGTCTAAGTAGGACAACACCCAGTCTCTGTCAGCAGAGGACCTAAGGTCTCATCTCTTTAAAGTGAAAGGCAGAGTGGGCTTTGGCTTTAAGTAGGACAGTCTGAGTTATGGTTAGGCTGTGGTGTTACTCTGGTTAGTAATGCTATTCGGGTTCCCTCAGAAAAAATGCTTATGTGGAGGGAAAATATATTGATAGCCTTTTGAATCTTCAGACCTAAACTGAGGAGCCTCATGTGGGAAGAGGTTCAAATCATGGGTTTGGTTTGGACTCATATGTGTTGCATCATATCTCTTACTCATGTTAATACATCAAACCATGCAGAATTAGTGAAGACACTTCTCTTAAGCTTAGTATGAGTGTTTGCCTGTCATTGCAGCTGAAGTTTACATTAATTCAGTGCCAAAAAAGTATTATGTCAGAAATCTGATGCTTATCTTTCCTGTAAATTGTACCCTGGTGATTTTGTTTTGAAGCTTTGGTTTTCAAAGTGATCTAATAGCCGCACTTAAAATTGAGAGAACAGAGAATTAGGCCCCAAACAAAGGTCCTTGGTGTTTGAGCGGTTCTTGTGGGCATTGCAGTGAGCTTTGGGTCTGGCCTGAAGTTCTGGAGATGCTGCTTTGGCAGTTAAATTTTGAAGTCCAAGAAAGCAATCTAGAAGGACTGTACCCAGTGGCCTCAAAACCTGTTGGACCCTTAAATTACTCTGGCACCTGTGTTTTGGAGCCTGGAACCTGGACGTGGACTTGTACAGTCTGCTTCAGCCTGGGCGGGGCCAGTGGCGTGCGGGGCCCTAGACCCCTGTGGCCTCATTGCCTGATTGGGATATGTTAATGCACATGTGTAGTGCCTCAGCTCTATCTGAAGCATGGAGACACAGAAGCTGCTTGGCTTTTGTGTGACAGCCTCATCACCAGAGCAGTGGAGAGTGTCTTCCACTTGCAGGAATCCAACCCCTCACTCCCACAGAGCCTTCATGCCTCCAGACTAAGGAGACGGGATGTGGGCCTGTCCACCCACCCTACTTGTTGAACCTGGGCCTGTGTGCACAGCTTCAGGTGGTTATGTGGCCAGAAGATGATCCCATCATTGATCAAGGCATGGCAGAAGCTGGAGGGGGCAGATCAGGGGGGGCTACAGAAGGGTTCTCTTTGCAAAATTCAGGCCTCCAGTCCACTGTGTGCATATCTTTTTCAGTGAGGAAAGTGCCTGCCGCACTGCAGAGAGGAGGGTAGTCAAAAAGAGGTTTACAAGTACCTCGAGCTAGCAGCACTTCTGTGATTGCAGTTAACTGATAAAAAACCAAGTTGAGCTTCCTGTTTGAGAGATTAATAAAGTGTTGTTTAGCACTTAGCTTCTAGGTGATAACAAAACATCCTCAAGACCAGTTTCATTTCACAACAGAGGAAAATTCAAAACCTCTTTGTTCTGGGTTGGGCTTGTTTTGTGTTTTGTGGTTTTTTATCCAATTTACTTTTGCAATATGAGATTGTCAGTCTCTAAACTGAGAACTCTGTCAGTCTCCTGTTCAGGTTCTCTATCTGCTGACTGGTGACTGGAGTAGCCAAAACTTCCTCCATGAAACCTTGATCAAACCCAGAACATCTCCCTGCATTATCCTGGCTTTTGTCCAATTCAGTGGTATATGTACTTGCGGATTTAGTCTCACCAATGTGTGGAATTATGGGTGAAAAATCTCCTGCAAAGAGTGTTGATTTAAACTCAATAGGATTAAAAAAAAAAGCCTACATTTGTGGTGTAGCCATTTGTTCACTTTGTTTTAAGTAAGTGTTTCCTGCAAGGGGAAAAAGGGAATGATAAGCTCATGCTGCCGACTTCTGCTCCCAGGACCAGTCTTCTCAGAGGGGAGCAGAGCCCTGCTGCTGTTCCCCACAGTTGCAGCAGCACTTGGCCAATAGTAATTGGGATGTTGATGTTTCCATAAAATTGAGACAGTCCTGATTTCTGCTGTTTTCTCCCAATGTCTACGCAAAATTATTTACAAATACCTGTTTTATGCAGTGTCTGGTTGCCACTCATCTGTCTGGGCAGCTGCCAGTTGTTCTAGCCAGTACAGCCCTTTGAGAGGCACTGCTGGGGCTGTAGAAAGTGGTTGGGTTGATATAAAGCAAAAAATAATAAGTAGTTGCCCCTTATAAAAATGGGATCCTCCTGAACTCGCATTTTTAAACATGTTTAGGCAGCTTCCTGAGCTCAGTGCATGTGCCCTGCACTCCCAATTTGTTTTGAATTTTCATTAATTAAGATCAGTTCCCATTTCCTCTTCTCAAGTAATTAATTTCATCTGTTTTTGTGTATGAGATGTATGGGACTCACCTGTTTCCTTTCGTTATCTCAGCCATAGTCTTTTAACCTTCATTTATAGAACTTAGGTTTTCCTTCCTCTCGCTGCAATTTGTAACTAGTTATAAAGTGGAACAGTGAGGAGCAGGACTGTTAAACAGGGAATCCTCATCCTGTGGAAACTACATAGTAGAAAGTTTTTTATTTTCATCATGAACAGGATAACTCTGTGTAAAATAGCAATTAATTAATGTAAAATAACTAATAAAAACCTGTTTCAGCTAAAACAAAGCAGTAGATGTTTGTATGCAAGAACATCGAGAAATATTCCATCTTTACTCTTGTAGGTCAGTAGGGTCCCCTTAAAAGAATTTTAATGGTAATTAAACTATATTTTTCCTTGCAAAACTGTTTGGGTTTGTTGTTTTGTTTTTCTTTCATATATACCAGAGGATCTACTTTTCATTAGCTGTCTGGATATTATATGTGTGTTCATGCTTTCTGTGTGTCTTTTTGGTCATGGCAGAGGCTGAGGCATCCTGGATGACATTCAGTGCTGTCTTTTAGTGTTGCATTGAGTTGGTTTCCAAGGCCCATCATTTGAGAGCTAGACACGTTTAGCCATGTTAGGGAACTCACAGGCAGATGCTCTTGCCTAAAATACCTTCTTTGTGGCTGTTCGTTTGAAAAACGCATCCAGATGTTTCCAGTTCTCTTTGGTATCGGGGCTGTAGAGGGGCTGCTGACAGTTCTGTTTTTGTGGCTTCCTGGCATTAATGCAGAAGGAGAAAAGATGGATTAAAACCTGACACAGAATACATAAAAGAAAGTATTAAATTTTAATGTAGATTATAAAGTAACCATCAGTGATTGTCCTGATTTTTTCCTAATTTGCTTAGAGCAAAGGACTTAATGTTGAATTCTTTCCATGTTCTCATCAAAAGCCAAGTTCTTTTTACAGAGATTTTAGTCTCTTAGGTTTTCTTCTCTGGTGTCCTGACTTCAACTCTTGCTTTGCTGTTTTCCATCTGAGTCCAAAGTGATCTGCAATCCAACATAATGGATTTATTCTTTTGTGTTTACTGCCTCAATACATACCATATTCTACATCCTTGTCCAAGTCAGCGAATTTATCTACAGTTCACAGAAACAGTGTTGTCATTTCAGTAATTGAATGAATTGGTTACTTGCCTAATGCAGCATTGGGAAGAAACACTATCAACGTTTACAGCCCAGAGCACAGGGGATTCAGCATATTAAAATACCAGATTCTAAGCTTTATCATGGGATAGATTTCTAATGTTCCCTTCTTAATTCAAATATAAATCTTACATGAGAAAAATTGGCTCAGATTTATGAAAACTGTTCTTTTGGCCCTTGTAAATCATGTTATTAATCTTATGCATACTAGGGCAGACTTGGATTAAGTCTGCATTTAAGGGCTGCAGGTGCAAGCCTAAGCCAGAGTCAGGATGTCCCTGGGGACTGTGTCAGAAGGATGACTGGACCGTGTACTCATGCCAGGACTTGCTTGATTTCTCCAATGGGTGCCTGGAAAGCAGAGGCAGTTGTTCCTGTAGCACAGTGATTCAAGCACACACACCTGTTCAGCTTGTTAGGGAAGTAGACAAGAGGAGTTAGTTCTCTTTGTGACATACTCTGTTTGATGGTCTGTGCCTGGGCTGTATGTGCAGCTGTGCTGAAGGCCACTTGGCCTCTTCCAGTCTGAAGCCCTGCGAAGAAGTAGCTGCTGAGCTGAAGGAGACCACAGCTAGATTGTACAAGTACTCTTTCTGCAGGGTTCAGCTCAGGGCCTGCACAAAGGAAGACATACATTAGGCAATCTTCATCTGGGCAGAGTAGCTGGAGGGAGATGGGGAAGTAGCAGTGGGACATGGCATGGTCTCTTACAACTGCATGTAGGAAGACGTGGCTGATCCAGGCAAAGCTTCTGCCCTGGTTCAGTGAAAGCTAGACCTCCTTGGCAGGAGAATGCTTAAAGCAGCTCATGGGATCACAGTGAGCTCTGCTTGTACCTCTATGACAACAGCTCAGCTAAGGATTGACTTCCAAGGTGGTTGTCTTTTGTCTTGGGAGAAGCCTGCTGAACCTGAAGAAGTTCTGTTTTTGTACAATTGTCATATCCCAACAGATAGCAGTGAAATATTCTGCATTCCTACTGATTGCAAGGGTTTAAAACTTCACATGCAACTTTTATCTCTAGGAGAGCCCTGCAAAGAAAAAATCTTCCCTGAACACTATGGCAGTCACCACATGGACTGTGGAGATGCTCTCTGCAAGCTGCCACCCTTTTCTTCTTCCCCACTTGCTCAGAATGTAGTCAGGAGGATCATAGAATCATAGAATCCTAGGGGTTGGAAGGGACCTCGAAAGATCATCTAGTCCAACCCCCCTGCCAGAGCAGGGTCACCTAGAGTACATCACACAGGAAGGCGTCCAGGCGGGTTTTGAATGTCTCCAGCGAAGGAGACTCCACAACCTCTCTGGGCAGCCTGTTCCAGTGCTCTGTCACTCTTACAGTAAAAAAATTTTTCCTGATATTCATCTTAAACCTCCTATGCTCCAACTTGTATCCATTACTCCTTGTCCTGTCACTGGTCTTCACTGAAAAAAGCTTAACTCCATCGTCTTGACACTCACCCTTTACATATTTGTAAACATTGATGAGGTCCCCCCTCAGTCTCCTTTTCTCCAAACTAAAGAGACCCAGCTCCCTCAGCCTTTCCTCATAAGGGAGATGTTCCACTCCCTTAATCATCCTTGTGGCTCTGCGCTGGACTCTTTCAAGCACTTCCCTGTCCTTCTTGAACTGAGGGGCCCAGAACTGGACACAATATTCCAGATGTGGCCTCACCAATGCAGAATAGAGGGGAGGAGAACCTCTCTTGACCTACTAACCACACCCTTTCTAATACACCCCAGGATGCCATTGGCCTTCTTAGCCACAAGGGCACACTGCTGACTCATGGTCATCCTCCTGTCTACCATGATCCCCAGGTCCCTTTCACCTACACTGCTCTCCAGCAGGTCAGCCCCCAACCTGTACTGGTGCATGGCGTTTTTCTTCCCCAAATGCAAAACTCTACACTTGCTCTTGTTAAACTTCATCAGGTTTTTCCCCGCCCAAGTCTCCAGCCTGTCTAAGTCTCTCTGAATGGCAGCACAGCCTTCTGGTGTGTCAGCCACTCCTCCCAGCTTGGTGTCATCAGCAAACTTGCTGAGGGTACATTCTGTGCCCTCATCCAGGTCGTTGATGAAGATATTGAACAACACCGGTCCCAGTACCGACCCCTGAGGGACTCCGCTAGTCACAGGCCTCCAACTAGATTCTGCCCCATTGACTACAACTCTCTGACTTCTTCCTTTCAACCAGTTCTTGATCCACCTCACTGCCTGATCATCAAACCCATACTTGATCAACTTATCTACAAGGATGCAGAGAGCCAGTGGTGGACCAGGAACAGTTTGGGATCTCGATGCAATGCTGTGGGAATGACAGCAATCTAGCCCTTACAGATATTAATTAATGAAACATATTGTCACCTCAGATTATCCTGCGACATTGTTTAGTCTGAGATGCATAGTTCAGTTGTGGTATCAGCCTGAATAAAACTGGTCAGAGAAGTGTGACAGGGTTTTGGAGAAGAGCTGTGCAAAATAGACTTGAATGCTGTAAAACCTACAGTTTTAAACTTGTCTACATGGCTTGCTTTGGTCTACTTAGCGTACTGAAGAGGAATATAAGAGAAGGTTAGAACCTAACCTTTTAAGATCTGAATGAAGAAAAGAGATACTACTGATGATCAACACTCTTAATATAGCAAAGTCACAAAAACTGGGGAAAAAATTTGAAACAGTTAAAATATTAACAGTGAAAGTGACTGGCTATTGGAATATTTTCTGAATAAAACCCATATATCCTGCTTAAATTGTTTAGTGTAGTGTAGGAGTGGTGGGATGAGGGTGCATAATGGAACATGGGTGCATAATGGGCCTTCTGGTCTTCAAAAGTAAGACTGCTTTAGTAAGCTGTATGTGACCAAGAGGAATTTGAAGGACATGACTGTGCTGATTTGTGCCAGTGATCCATTCGTTCAGTTCGGTTCCTGTTTCTGGGATCAGTGAGAAGAACCCATAAAGCTTCCCTCAATGCCATCGTTTACCAGCACAGGAAGGTGCTTCCTGTGCCTAGGCAGTTAGTGGTTTGTTTGCGTCATGGAGCGTGACACTTTTCCCTGCAACTTTTTACCATCTATTTCTTCTACCAGATTTGATTGTGTAACTCCTTAAACAGCTCCACAAGGCTCTTTGCCCCAGGAAAACTTTGCAATGGTCCCTGATAAAATCCCCATCATCTAAACTAGGTTAATGGTGCATAGCCATTTTTTTTCAGTTTTAAGAATGTAATTACACTTTTTCTTCATTTATTCGCTGCACTGGGAGAGCTTTGCATTTCTTCGTTATTTTTATGTCAAACTGTAAGACGTCTCTCCCAAGAATAGCTTTCTGGTTGTGCTCTTCAAAAGCCTTCTCAAAACTTCCCTTTTTCTCTTGTATTATTTCAGCATCTCCGTTGTGATCTGCTCCTTTCAGGGAGAAACACCTTTCTCTTTCCAGGCACAGAAAAAAAGAAAAGCCTCATGTTTTCTTTATTTCCTTTGAAGACAGAAGAACTGGAGTAATCTCTGTGTGCACATTCACAGAGCTTTCATGCTTTTCTCCGAGTTGGGGTTACAAGTAGAGAAGGAAAGTGTATGTACGCACATAGACCCACTAGTTACTGCAGATACCACTGTTGTGGGGCTCTCCTGAAGCAGGCATGGATAGGAGCCTTTTGTCATGTCTCTGGTCGGTGTGTGTGGGCATGACATTTTTTGTTGACTTTTTTTTTTTTCCTCCAGACAATCTACTACTGCCTAAATTTGTAATGAACAGGAACAAAGGCTTATGTCCTGTCTTTTCACATGCTCAGACCTACTTGAAGTGCCTCTTTCGCCTATGTGACTGGTATAAATCAGACCTGCCTACAGTAGCAAAAAAGGACTCTATGTCTTTGGCAATTATGCCCGTGCATGGCACTTTCAGTGTAGCTGGGTGCATGTGCTGTTCTTGCTGCTATAGTAGCAAAGTATCTGGAGGCAAATTTTAAAAAAATATGTAAGGTGTTTTACTAGTGTTCACTGGTTTTGAGATGCAGTGGTCACAAGCCACCCCTCTTCAGACAAAAAGCTGTGCTGAAAGTGGTGCACAGCTCCCAGACGTTCTCCCCAAGAAGCAAAACTACAGAACAGATGGCTGTGGATTTTCAGCCTTTTGCAGCGTCTCCACCATCAAAAAAGAATCCATCTGACCTGCAGCAGAAGCAGCCTTTGCTGTGCTGTGTTTTTATTAATCATCTGTAGACAGGGTGGTGGTATTGGTTATGCTCTTTAAAGGACTTATATGACTGCATCTCCTGGATATGAAAGGCAGACAGGCACAGAGGTAGCATAAATGTGGTGTTTGGCTGGGGTGTGAACTGGCAAGCCTGGGCTCTCTTTTTCTACACGGCAGACCCTCAGATGTTGCACAGTGTCATGACTCCACTGGGTCTACTGGAACTGTAGACACATCATTTGAGGATCTGTCCCAAATGCTTAATATCAACTGATCATCCCTGTTTCCAGATATTTTCTTTTACACCTTCCGCTTTGTGAGGACTTACTGCTACTAGAAATTTTGCCGTGGTACGTTTCTGGAACACAGCTCTGAGTACGTGTTTCATACATTTATGGCTGGCAATAAATCTCATAACATTTGAAACCTCTGGTTTAGCCAGCTTTCCCAGTTTGAGATCAGCTGTTTCACCTTTGTGTCAATTGCATAGTTATAAGTGTTACCTGATCAGCTTCTATGGAGCAGTGCTGTGAGTAAATGCACTAAAATACTTTGGCAGCCTACAAACTTCTTGCAAAACACACCCTTTCATCATAAGGCAGCAAAGACCTGACTTTTCTGATGGCTTTCAGCTTTTAATATTTAATGTTGTGATCATCCGTTTTCTATCATGTTCTTTCTGTTTAATGAGTTGTTGAAAATATTTACTTTCTTCTCCAAACATCTCTGTCTTGTAATCATTCTGGAGGCATCTGGAACTGAAGTCTTTGATACTCTGTTTATCTGATTTTAGCTCATTCAGAATTTCTATCAGAGAAATCTGGAAATCATTAAGATAATTTATGTTCTCCATCTAAAGCCATTAAAATAGTAGTGATTGTAATTCTCTAGGCTCTGTGTATGTGTGTGGTTGGTTTTTAAACTTCATTGTTCCAGGATGTTCTAATAACCTTGGCTCTCCTTCTGCCTTAGTGTGGAAGTTCTATTGCTGAGTTACATTTTACTGTCTTATTTTGACTTGATACTGGGAAGAGTGAAATTAAATTGGTGGAAAACACCAAGGAAGAGAGAGTCACAAGATCTCAGTTCAGTTCCCTCTTCTGCTGCAAGTGATTTGATTTCTCTATCTCAGATTTTTGTCTGAAAATTGGGGTAATTCTCCTTGGAGTATTGTGTCCAGCTCTGGAATCCTCAATACAGGAAAGACATGGAGCTGTTGAATTGGATCCAGAGGAGGACCACAAAAATGATCATAAGGATGCAACACCTCTCCTATGATGAAAGGCTGAGACAGTTGAGGTCGTTCAGCCTGGAGAAGAGAAGGCTCTGAGGAGACCTTATAGTGGCCTTTGAGTACTTAAAAGGGACTTATAAGAAAGACGGGGACAAACTTTTTAGCTGGGCCTGTTGTGGTAGGACAAGATGTAGTGGGTATATTCAGACTAGATACTAGGAAGAAATTTTTCACAATGTGGGTGAAGAAACACTGGCACAGGTTGCCCAAAGATGTGGTAGATGCCCCATCCCTGGAAACACTCAAGGTCAGGTTGGACAGGGCCCTGAGCAACCTGATCTAGTTGAAGATGTTCCAGCTAACTGCAAAGGGGGTGGACTAGATGACCTTTAAGGTTCCTTCCAACCCAAACTATTCTATGATTTTTCTCCTGTCTTTTTCTCAGTCTAGTATCTCCATGAATGGAGGATATCTTTGTCACACGCATACTGCATAACAAAAATTGATGCTAAAACTTAGAGATAAGGTCGAGGAGTCATAACTTTTCGGTAAGATGGTTGGCAATGATGGGAAGTCAGTACTTCTTTAGTGGTGCAGCTAACAGATCTCTCTACAGTTCAGGTTTATTTGGTAAGTTTATTCCCAGACAAATGCATGTCAGTACAACCTTTCAACAACTGTGAAATGATATGCTGAAGGTTTTTGGTTAGCTGACACCAGCAAAAGGTTCTGCCATGTGGGAGAAGTTTAACCTTTGATAGAAATGTCAGCTTCTGTCAAGATCATGACATACTTGTTTAATCATCTACAAGATTTTTGTTCCTCTTCAGTTAGTAAAATATACAAGAGAACCTGCTAAATTTCTCTCTGTCTCACATGGTTAAGACAAAACTTTTGCATGCAGTGAAAGTTGTACAAGTAACTTGGGAATACAGATATGAGAAAATACATGATCTGAGAGCCAAGCCATCTAATTTACTGGCAGGATTGCTCTCTGAACTAAAAAAACCCAAACAACAAATATATTTATATCTGCGGTTTAATTAAGTGAATTAAAACCTTAAAAAGTAATTGTGACTGTCCATGCTGTGATTTTACAAAGCAAAGTGCTCAAAGCAGAATAAGGGAGCACTGTACCCCTAGCAAATGCTGTGTTTTTGCTGTGTGGCTGTGCTATAAGTCTAGGAACACAAGCACAAAATTTGTCACTGAAACCATTACATTTTTAAGCTTAAAAAAAGTATAAAGAGTGTTGTAGTCTCTTACTCTTGGAACTTTCTTTTCAAAATACTGTATTTAAGCTCAAACTGAATTGGAAACTCTAAGCTATGTGTCTATATACTTTGGCATTGGCTACTGATACTACCTTGCCTACCAAACAGTAATCTGTAAATAGTGTGCTCTCTTCTGTACAATAGGCAGTGATTAATTGCTTTATATTTATCTTCAGATAGGAAAAAAATGTATTCATGTTTGCATATTGATAAATGGGGGAAGAAAAGGTAATGGTCAAAGACTATCACAGGTTACTTGGTCTTACTGTGGAAGACCTGGTCTTTTTTGAAAGATAGAAGTACAAAAGATGTAAAATTGCATTACTACTGTTGTATCCTTGACACTTGTATGTAACCCTTTCTTTCTGGGTAAGGCACTCAACGCTGAGATGGAAAAGCAACTGCTTGTGGCAGAAGATTTACATTTATTTATTTGCTCACATAAATGGTTCCAGCTATACAATTCTGGGGAAAGGAGTTACTATCATGAACTGAATTTTCTGTGATGTAGAAAAACTAATTTTTCCACTTCATGTAGCTGGAAAGTAGGGCGGTTTCTAACATTTTGGTTTCTTCACTAGCAGTAGCAAATACATTCAATCTGGACATTTTGAGATAAAAGACTGTTTTGCCTGCGCAAGCTGCCACTGAGGCTTAGATACCATTGTTGCAGAGCTCAGAGCAAACGAAGCAGCTGTTTCAGCCCAGTTTAAACATGGTGAGCAAAAGTAAAGCATATTAACTCCAGCTGTGTGCTGATAACAGCTGGGAAGGAAAATCACTGCAAGGGAACCTTAAAGTAAACTTTGAATTCTAGCAGGCGTAGCTATCACAAATATGCCTCTGAGGGAGGAAAAGAGGTAAAAATTTGCTCCTTAGAAGAAAGGATAATTTAATGAGAAATACCTGTGCCTCTTTTTGTGCTTCTCTGAAGATGCAAAGCAGGTCCTGGATTTGATGGTGTTGCCTCCTAAGATTTTTTTATGCAGATCATGTACTGTATTTACACTTGTGCAATTCTGACATCAGGGCAAGTACTGAGTGATGGATTCTCTGCAGAGTGATTGTGTCCCTTTTAAAGCAGGGTACTGCATCCGTGCCCTTTATTGTTAGAGACCACACTGTAATCTCTCACTGGTAGCATCCTGCTTTCCAGAATAATGTGTGCCACTACTAGGCCACTTCTGAGTGTTCACTTGCATTTTGTTCATTTGGGGCTATTGAACACAAAGAGCAGTATAAAATATCATTAAATAATTAATGTAACTAGTTCTAAAACCAGCAAAGATTATTCTGAGAAATTGTACTCAACAAAATAGTCCCTTAGGTGCTTGTTGCAGTAGAATAATGGCTTACTTAAATTTAGGTCCAGTGGGAATATATTTTAAGAATTTCCTTCTGATCACTATTGTGTGATAGCTCATGATTAAGAGTAATCCTGGAGCAGTTATGTAGTTGTAGTAACAGACCTTCATTATATTTCACAGTTGTATTTTAAAGATGACAGGTCAATTCAAGTCTTCCTTGTGAAGCCTTGTGCTCTCAGTGACTTTGTAAAACTGGTAAGTTAAAACTCAGAAGTGCTGAGGTACTATAAAGTGTGAAAGTGCTGGTCAGTAAGTATATGCTGTCCTTGCTCAGTATTTGCAAATTCATACATCTATTGATAACTTGCAGTTACAGCCTACCTGTGGAAATAAGTAATGTTATAACAAGAAAGCACATGTTTTCTATGTTAGGTGAAGTGTCACAGAATCACAGTATGTTAAGAGGTTGGAAGAGACCTTGAAAGATCATCTAGTCCAACCCCCCTGCCCGAGCAGGATCCCCTAGAGTTGGTCACACAGGAACGTTTGCAGGTGGGTTTTGAAGTGTCTCCAGAGAAGGAGACTCCACAACCTCTCTGGGCAGCCTTTTCCAGTGCTCTGTCACCCTCACAGTGAAAAAGGTTCGTCTTATGTTTACGTGAAACTTCCTATGCTCCTGCTTGCACCCATTGCCACTTGTCCTATCATTAGACATCACTGAGAAGAGCCTGGCTCTGTCCTCCTGACACTCGCCCTTAATGTATTTGTAAACATTGATGAGGTCACCCCTCAGTCTCCTCCAAGCTAAAGAGACCCAGCTCCCTCAGCCTTTCCCGATAAGGAAGATGTTCCACTCCCTTAGTCATCTTTGTGGCTCTGCACTGGACTCTTTCAAGCAGTTCTGTCCTTCTTGAGTTGAGGGGCCCAGAACTGGACACAATATTCCAGATGTGAAATAACAAGGTTAGTGAGTATAAGATCCAGCAGTGCTCCTCTCCTTGTTGGCTCATCCACCATTTGCATCAAGAAGTTATTGTCAGTGCACTGGAGGAACCTCCTGGTCTGTGAATGGCTGGCTGAGTAGGCCTTCCAGCAAATATCTGGGTAGCTAAAATCCCCCATGAGAACCAGGGCCTGTAGTTGTAAGGCTGCTTTCAGAGTTTTGTGGGCCTTTTAAAAGGAAAGGGTTTTTTTATACATATAAATGTTATTCCTGTTAACCATATTTCTGTGGTGCTCTAGTGGTCTTTGAATACACGTACAAAGAAAATTATGGCACTGTTCAAGATACAGGTGGGAGTAGCTTCCGTGCTGGAACACTGACGCTTTTAGCAGTTTCTTGCAGTTCAGATATCTGAGCAAATGTGTCCATTTTTGTGTAGCTGTTAAAGAGGTCCCTGCTCACTGTGGGGTGGGAGCTGAACTACATGACCTCTAAAGGTTCCTTCCAACTGAATGTATTCTATAATTTTCTCTGTGCTTTCCCCCTTTCTCTTCCCTGTTGTCTTTCCCACCCTTTCATCTTATATTTATGTTCTGTTTGGTGTCTTCCTCTAACCTTGAAAGGTTGGAATCGGGTCTTGGGTATGTTGTGCATATAACCTTGTGTACTTTAAGTACATGTAAAAGGACTAGACTTAGCTAAAGTTTTGGACAGGAGACTATGCAGCTGTCTGTGTCCCTCTGAAAAGAGAACATAAGGATATGAATAAAGACATTTAAATGGGGCCAGTTAGTATTGTCATAAAGTTTCTTTAATGTTAACCAGCTGTTTTAGGCTTGTTCTCATTCTTTAGTAGATTACATGCCTCATATTTTGCTGGAAGTTAGCATTCTATTTCTGTGTGCATAGCAGACAATTATATAATAAAACAGGTCTTAGGTTTCATGTGCATACAATTATGAGAAGCAGTAGTTCCTCAAATAAGGCAATTTTGGCATCATTTATAGGGACTGTTTTCAAATGTAAAGCATGGAGTGTGTTGAGTGAAAAATATAAATGCATATGGAAATATGAAAATAGTACATGAGTGAAAGAGGACAGGAGAAAGATTAACAGAATAAAAAACATATCTTGCAAATGACTTGACAAGGCCACATCAAACCAGCTGTAAAGCGGAGTAAACTCCAAAGTCCAGTGGCACACACAAATATCAGGAGAATTTTAGTGTTTCTGAAATGCAAGGACCCAAGTGGGTCACTGAAAGTACTTGGATGCCATATGTTAAAATTAATTTATTTTTCCTTGTGCTTTTATATAAAAAAATAATTTATCTCAGTAAGAGAAATCTGATGGCTCTGATCTTTTTGTGATGGAAGTAACTTTCTCATAAACCCTGGGACTGTGTTAAATAAGCAATCAGGTATTAAGTAACTGATAAGATTGCATTTTTATTTCAGTTATTCCCTTCAAATAAGGTCTGTTCTGTTCTGTTTTTCAGGTTTGATAGCTACACTGAATCTTTGACTGTGGTCTCCTTTAAATTGCGACACTGAAAACAATGGCAACAGAATGTATAAAAAACTGCTGTAAATGGTGTTTCTGCATGGAAAAAGAAAAAAATGATTGTGAGTTCTGACATAATTGTGTTAACTAAGGGGTTTATTGTTCTGGCTCCATTAATGATGAGATTTCCCATTAATAAAATGACTGTCTCACCCGATAAACTTGAATTCTTTTACAACATCCAAAATTCTTTCCCTACCTCCACTTGGAGATTGAACACATGCTTGTTAGTGTTATGAATTGAAATTGGAACTGAAAAATTACACTTGTCTGAAGCATGCTCCTTGCAGCCTGGAATGCTGTCTAAAAAAGCCAACTTTTTTACCCGAGGTTGTGTAAAGGTCTTGTATCTTTCAAACTCTAAGACTGAACATTTTTTATTTTTTTAACTTCCCTGTGGATTTATTCTTAGGATTTTATTTGGTGTCTTATTTGTTTGAAGAACTATTCTGTTATAAAAGTATACCTCTTTTAAATACTCACTGAAGAGCAAGGTTGCTATAAATAGAGAGGTTTAGGCAACAAAGAGTTTGGGTGTCATGAAGATGAGTATCTTTTCCAGGTGTAAGTCCTGAATGCTAGTAAAACTGAATACTAGCAGCCCCAAGTAATCTAACAAGCCCGGATCCTATTAACTAAAAGAGATCTGTTCATAGTATTGTTCAAAACTTAATACACATGTGTACTGTTTTCCTTGCTCTTTATTTTTAGCAGTTTCCATGGTGCAGGAATCTGAAGCAGTAGCTGCAAGCAAGCCAACTATTGTAGAGAAGCCTCCATTGTCTTCTGTGTCAGTGAAGCGTCAAGTTGGCTGTTCAGAGGATTATCTGCTTTCTAAACTGCCCCTAGATGGTCAGGAGGTACCATTTTTGGTCCCTCCATTCAAATTGGCTTATGTACAGCCGAAGAAACTTCCTAGCATCTCACATTCTGGAGGAATCCAAGGTAAAACACAGACAGCATTGCTGAAACAATTGTTCAGCTTCTGCTACTCCTTGAAAGTTGTCAAGTATTTCTACTCAAAACATACGTTTCCGGAACTTTCTAGTAGCCTGGTCATGTCTCTTTTCTCTCTGGACATCCAGAGGTTGGAGGTAAAACATGTGAGGCCCTACTTACTTCTGAGTCTGATCTCCTTCAGGCTCCACAACTTTCCTCCTACTTCAGTAGCTAGTTCTTGTAAGTCAATACTTGAACAAGGTACATAAATGCAAGACATGTTCCTGGTAATCCCCTTTCTGACTGGGTCTGGGTTCAGGCTCTCCTTGCTTTGTCCTACCTTATCCTCAAGATACTGTGCAGAAAGCCCGTCAAGGACTCAGGCATTAATGTTATCCAGGAAGAAGCAAGATGTGTCTAACAACTTTTAGATAAATGTTTGCTTTATTCATCACAATCTTATCAGTCAGTGACTTATAAACCAGCTTTCATTGGGAATTCTACTTCATCATCCTTTCTGAAGGACGAACAGAGTGGCCCTTAGGCTATAAAGCCAGTAGATCTGGCAGGGTGACCTGGCACTTCGTAATTGTCTCTCTTGAGAAAATATTTTAAATTCTTGAACAAATATTTGAAAAGTGGCTCTTACATTAAGCAGGTGACTTCCATTTCTCTTTCCAAATATAAATACTCTTTTTTTTAAAGTACAGCTTTTAAAGCCTCATTAAAGTTGTTTAAAAATGCAAAATTTACTTTTTAGGGAGATTTACTAAACACAATGAAGTGTGCTGTCATTTCTTCTTCACATTAACCAAAGCATATTCAAGAAGGGTATTTAGAGTATTTTCCTTCTTAGACCATTCTTAAATATCTGTGGAAGTCCAAGTTCTGCTCTCAGTTCCACTCCATTTTCTGTGTGTGTCTGACCATTTTCCTTTAGTGAAACAGGACATGCTCAGTGGTAGCTCTTGGCATCCCTTCTGAAAGCAGTTAAGTTCTGGCAGCCTTTCTCTTATTTCTGCTTTCTCTGCAGTACTCACTGCAGCATGTCTTACACTCTCACAGAAGTAAGCTAGCAGGAAGAAGTGTGCTCCTGGTCTGGAACACTGGCTTTACCATCATCTGCTGTGTATAAATTCTTTATGGCCTCACTTGCAGCGTTTGTCCCAGTTTACATCATCCTCAAGCCTGTTATACTTAAATTCTTCCTTTATCATCTCTTATGTTCCATCTCACTGTTTTAGTTACTCTTTTTACTTACTCTTCTAACACCTGGAGGAAATTATTTTATGACAGTAATAGTTTACCTCTTATGGTGCAACACGGTTGCAGAATTGAAGGCACTTTCTAGTGAAGTAAAGAACTTTTTAACATACAGGTTGACATCCAGGGAAGTGAAGTTGAGGAAGTAAATGTCAGAGCTTGGCAGAGCCCAGATCACCCCATCCCCATTCTCTATTGTACTGTTATATGTTGCTTATTTTCACTCCAGACAGACAAAACGAAGCACTACAGCAGTGTTCTTTACTGTTCTGCTGTCCAAGATCTGCATGTTTTTTCTTAAATGATTATAAATAAAGGAAAGGAAAATAGGGCAGCTGTGCTGTAATGGGCTGAGTAAAGGGCTGGGATTCAGGCATTCTCAGATCTGTCTACTTGTGCTTCAGCCAACAATTCAAGTCATTTTGGGCCAGTGATTTTGCCACTGACAGACTTCCTATGGAAACTGGATGACAAGGAGACTGTGGGCACAAGTCACATTATTTTTCCATACAGGACCCTCCTGAAGGTCTGAGGGTCTGTTAGCTGAGTGGGAATGTCCTGAGGGAAGACAGCCAAATAACTCAGAGGTTTTCTGTACACATGGCCCTACTTTTCCTGTTAATTTCTGTCTTGCTGTCTGTCTTGGGAGCTTTCTGTATCTGAACTAGTTAGGCATTTATTGTAGGACTCCCAGACAGGCTATGCATAGCTTTTTATGCCAACTTAATTCCAGTGTTTGCCAGCACACTGTGGAAGTCTGACATTATGTGTGTATGTGTTTTCTTTACTCTTTTTTTTCCTGAAGCAGATAATACTGAAATACTTTTGTTCTTTGGCCTGAAGGCACTCTGCCTGCCTTGTGAAGCCAAGCAGCATGTGTTATGTCTGGAACTCTTGCATTTGATGTTTACTTGTGTTCTCCAGAATCTGCCAGAGCCTCCTTTGGTGACCGGAAAGCAGAACTGCACAGCCTGTACCAGTGGCCCCACTATGACGTGTACAACCCTTTCTATTTGGAGCATCGGGTTTCGCCAGATCTGATGAGGCGCTGCCAAGCAAAATCAGTCAATAGGAAATTATATGGATCAGGTGAGAAGGACCACACTCTTACTTTTCTGTCTTCCTCCCTTTCCCAAGGTTTACAGGTAACAGGAAAAAAGGCATTAATCTACAGAAGATAAGTTTGATTATAGCAGTCCTCCAACTGGTCTGTGTGCTACAGATACTTCTTGACTGGCAAATCAGTCTCTAGAGCCAGCTCTGCTTGATTTCCAGCTGCACTGTTGCTTTCTGTCTTTTGGGTGCTGAACAAGGCTTGCATGCATCACACAGAGGTAGACAAATTGGCAAAGCAAGCTAGTGTAGCTACCTCTGATCCAAAACAGGATTCAGTACTAGAGATTCCAGCTACAAGTAATAGGAGTTTTTGAGGAAGATAGAAAAAGGAAGTCAGGCAGTATGTTGAGTGGCGGAATGCCTGGGAAGTATATATACAGAGAGAGGTGCAAGCACCAAAAACCATTTAGGAGCAAATGATAAGAACAGGTGCAAAATGGGAAGTGATGCTCTCTACCAGCTTTTTTGTAGTTTGCTTTTCAAGGTGCAGACATGTCCCTGCTTCTCATTGCATAAATGTGTAAGAATGCGAGTGGGCTGTGAGATAGTAAATCGAGTCAGAAACTGGCAACAGCATGCATTTTTAAAGATGTTTTATTTAGAATGGTATAGCATGCTTATTTTATAGCTGGAGGAAGTGTCTCAGTCTGTGTCCTGTTTTAAAAGTAATTCTAAATCACCATAGAGACTTACTTGAAAAGACTACTCCATATATTATTTTTTTTACTATAACAAAACACATGTAGAATTTTAGCAACCTTTACTGCATATGGGATTGCTAGACTTTGCAAGCACCTGTGGTGGGAGCCAAATGGATTTTATAAAACTGTCTTGAACATCTTCCCTACAGCTCATCATCTCTTTTTGCCATTTTTCTTCCAGCTAAAGAAGCACTTCACTAGTAAGAAATGTCACTTGTGTCTAGAGTACAGTTCTAAAATGCCTTCTTCCTCCAGCTTTTTTTGACCGCTGTTTCAAAAGTTAGATAATGGCCTTCATGTGCATCTATAGATTATTTAAGCAAAATACTAAGCCTATTTTGTTGCAGCAAGTGCTATGATACTTCTCATGTTTGTGGGCTTAGAGCTACATAATGTGTTTATTTGGAGGGTGTGAAATGAAATTATTGAATTTTCATATGAAGTCCCTCTTCTCCATCTTAAAAAAACCAAACCCACCAACAAACAGACTGAAAAATAAATTTATTAATATTTTTCCAAATTTCTTGTTATTATTGGTAAACAACATATATTTATGGTTAAATTTTTTCTGCTTTTTTATATTTTACAGACAGCTTTCTCAGTGTAAACATTAACATTTTTTTCCATTAAAAATGGAAGCTTTGAAAAAGGCACCATCTCTCCACCCAACACGCCAAGTTCATTGGAAACCTTAACCAGTGTTACTAGAAACTGTTGCTCTTTAAAGTGTTCCAGTGATTTATAACCTGTAGGATCAAGTGGATGTTTCCTAGTAGTTTGTGAAAATCATGAATACTGTAATACGGAATTAATAACTATAACCATAATTGGTTTCAAATCCAGTAATGGGCTGATCTCTCCCATTTGCTCCCGTTATATACTGATGATATAAAGCAGGTTTATAGGCCTCATATGATACTATAATACTATTTCTACACCAGACTTGGGAACATCTCAGCCCTTTTGTGTCACACACAAGAGAGAATTTAGAACTTGTGCCAGGCATACAGACCTTCATCACATTTGTTCTAAATGATGTTGTTACTTTCCTTTCTCTCCTATGGATTGTCAAAACTTTCTTCATCTCTGGTCTCATTTCCTTCCTTGGGAAAAGAAATAATTATTCTTTATTGTCACATCTCACAGTAACCATAATTGGTTATATATTTTGATAGCAATAAAAGGGAATTAAATTTTCAGCAACAAGGGATGTAATTCTCTTAAGCTGTGATCAGTGAATGGTAATGGAAGACTTCTGAAATACACACAGCATTGGAATGAAAAGGAATTCACTGCATCGGGTAGTCCTAGTAGTTAAACTGTACTTCATTCATTTCTGTATGGGTCAGTTTTGAAGTTGAGAGGCTTTAAAAACCTCTTGAGCATGACTGGAGTCAGCAAAGATTCCTGAAACAGTGGCATTAGATTGGCTCTCATTTTCTACTATTGCTGCACAATATGCATAGATAACGTACCTTAGCTCTGTACTGCTTTGACGAAGAAAACTGTAACGATGTACTTAATCACCTCCAACTTCTAAGAGAACTACTCTTCTATAAAATAAAGATACTGCTTTTGTGCTATAACAAGTACAAGTAATCTTAGAGTTAAGACTTGCTTTGTCTGAGTTCTAGTATGGGTGCAGAGTATGATGCTTTGGCACTGTGATCAGTAAAACCAGGAGATGAGACCAAGTTTAGCAGGCAGCATGTTTTTGCCACTCGGATCTTTACTGTGGATAAATTTAAAAATGGAGAGCAGGCTAAGTCCCAGTTCTGGCTGAATACATTTAAAGACAAGACTTTTCCAATTTGCTAAAGCATGTACTGAAAAAATCCCACCCTTTTCTCTTGAGGAAATAACTTTGCGCCAGGGTCCTCGTTCTCTCAGTGATACCAATGTGACCAAGTAAGTTTGAAAGGTTTCAGAGATGGAACTGATTAAGATATTTTAATGGCTCATCCTCTGCATTTTCTTGTTTCATTAGAGGGTTTGGGGAGAGGGAGGTGGGGAAAGATGCTGATGTCTTTCTTTAGTTGTTATTTAGCTAGGTTTCAGTTCTACCATAGGTCTATTTAAATTTTTTTAAAGCTCCTTAATTATATTTTTTTTCCTAGCAATGATGCTTACACAGTTTTTATTACTCTCTTTGTCCTTTTAGTTAGTGATTTAAGACCTAGTACCTTGCCTGGATCATTTGATGTAAGTCGTTCAATGTTTGATCTCAGAAGCCCACCTCATCGATTCATGAAGGTGAGTTCCCCTTGCAGCTTGGGTTATACTGAAAACTCAGTTTACTTTGTCTGTCCCTGTTGCATTGTGTTTTCAAAGTAAACACTGAAGGGCATTGTACTATGCACTGGAAGGAGTATAGGGAAAAGTTCAACATCTTGACCAACTTCAAGAGACTCTTCCCTGATGTCTTCTCTGAGCAGTGTTCTTCTGACCCAGTGGCACTGTTGAGAAATCTGAATAGGCTGCTAGGCAGGACAAGACAGACAAGAGGTTGTGGTTCATCATCTTGTGATTTCTCCCATCAGTTGAAAAGTGGAACACTAGAAGTTTCCATTGATGCAAAGAACACTGAATATTGTTTTTTTTCCAAGAAATAATCTTTTACATAGAGATAAAGTTACATATATATCAGTGAGCAAAAAATCTGTGCTGGTTGTACATGTCTTGTATCAGCTCTTTGTGCCCAAGCACTAATTCCATGCTGCTGGATGAACGGATGAGTAGGGAGTGAAACAATAATTTGAAACTACGTGTTGTTTGTTTTCGTCATGTCTTGCCTCATGGTAGAACCTCTCTAGCTTTTTGCATCCGTTGCTCTGAATGAAGTGACCTTTTTTTTTTTTTTTCCCCCAGAGATATGATTCAGTCTCCAGTGTACCTAGCAGTACCTCTTCCAGGAAGGATTCACAGGGCAGTAACAGGAGTCTGGGTAACATTTTGTTTGTTTACCTTGTAATGAAATATTTCCCTTGGCACTTGAAACATTAAGATGTCTCTGCTGCTGGGGTTTTTTTGTTTGTTTGTTTTTTGAGATTGATCTGTTTAGCAAATTATATTGGAGATTACTTTGCAATTTGAAATTAAGAGTTTTGGACTTGCACCTTCCTGATGTCAGGAGATTGAGCAAATGAGCTCCTGAGGAGTTATAATGCTTTTGAAAAATTCTTCCCTGGCTTTACTACCCAGTAAAGTAAGAAATTACAGATGTTCTGTTAGGATAGAATGCAGCACCTTGTTGACAGCTGTCATCCTTTTTCATGTATCAATATTTTTCTGTGGGAAGTACCTGGGATCCAGTACCCATATTACACTGAGAATTAAGCATGCAAACCTAGTACCCTTATTTATGAAAGAATGCTGAAGAAGGGGAGATACTGCAAAATAAACCTTGAAAAATTAATCAAGTTCCCACAAAAGTCCCCCCACTGGAAGTCAGAATTTCACCCCGTCTCCTCAAAAAGAAGATTGGGAGGCAATGACCTACTTTCAGTCATGACAGAAACACTGGATATTAAATGGCTTTTCTGGCTTAGCATAAAGCATAATAGTAAAATGTTTACTATGCTGGAACTGAAATCTGAGAAAGATAAAAAGCAGGCCAATTTATAAACTTAACAGTCAAAGTGATTCATTGAAGGGAAGTGATAGATTATGTGTTCTGGGTGTCTCAAGCACATTTGTTTTTTCTTTCTAAAAGTTGTTCGAGTACAACACAAGTTATTAAATTTAATAGAGATAACTGAGGTAAACATGAAGGCTTTTTACTATGCAGAAGGCCAAGCTACAGGACTTCATGGATATTTTGTCCTTATTATGTAGGTGTTAAGATATTTAAAACTTACTTTGAGAGAAGTTTTCAAAGATAAGGAGTCCACTTACTAATGAGTTCCCTTATTCTTGGAATGAACATTTAAGATACTGCATTACTTCTAAAAACACTAATTGGCTTTCTTCCACAGATACTATTACATTATCCGGTGATGAACGAGACTTTGGAAGACTGAATGTGAAATTGTGTTATGTTCCTTCTGTAGAACAGATTTGGATCACAGTTTTACATGTAAGCAAATATAAATAACCTCATTATTATTTACTCAAATATCTGTTTTACTGTACTTAAGTTTTAATCCTCATTAAATTTGGCTCCGTGATATTTTTAGCAGAAAAAATCAGTTCTAAGTCTCAATGTAAACAAAGTTCTGTCAAATGTAATATTGGTCTTAATTCACAGTATCTTCCCCTTTATATATATATTTTTTTTTTCCTGTTGCAATCTCTGTTCTGCTGCAGTCAATAGCAAAATGTAGTATACAACTCTTTATGTTACTATACTTGTGTTCTGATTGTGGAGTGAGGAACTCTTAGATATGAAAGCCAGGCTGATAATAGGCTGGTCCCACTGTGGAAATTCAGAGGCAGCAAACTGGAACAAGTTCGGAGGCAGCATTTAGCTGACTCTTAACAGGTCCTTCAGGGCAGAACCATAGTAGCATTTTGAGGATGTAGAGCAGCTTTTGGCTTTTCATTAGCTAATGTAATACTGTTATGCTGGCTGTTTTATACAATTCCAGGAACTGTGAATAATTTTTAAGCAACAGTTCTTTGAGTAGTCAGAAACCTCATAACTATGTCAAGTGATAAATGCTACATAAGGGACTTCATGATTTATCTGTTGTCAAATTGCCACATAGTGAAATCATAAAAATCTACCAAATAACTTTTCACCCTCTGGTTGTGGAAGTTAGTTATTAAATGTTCTGAAATTACACAGTCGTTACACTGGCTCTGATTTATATTCAGTATTACAGAAATTATTCAGAGTTCTAGAACAGTGTAGATGACTGTTTCTTAGATGTCTGAAGGCCAGAGTCTTACAATGTCGAAACTGACTGTTTTTTCAATGTTGCAGTGCAAAGACCTGAGCTGGCCTTCTAGCTGTGGGGAAAACCCACGGATCTGCGTCAAGGGAATTCTTACACTGCCCAAACCAGTGCAGTTCAAATCTTCTCCCAAGGAAGGGTGCAATGTAAGTAGAGGCAGGGAAAACACCAATTAATTGTTTTTCCCCCAGAAATAAAAGTGAAATGTAAATGGATTTTTTAAATGGACCAAACATCCACTCTTATGCTGTATTTGCTGTGTTAGCTGCCTAGGCTTGGGTTACCGGAGTTTGCTTGTTGTTTTGTTTGTTTGGTTTGTTTTCCCAACCTCTCAGAATCCTGTTTTTTAACAGGATTGTTCCACTTCTTCCCCCGTATCGTCTCTTGCATGGCAGTGTTGCCTTCTTTTTCTCCCAGGTCTGCAGGATAAATAAGCTCATAGTTGCTAACCTTGGCAACTCAATGGTGAGGGACTGGAGGAAGCCTGGGCGTACCTGTAGGTGCACATTCATCCCAAGGAAGATAGATGGATGTTACTGATTCTCACTGTGGCAGGAGACAAAGTTTTTGTTATCTCTCTATAGAATGTAGTAAGAATTGGTCACATAACAAGACTCCTGATAGTGGCAGTGAAGAAATATTAAGGAGGTGGAAGGTAAAGCAACATAAACCTCCCATAATGAGCTAAAGGTGAATGAAAATAAAATTAGCAGCAGGGACTGAAGCAAAAAGCCACAGGAGAATTTGTGATGACAATGTGTGTGTGCTGTTGTAAAGCTCCAGAAGAGACAGCCTCAACTTGTTATAGTAGTTAAAAAAATAATCCAGAGCTTTGTCCCTGCCCGAATGTGACAATGAGGTCATGAGTCTGTGAGATCTCACCACTGTAAAAGAACATTTTCTGTGACAACCTAAAATGGTAGCCAGGAGCAGTGGCCGTAGGACCAGGAAGCCTTGGTTTCTAAGTTTCAAGCTCCTTGTGACTCATACAATGGTGATACTCCTCTGTTTTTCTTTCTAGGACATTGAATTTATGGAAACTTTTGTATTTGCTATTAAACTGCAAAGCCTGCAAGCTGTCAGATTGGTATTTAAAATCCAGACACAGACTCCCAGGAAAAAAACAATTGGAGAGTGCTCCTTGGCACTGCGGGAGCTCAGCTCAGAGGAGTCAAATCATTGGCTGGATATATCTCCTCCTTCCAAAGCACCTGTAAGTGCCAATACTGCAAAAGTATGTTGTATCACCTAGAAAGAATTGCTGGAAATGCAAGTAAAATAATTAAGGTACTAATTCATTGTTAACAACAAACAGAGTTTTTCTTTTTTCCACTTTTTTGGGGAAAGGCATTTTGATGGGGAAAAAATGCAGACTTTTTGAACTCTGCACATAGCTGTTCTGGTCATAAACTGCAGCTGTTTCTGGGAAAAGAGCAAGAGCAAGCTCTTCCACACTATGGCCCACAGCTTGAGGGGGGGACATTCTGGGGAAACGTTCAGCAAAGGACACTGTGTAACGGCATTTTCCAATGAAAAAAGCACCAGAAGATCCTGAGGACTCACAGCAGGAGCTCAAGGCAAATTAAATCTGCTTTTGTTATGGAAGAGAAGTGCAAAGATCTTCAGGAGCTGCAGAGATAGCCATATATTTAATGTTCAGGTTGCATGCTGTGAAGTAATAATTCAGACAGTTCATTTCCATTAGCGTAATAAGAAGCAGGTGGCTTTCACAGTGGGATTTCCTTTCCCCCTACCCTCACTTTGTTTGTTTCTTTTACGGATTGTGTCTAGACATTTGTATTTTCAACAAATTAAACTTGAATTAGCAATTCAAATGCAGATTTTATCTAAGTGTGTCTGAGTAATACGAGTGATAGTCTTGATTTCTAACATAAATTACACTTGGTATTTTCTAGTTCTAACAAGAATAACCAAATAGCTTCAAAAGCAGTCAGATTAAGTGAAAGAGGAAGCAGTTTTAAAACTGCTTAATCCTGATGTAAATTCCCAAATCTTCTCATAGCTTCTCTCTCTGTGTTGGCTTTCCTCACCATTATATCCCAGAGCCTTCCAGACACTGCTGGAATTCATCCTTGTACTACCCTGTGAGGCAGCAAACAACCCTGCTTACCAATAGAGAGCCAAAGCTCAGAGCTGAGTAAGTGGCTTTCCCTCAGGGTTACACAGAAATTTTGTGGCTGAGCTGCAGAGAGAATTTGGGTTTGGAGACTGACTTTTCTTTATCTGGCCTGTTGCTCTCTTGCTTAGTGCATTTTGCTTCACTGGAGTGTGTTAAAGGGAACCAGGACTAACAAAGTTCTTTTAAATTGAGGCTGTCAGGAAAGCTGGGTCTCCACAAATCTTCTCTTGCTGTTCCTACAGTGTTCAGAGTACATTAGCTGACAGGAGAGTAATGAGGATGCAGCCATGCAACTTTGCCATTAGCCAAAATTCTAAACAAAAATCAGAGTGGACATCTCAGTACGTTCAGAGTGTGTATGTGTGTAGGTATGTAAAGCACAAGGACTTCCGCAACACAGGAAGCTCCACAGCGTGCAGTCACCCTGAGCACTCATGCTTTAGGTGACAGGGCCTTGTATTGATAGAAGGCATTGCTTATAACTCCATATTGCACAATGCTAAAGTGTGGGAGGAGAACTCTGAAAGTTTTTGTGTTAGTGGGAGCATACCTGGTCTCTCACTTCTGCACCCAGCTTTAGTAGAGGTATAGCTGCATTTCCAGTTTTCCCCATAGTTGTCTGCTCTTACCACTGAGGAATCTTTCCCAGGTGAAAACTGAGGACTCGTTTATTTGTCCAGTATCTCTGGCTGCAGCCCACGAGGGCCATATGTGCAGTGCACAGGTACTGTAGCTATAACATGTACAGGATGCACTTACTGTGTGCATCTGCAGGTTGTATATACAACACACACTTATATTTCTGTCCAGGAAATCCCAGTCAGAAATGTGGGAGCCCAACGTATGACAGAATTCCTGTGTTTCCTGAGTTTATAAGCAACTTAATCCAGATATTATGGCAACATTTTTCTGCTTGTAGGTGTGCCGTGCAGAACTTCAAGTAGGAACTTGTTTTCAAGCAATAAACAGAAGGATTCAGTTACAGATTCTTGAAGCACAGAACCTTCCAGTTTCATCTACACCGCTGTCTTCAAGTAAGTTACATCAGCTGTCTCATGCCTCTTGTCTAAAAGCATTTGTTACAGGTAAATTGCTGCTCAAATGGGTTGGCAGTTCATAAAATTCCTTACGAACCTCAGACTAACATTCTGTGCAGTAGATTTCCTTTGCCAAGGCTTATTTCCACAGATGTCTTACTTGATTACTTTTTGTTTGGTTTGAAGCTACATGTTTATGTCTTTTGGAAGATTTTTATCCCAGTATTAACCCTGACACACAAGAGCATTAGCCTGCACCTGCTGTTTGAATGCTGTGTTAAGCAAGTCAATATTATTGAAGGATACTCCGTGTGACTAGTCAGGAAAGTTCTTGTGCAGTTCTTTTGGCCAGACTTTTGGGAAACTGTTGCAATTTGAACCGTACTTGTGGATTTTGTCAGGTCCTTATTGGGTGTGTTTGTGAGTAACCCTTTGTGTCTTATGCCTTTTTCCCTCCCTTTTGTGCTAGATTTCTTTGTGAAAGTTGGAATGTTTAGTACAGAAGGGCTGATCTATAAGAAGAAGACTCATCTTCTGAAGTCCACTAACGGCCAAGTGAAGTGGGGAGAAATGATGATTTTTCCAGTTAGCCAAATTGAACAAGGAATTAGCTTTCTCATCAAGCTCTACAGCAGAAGTTCAGTGAGAAGAAAACACTTCATAGGACAGGTTGGTTTCTGCTAACAAGCAGCATATCCTTCACTTAAAATCCAGTTCCACAGGTTTCTTGGTGTGAGTTTTAAAATACTTTAAATAAGGTGGCATATAGCAAAATAGTAAATTCTAATAAGCTCTTCTGGATGTAACCCAAAAAAGAATAGTACTGGGCTCTTAAACATTCAGTAAGATCAGAATGGGAGTTGACATTTTGATTTTTCTTTTATAAATAGGTCCTTAAGTCATTTTAATGCGAAAGATTCCTTCCCACAGACAGATAAATGAGATCTGCTCCTTGCCTCTAGGCTTTCTGAAGAAAACAAACATAGCACTCACAGCAGCTCCACAACCTACACTGTACTGTACAGAAAAGGGGTGTGTTGGCTTGCCATACCAATGCACTTAGAAACAGGTGTGTGTGAAAGGAAATACCAACAGCTCCAGTATCTGACTGCCTTCCTGGGTAAAGCAATGCTGAAATCAGCACAATATTCTAAATATGTGTGATCAAGTGATAATGTAGGTGAACAAATAAAATTATTTTTTAGTTGAGTGCTTTTTTTTTTTTTTTTGACTTGGAACTTCTGTAGTGTCTCTTTGAAAGCATTTTTGTGATTCTTTTTATTTAACCACTATAAAACTTGGTAGTCTGGTGTGTTTTTATTCTCTCTGTCCTCTTTCCTTGGTTGTTCTGATTTACCATCATACTGTCCCTTCTTTCCTTTTTTTCATAGGATAGTGAGCCATAGAGCCATAGCTGCTCTTAATCCTCAGTGCTTTCCCTGATGCAGCCAGAGTTAGTAACAGAATTTTAATATATGCATAAATAAATAACGTGGAATTTATTTTCAGGCTGAAATGATGATGTCTTTTGTCACATGAAGGACTGTGCTATCCTTAGGTACATAAAATTCTGTCCCATTCTGGTGATGTTTCTTGTGCCTGCTGAAGACATGCAGTTATAAAAGATGCTGACGTGCTACAGAAATTATGTACCAGCAAGAGTTATGTGATCTTCCTCCGTTTTAAGGAGCCTCATGTCTTTCTGTGATTCCTGCTAGTGGAGTTGGATTTGGAACAGGAAAAGAAAAAAAAGTTGTTCTGTTTAGTTGTGCTACCTTGGGGCAAAAAATAACGGAGTATGGATTTGCAGTCATTTAGCAATATGTGAGGTCATCTCAATCTGATGAGTTTAATTTAATCATAGATCTTATTTTTAGGGGGAGGAAATGAGCTACTTCTGCTCCTCAGAATTTATTTGGAAAAGGTTGTTTTAGCTCATGCAGGCAGACATTGCCACATAACACATGAAGACATAAAATATGGCTCGGGGGGAAAATGTACTTTGAGCAATTGGCTGAGTAGCTGGAAAAGGATGAATATAGCTGGATCTATTAACTTTGTTCTTTAGAGAATGATGTTTAATTGGATGCTGTTCTCAGTAGACAATACTTAGATTAGACTGCTTTTACAGGCATGGCTTTAATCATGAACAAGATGTATATTGAATCTCGGTGGATGAAACATCAGCTGCCTGTGGTATTCTGGAAGACATTATTCTCACTTCTTGAGGACTCATGCCTCAGGAGCGTAGGCTAAGTGTACTTCATGGTGAAGGTTTCTGAGAAGTCTTAAAAGGACTTATTCTTGGAAGATCTGAGGAAATAGAGTCCTGTAAATAATGATACCTACTTACATAAGCAGAATTATTTTGGCAGTGGAGGCTGGTGATAATGTTCAGGAGGAAAACTTCCTACTTGTACCTCATTTCCTTGTTCAATGGCCACGATCCATTAATTGAATACTGAGAAGAAACGGACTCTTACTGCGTGATAACGTGTGGTATGGGCACGTTAGTAACGTCTGTGGAATGCGGGTTTGGCCCTGTCTGTTGGAGTGTGCAATTCTAAATGCTCATGCAAATGCTGGACAGGTAGCTCAGGATGCCAGGTGGCTTGCAGCCAACTGGAGTTTGAATGCATAGAGCCATCACTGATCCTGATGAGCCCTTGACCCCAGCACATGCATGTGAATGGAGCATGGAATACTTGCTTTAAAACATCTTATTAAATAGAGAAACATTAGTATGTAATGACTTCTCTACTTAGAGGCTAAATTTAAACCCCCACTCCCTGTGTTCACAGTTGAAAGCCAAAATATGCTAGTCCCAAGAGAACTGTATTTGCTGCTATAATGCTTTGGTCAGAGTCCACACGTTGTATCTCATTCTACACTTCTGTGGTATTTATTTGGAACAAATACAGTCTGGGCCTCTGTGTTATATCAGGTAAACTCAATTTTATTTTTCTTTCTGTTTCTTACTGCAGATCTGGATAAGTTCCAATAGCAGTAACAGTGAAGCAGTGGAGCAGTGGAAAGATACTATTGCCAACCCTGAAAAAGTTGTTGTTAAATGGTACAGAATCGGTCCATCTTGAAGTCTGGAAGTGAAACTCAGGACTGATTTTTCTACAAAGATGCTCCTACACTGTTTAAATAGACAATATTTTTCCTTTTATTTATACTGTATGAGTTCTTCAGAAGGTCTCCACTGCATCACACCTCCATGGTAACTGGGAAAATTCAGTTTCACAGAGAAATACTGGCTAAATATTATCAAAAGGAGGACCTAGGAACTGGGAAAAGTGCTAATTCAATTTTTAAAAAATCCACTGTGGAAAAAAATATTTTTGCCCCTTTCCATAAGAGCACAGAAGTCCCATCTTGGAGAGAAGCATCTTCCTCAGTAGTCACTAATGTCCTTATCTGCAGTCTTCTCTTTAGCAGACTCCAAAGTCCGTGGGAATCAGTCTGGTCAGTGGCTTATTCCTAGGTATCTCAGAACCTCTGGGGTTGCACCCATCTTGACACTATTTGATCTAAATACCTTCTGCCTCAGCAAGTGGTAAAGCTGTGGCTGTACGCAGAGGCAAATAGGGAACTATGCAATGAAGCAATACCCAAAGGCTCTTCTAACCTCCATCTTTGATGAATGGTCGTTGAGTACCCTGATGTGCCCGTGATCTTTGCAGGTGGGGCCCTCCAGACTCGCTGTTTGGGTGAATTCTGGTTGGAATAAATGGAATAATACAAAGAGCCAACAGCCCTGCCCAGGATCAGGGCCAATATTTTTAGATAAATTACTTTATTATATAGAAATCTTATACATAAACCACTTCCTATCTAATCAACAAGTGTTCTAGCATTTGCTTACATTGCTAAAAGCCAAACTAACATGTAAAAGAGTAAGCAAATATTTACTGATACAAGTGCTTTTTAATATTAATTAAAATGCAGTATATTAAGGGACTCAGACTTTGTTTAAAAGATGGGCCACTACTGCAGAAGTATTTGTTACATGTTGAGGATGCTGAAAAATTATGTGTGGGATTGTATTTTTGTTACTTGTTTCTAGCAAGAACTTAACATATTTTTATTGCAAATTATATTTTTCCTACAAAGTCCTAAGCTTATTTTTTCTTGGTCCCCATCTTTTCAGAGGTTTATTCATAGTTATTTTTAAGGCAGGAAAATGCCATGTATATAATTGATAATATATACATCTAAAAGCCCAGACCTCTTTGCACTACTTTAACTACTGGTTTTAATATATATATATATATATATTCCATTCCTGCTTACACATTTACTGTTGGTTGTTTGGACCGTATTAATAGGTATGTTCATGTATACACTGAATAATTTGTTATCATTTATAACTTGGATCCCATTCAAACATCTGCTGGAAGGCCAAGGAACAGGGGGGAGCAGAGAAAAGACTACCAGGAAAGCAGGTAGTATTGAAGCATAGAGCTTGAAGCATTATTGATTTAACTTATTTTGACTTTGAGTAAGGGTCAAGAAAAAATGGAATCTCTTGGATTTATTTTTTTATCAGCTGTTAATTGAAGCTTTTAAAACTTCAACTATCCAGATTTTTAATGTTTTCAAAATGGGCAAACAAAAGGATATTCCCAGGCTCTCGCATGCTCCGCTTCTTGACCAGTTTTTATAAAAGAACTGAAAAAGTTTTTGCATGTTACTCAGAGAACAAAGATCAGTTCTTGCTCTTGCTGACATTCTGTGTAAAGCTCCCAGTAGGTCCAGTGGATCTTGACTGACAGTGTTAACTTCCAGCCCATTAACTTCTATCCCCACTTGAGAAGAGCCTGGCCTGTTGGGTAAAATTTAAAAAAGGAACTGGACCAAGCTGATATTTTTGGACTACCTTTACTTGACCTTGTGGATCTTTTTTATTTATTGTGGCTGATCTGCAGTAAACAAAAATGCAGACTAACTGTTTTCTTAAGCAGAATGCTGCTCTATTTGAAAGAGAGGACAGGAAATATCCCAGTGGTTTAGAGGCTTCAGTTATGATGGAATTGGTTCTACAGAGATTGCCAACGCAGTGGATATTGCGTAAAATGGACTTTTGGGGCTATTTTAGGACATCTAGCATTTTAAAGGCCTAAATAATGTCTCTTTATTCCTATGTTAATATTTAATCTATGTGTTTATAATAAAAGCTATGATCAGAAAATATTCCATCCTTTTTTTTCCCCAGTTGTTTATACCAATGTTTATCAACATCTCAAAACGAAGTTCAAGTCCTAACTTGAGAAGATGCCAAGTAAGGAACTATATTTCATGTAGCTTTGCATGTAGGGGAGTTGACTGTTAACACATTGAGGAGATATATAAGGCTTCTCTTTGCAAGATGTCCACAAGTACTAGAGCACTGTGAAGGTCACACTCTCAGGTACTGCTTCATCCTGTGTTCATTCTCAGCCTTTGGGGTTTTCTGCAGTCATGTCTGTGTTTGTGTAGAAATTTAATGAATTCTTGCTAGTTAGCTAAAGACACTGTGCTTTTTTCTATAGAATCAGAGCATTTAAGTTGCTTGTTGCCCAGATTTGTTCCTCAGGCTGTCCAGAGCACTACCCTGTTCTTGAGGAAACTGATAGTAATTTAGGTTTAGAAAGCAAAAAGTCCTTTATTTGTCCCACCCCACAAAATGTGGCTCTACTTGGTACTAGTCTCAGCTGACTGAATGCACACTTCTTTATAGAGGGCATGGCAGCAGAGCATGGCGATGGATGTCTGTCTCTGTGTGCACTCCTGCCTTGTGGTATCTAGTGGGGTAGAGAGGGAAGCAGGCAATACTCTGCTGCGATAAAATGATGAGGAGAAGAATCTTACATTGCATTGCTTTTGCTTGCTTTTTGGTTGTCTTTTTAAGCTGCTGTGTCCTAATTACTGGCTCCCAAGATCCTGGGAGGGAACCAGGAATTCTCTTTGACTTCACCACTGAGGAAAATCATCCAGGGATGGAAAGGGATGTAGCCAGCTCAAGAACCAAAAAGTGCCCATTCATCGCATAGGCACTTATCTTGCAGGTGGACCAAACCCATGCTTTGAATAGCCCATCATCACCTGAAATAATAGTCCAGTCCTCCTCATAATGCCTCTATTGGTGCTTCTGACGATGTCTGCCAGGTAAAGGGGTTGTCTAGAGGATTGCATACAGTGAGTTGGAAAACGAAACTGTTTTGCAGGATGGGAGTTGTCACTGAGTTAATTAGGTAAGGTTATCCGTGTAAGAGGTGTTGTGAAGGATATATGGGAATGGAGAATGGCTGGAAGGAAGAGTCTTTGTAGATTATTTTCTTCCACATGCATGTTAAGAAGACACTGGGGTGCATACGCATTGACTGATTCTTGAACAGAATTGTAAAAGATGGAAGATAATTTGTGATGTAGTATAATCAACCACTTAGACAAAGTTACTGGCTGTCACATAAAGCATTTTGCATTGATAATTCACAAGGTCTAGAGCTTATCAATATGCTTGTTATGTTGGACAGCAGTCCTGAAGACAAAAAAAAAACATGAGATGAGGGGATAAATGTATGTCCCTAGCAGTAGTCCTAGGGTACAACTGGCTTTAAAACGGGGTGTTGCAGCAGGTGTTATTTCAATTTGACTGTCTTAAAAGGCCAGCTAGAAGTCACCTAGGATGTCTTGCCTTTTAAGTGCAGATTATTTTGCTTTACTGTTTGGTGACTGCCTCACTATAAATACATGTGAGACTTCGGCTCCTCCAAATTCAGGTCCTGGCTTATTTGAGACCTTGGCAGCTTTCCAGATAAGGAAAATGATGCATTAATTAAAGACCAATTCACAATATAAATTAGCAAGGAACTTTAAGTACTCTAGGATACATGTAGGAAGTAGAAAGGTGTCTCAGAGCACTCTTCTAATGGTGACAGCTGTATGTTGTCCCTTTAATGGCTTGCTCAACCACTATTTTGATTGTTACATCCAAGTTTACTGTCATTGAAAATACTGTTATGGAAGCTGCTTTGTCGGTTTGCTTGATTTGTACATATAATGCACACACGGTTTATAGTTGGATTTGCTGTTGCTTTTAGTTAGTGACTCACTCAGCTTCTTAACTTACAACAATTTTGATGAAAGCAGCACAGTTTCAGAAGCTGCACCAGTTTTATTTCAGTCTGCTCCAAAATGGATGTAGGTGAACTGGCACGACAGCTATGATCTTACATTAAATGTTATTCATACAGAAATACGTGCCTGCTTAGTGAGAAACCAACCATAGGCTAAACTTAATCAGATTGTCTAGAATGTGTGCGTAAAATTTCACTGGTTAATCAAGCAATTCTGTTTTAAGTTTATTTATTACTAATGGCATTCTGTATGTAAATGAGGCCAACAAATTTTTTTTTTGAGTCTTTACATCTGAATGGCACAGCAGAGTATTCCTTTTAAGGAAAAAAATGTAAGATCGAAAGATGAGTGGGTGTAACAGTTTGTAAGCCACATTATCATAAAACATTAGTTGGAAAACAATTGTATTTGATTATCCGATCTTCTGTGATCATAACATAAATAGTGCCATGTGGCTAAATCCATTAGACATCCCTGGTTTGTTTTTTTTGTTGGCAGGACATTTGTATAAAACAAAAGGTAATTTTGTAAGCATTCAATTAAGCACATACGCAGTTTGACTTGAAAACTGTCTGCCTGATGGAGGTTGCTTTTAGAGTTATGAGTTGATTTTGCAGCCAAAGCAAAAGGTTGTCTAGAAATTGGGGGCAGGGTTGTCCCACTTCTTACTTTCATCTTGCCAACATATGTATGACACGGGAGGGAGGCTGCATAGTTGTGGAAAGCTTAGCATAAATCATGCTGGATGTGATATACCCTCCTTGTTTTTCCAGCTTCTGCTGTAAAATTACATCACCATGTAAATACAGCCCTGTACATGATCTCATGCTTGGTGCATGGAAAAAGCCATCACTAACATCAGCACCATGCTTCACAAACACTGCTCCAACAGATTTACGTTATTTTCTCTTGCCTGTGCTGAGGGACAGTCCATCGTCTCTCGCAATCTATGGCAGAAGTTCCTCTACATTCAGCAGAAGCAATCAGACTCCAAAGCATTTTTAGTTACTTCAGCCTTGTGATGATATGGTTTATCTAGTAAAAGGCTGCACACAGCTTAATTTTTTTCTATTTTAAACACAGATAAAAATCTGACCACAGTGATGTTTCTGTGGAAGCTGAGTATCATTGAAAATGGATCTGCATCTCTTACACATAATGCAAATCTTCCCACAGATTTTAGCAGCTTGAAACAAATCCTCTATGCTGATTTTTTTTTTTTTCTTCCCCCTGAATTTCTTACTGTGCAGTTTCCCTTTCTTTTGTTAGTAGACTGCTCTCCTTGCTCCCTCAGCATAAGCAGGTCTTTAAATGATGTCTGCTTTTTGTAATTAACTTTCTGCTTTCCTAGTAATGCTTGCCTTCTTTATCTAGTGCTGGGACCACTATTATATGTGTCCTACTTTTGCTGTTTAAAGAACTAGGTACAAGCAGAAAGGTTTCAGTCCGAGGGCTTGGATCATGTCTGATACTCTGCATTTCTGTGCTACCTTTGCTCACAGCTTTGATGGTCTGGTTCTTTTGAAGCTCCGTGGATTCCTGTGATGTCTACCATCATTGAATACAACATTGGGACAAATAAGTTGTAACTTCTTATGTGTACCAGGACATCTTCACTTGCCTTTCTCCACCTCCAAAAACTACCTTAGGAAATAATTTCAGGTGATGAGAAGGAGCAAGCTGTTTGTGCTTCTGATCTTCAAGGACAGTAGGGTTGTTTGACTGCCGTTATTTGTGCTGTGAAACGAAGAAAGCTCAAGGAAAAGTCATGAAAAGCTGCACCTACAGGTGGAGGGAGGTTTGTACCTCCTGTATAAATGATCTGGGAAAGGCGTATTAGCCTGGAGACTGGAATCCCTTCCCAGATGCCAGAAGGGGAGGGGTTGTCATATTGTACTTTTTATCCTTATCTTGTAAAATTCTCTGCAGTTAAATAGGGAAATTTTCCATAGGAGGAATGGTATGGTTCACAGATCACTATGAAGCAGAGCGCTGACTGAAATGTCTTGGGAGTCTTTGAAAAAATAACAGTCATAGGAATGTACTTTTTAGTTTTAAATATAGCCAAGCTTTGTCACTTGTCATAGGAGAGTGAAATCATAGTTTGTGATACACAGCAGAAGAAAATGACATGTACACCCAGAACAGGGCTGAGTCTCTTCTGTATTGTCTTAGTTAGTCCTTCAAACACTGAGGTGGAAGTATACATGTTTATATATTCCCTTTTCCTGCAGTAAGGACAGGTAGGGTGGGGTTTTGTTATGGAGATGTAGTGAAGGAGATGAAATAAAAGCAGCACATTTGTTTTTAAAAACATTGCTTTAGAAAAACAATGTAACGTGCCTGTAACTATTGACAAAGCCTTTATTTGCTGTGCCTTTAGACAGATGATTACGCATTTTGGTATTTGCCTAGGTTCTTTCAGTACTTCCCTGGCATGAGACTGAATTCATCCTCTTTGTTTTTAAATAATGCTTCATTCTGCTGTGTTCAACTGACCTTTGAGCTCTAGACCTAAGTACGCCTGATTTCCTATGGATTCATCCCTCATGGCTGACTTCGGTGTGCAAATCGCAGTAGACCTTCCTGAATCTTTTTGCTGCACATCAGGTAGTTACAGTTTCTTTCCCAGATGGATTCTCCGATTTTTAACATCAGGTGAGCTCATGACACCTATTCCTTCAGCTGAGAAACTGGGAGCTGTCTACCTGAATGTTGATGGGTTTTTTTTCAAACCTTTGGAAACAGAATTATCTGTGAGTTCTCTACCATCAGTCAAATTTGGCTGCAGTGAATAATGGGCTCAAAAATTATTGTGGGCCTTGGAGTGTATGAGAGAAAACAAGCGAAGCTGCTTCAGAACCTGGGGCTCAGCTGTGTTTTTCTCTGTTCTGCCACAGTCCAGAGAAGCTTCTAATGAACAGCATTTCTGATCATGATTCCAGCAATACCAGTTCTCAAGGCAGTTCAAGCAGTTTCTCGGAAGACACATTTGTTAAAGCACAGGTATTTTGGAGCAGTGTGCTATGGAGCTGGCCACTGGCTGGGGTTTCACAGTAATGCAGTTTAAAAGGCTGGTATCAAAGGGAGTTTTCATATACCTTGTAGTTACCACTAGCTACAAAAGCAGAAGCAGAGGTTTAATTAAGGTTAGTATGAAGAAATGCGTAGAAGCTACATTTTTAGATAATCATCAGTAGCAGTAGACATCAAGTCCCCTTCTAATCTCCATCAGTACATTTAATTAGGAATCTGTTAAAGCTCAGGGGCAATAATAATGCCTTTTTTAAACCAATAGCCCTGCTATATTTAACTCAGGGCTGAGGTTGAAAAGCTCCATGTTCTACTTGCAGAGCACTGACTCTGGCAGCTACAAACTGTCCTGAACCCTGGGAACAGGATCTGAGATTCCTAAGCATTTATTTCAGACCTACCTTGTGACTTGTGCAGAACATTAAAAAAAAAAAAAAAAAAATCACCAATGGAATTAGCTTAGCTTTAAGTGGTCTTTTGGAGTTGTAAGTCTGTGGATCTAGATTTACTGCACAAACATCCCAAAGAACTGGATGGTGACTCCAATAAAAAGTTTTGGAGGATTTCTTTTAAGAGTAGGGCACATAAACCCGAGGAATTCTGGATGAAATGGAGACAATCAAATCTGCATTTGTGATTAACATGACTGGCTCAAGCCTGTGTGGGGAAAAAAGCTCTTGTGTAAGGTAAAGTCGATCTGGGGAGTAGAAGTGGATCTCTGAAGCTCTAGTCCTTTGCTGTGATTTGTTAGACTTTGCTGTCTCTCCACATAATGCGCTTTGTACACCGAATGCAACCCTGGTGATTACCACTCTTTAGTGTAGACAAATTGCATTGTGTATATAAATGAAAGCCTTAAGTATGATGGATTCAAAATTATAACACAATGGGATTTCTGGTATTAACTCTGCATGTAATGCCAAAACTCTTAAGAGAAGGAAGTGGAACATCATTGTGGATTCAGCATTCTCTGTCTAGCAACACTGTTCCTTGCTGTGGGAGTAAAAAAACTTACAAATGCCCTTTTTGAAAAATACAGCAGGTGCTGATATTCATGTCAAACTGAGTTGTATTTATGGCATCTACTTGTTCTCAACTACTTTATTTCATCAGCACGTAATTCCCTTCCCCTTCCTCCACCTCTTTTAGTTGCCTAAGAAACAAAGCAGAGTCAAACACATCCAGCTGTTTTACTTCCTTTAATCAGCCCCTTGAAGGTCATTGGAACGACAACTTTCTCCAGTACTTTAGAAACATATGTCAAATCTGTTTGCAAATGTCCCTCTGTATGAACAGATGAAAGCACCAGCCTGGTCAACAAAAGCAACAAGCATATCGGCCACACCAACTGCATCAACACTTCAGTAGCAACTTTGGCAAAACAAGCCATGAATCCAATATTCAGGTGGAGATTGTCACCTGGTGCAAGATAAATTGGACTGTGCATTGGTAGATCTGAGGCAGCTCATCTTAGCTGGGGGTCTGGACATGCAAGCAACATAAACTACAACCTTCTGCTAAAAAGTAGTATTTTGATTGCTGCTGTTCACCCCCTGGAAAGCTTCAGTGGGTTGTATCAGGGTCTCAGAAAAGTGTTCAGGGCTGGAAATACACTTTCAGCAGGTCATGTGAAAATGGGGAAGAAGAGCTCTCATCCATAGTCTGGACTGATGTGGAGTTATTCTGCATGGCCTTTCATACCCCTAGTGACCCATTATTTGCTTTCTCAGTTTTAATGTTTCCTGATTAAATATGGCTTCATGATCAGCTAATAGTAAGCCTTATCCACTTGTATCTGTCCTACTAAATAGGATTTCTTGATGTGGCAGGGAAGAGAGAGATAGAGAAAAACAGCTACTGTGACCCTTGTCAACACTCCAGTAAGCTGCTTTAATATTTCTCTGAGCTAGTTGTCTATAAGCTGCAAGTAAGAAGCCACTTTTGCTCTAATAGAAAAGGTTAAGAAACTGGACTCAGGAAAAAAAAAAAACAAACAACAAAACCAACTTAAGTCTTTGACAGTGATACCAACTGTTTCTTCATGTGAAGGTGAAGTATTTTGCAGTCTTTCAATTTGGAGTTCACTGAGGCCCCAAGAAGAGATCAGATCATACCTGGAAACTTAAGATAAGAAAATCTGATGCTACAAATTCTACAAAAGAAGAAAAAAAGGTTAAAGAACAAAGGTATGCAACATGAATAAAGAGGTCATAGGGAAAAAAACATGGTGATGCCCTGTGCTGCAGCAAATAACATAAAGTAGGACAGTGCTGTCCTGGTTTGAGCCAGCATGAAGCCAATTTTACTGATTTTTTTTTTTTTTTTTTTTTTTTTTCCCTTCAGTAAGCTTTCATTTAACTAGCACCAGAGTGTTCCAACTAAGACTGATAACAGTAGAATGCTTTTCTAACTGCTGGGTCTTCAAGGTCACACCTTTACTCTGCCGGCTCAGACACTATGGGGAGATCTATGACCCCCTGTAGGAGGCTGAGTTAGACAGACAGCAAAACTGGCCAGAGATATTCCATTCCATGTATCTACGTAAGCTCAGAGGAAGGTCAGAGATCACAGAAGACAACTTCCTTCCTGCTTCTTCTCCCCTTCTCTTCTGTCCATGGCCAGTGTCCAGGGAGGACTCTGTCCATCCAGCACCATCGACTCCCAGGCTCGAGCTCTCCTGACCCTCGTAACTCTTTGCTTTCTCCAGCAGCAGCTCCAGGATTTCTCGGGACTGTTCCGGCTCAGGAAATGCTGTGGGAGTTGTTGGGGGTGGGGGGAGGCGAGAGGCTCTTGCACATACCTGAACATATTTGTATATAATTTTATATATTTTCTTGTATCATTAGTGTTTAAAGCTGTGTAGTTTAGTTTTCTATCCAGCCAAGTCTCTCTCTTTTTCTCTCTTTCCTTCCCTACCTGGGTGGGATGGGGAGGGAATCAAGAGCATTGTTGTTGAACCTGAGTCAAACGGTGACAAGTGCTTAACATTTTAAAGAAGATGCAAAAACTGCAGTAGATGGTACGGCTGCACCGGAGTTTCCTCATGACTGCACCCTCTGCACAGATGCAGACAGAGGTCTTCATGGGGAAAGGATCAAGGGGCCATGTTGTGCCAGGGAAAGCACACGGTCCTCACAAAAGCACACTGGCTTCTGACTGCTATTTAACAGTCATAGAGTGAAAGCTGAGAAACTAACAGGACTGTGTTTATCTTGGAAACTGGCATCCAGCTGCCTGGCCATCAGTTAGAGCCAGAGATGACAGAGAGGAAAAACCTTGATATTTTGGAGTTCTGGGATTTGTCACTTACTTGGCATCATACAAGCATTTGCATACACACACTCATATATATATATATATATACACACACACGTAGACTGGGAGACAAATGGTCTTGGCAGCAGTATCATGAGCAGTGGTCCTGTTGTTGAGTGAGCTTCTTACTCTGAGTAGAAATAATCCAGCTAAAAAGGTGACACTTTCTTCAAATCCCACACAGCTGAACAGCACATTTTGCCCAGGGAGCCAGAATTCATATCCTCTCCCTCAGTGAATTTGGCATCTGTCTCTATAAATACCAAGCTAGCAGTCATTCAGTTCCAGATACATAGTCCCCATAAACCTATACTGAGTAGTTCTGTAGAAAAGGTTGCCCAGCACTTCAGCAGCAGAACTTTTTGTTATGTTAGTTGTAAATACAGAAAGAAGGTGTGAAATAACATGAACTGCAAAGGGGGCATAGCTCAATATCATGTTTGTAATGTCAGGTACGGGGACACTATAGACTCCAGTCAACTATCAGACAGAAAGAGAAGCACATGGTGGTACCACCATCCCAGCCATGAGGGTATGATACAATGACATTGATTACTTGCATTCCATTAAATTTGGAGTGTGCAGTCATGTCACGGACAATATTGCAGAGAACTGGGGTTAACTGCTTAATTGCTGTTTATCCAAGATTATTGCAGGCCTCCCAAATTACACTTACTTTGAAACCATTTAAACACTTCCTGAAGACTAACAAATTAGCTTGCTGTTGGAATTTACAGGAAGGAGATAGGTAGTAGAGGCAAAACTATAGTGCAGTAATTTCTGGAGTTTTATACTGAAAGCAGAAATGGGCACAGTGCATGTTTTCAGAGCGTGAAACTGGTATTTTGTGCTTCAGAATCAAGATGTTTGAATTGGCAATACAGTACTCTTGCAAAAATGGGAAATACAATCCTGAGACCATACTTAAGAGTTTTGCACAGATGATGCAGAGCTATGCATTGCTTCACTTGGTGCTGGGAAAGCCCCAGTTGGAGGATGGTGTTGAGCTGTAGTCATCATCTTTCAAGACAGATACAGACAAGATAGAGAGATTTCAGAGGAAATGATGACATTAGGAAAATGTGACCTGAGAGTAAGAAGTAAAGGTACTGAGTTGTTCTAGAAAAGAGAAAGCAAGGAGATAAAATTCTGACCTACTAATATGCAAAAGTTTGTTGAAAAGGAGGACAGAGAATGACTGTTCTCTGTGTCTGCTAGGGATGAACTGAATAGTCACGTCATCACAGATGACCAGGAAGTTTCAGCGAGAAAATATCTGCTTCATTTTTTTTAGACTGCCCAGCAACATGTTAACATCTCTATAAGATACTGGAGCAAAAAGAATGTGCTCAGATGTAACCTGCATGACTTAAAAGTTTGATCTTAAAAGGTGGTTTGCTTGACTTCTTTACTTTGCTGGCCTGCAGAAAAGTCTTTAAAAACACTTCTCACCAGCAGTTCAAAAATCCTAATATCTCTTTTCACCTAGCTTTTTAGTCCTTTCATGAAAGTCTGGCAGTGCTCAGAATTACAAGTGACAAAAAGTTATTTTTTGTGAAGCACTCACCTCACTGATGGCAAGGAAATAACTTTATATGATTTACTCGTTGGGTAGGTATATACTTAAGATACAGTAATGGTCCATGTTGTAAATACAATGTTAGCATTACCATAAAGCACAGCTTCCAGCAAACACAGCATCTCTACCTTTTGTTTAATCCATTAGTTCCTTATTGTCTGTTCTATCCCATAAACATTGTTATGTAAAAGCTTTCCATTACATCAGGCATCAGCAAAAAGCTAAAACAAAGGTTCATTGACTTCCTCAGTCAGGGACCTCATCACGAGTTCCTTGGGCACCTTTCATTGCAAGGGGTGTGTCAAGTACTCATAGGGTTCCCAGCCAGGCAGCCAACTAGATATGGGTTTATAAAGTACTAACTGAAAAGGTTTAGCAAGTGCTGATTTTGATCTCATTTTGGAAGTTCCTTTAGTGATTTTCACCGTCCAAGCCCATCTACATCAGTTTAGTTGTTAACAGTGACATTTAATGAAACAGGATAAAGATGCCTGCAATAAAATCCTGGTGGCATACAGCTGGGGTGGAATGTGTTCCAGTTCTCTCTCCAGGAAACCTGCAGGACCATACTGAAATCAGTAAATTTTTTTCTTTTCTTTTGAAGTTTCATCCCATGGTACCATCAGATTATTTTTGATGTAGCAGCTGCAATCTGACATTTCTATCTATGGGGACAGCAAGGATTTAGTCAGAGTGAAGAGCTATGCTAAAAACATAGAACAAAACACTGGCAGCAAGAAAATATATTCTCTTGGTTTAAAACTGAATCTGCTTTAACCTGGTGAACCAGTGGCTGCTTTGAACTTGAATGTGTTGACTTATTAACATATAAATAGTGAAATAATAATAGTGAAAGAAAAAAAACCAAACATGTTCTAGATTAATAGGACACACAAACTTTCAGAAGGTGCTTTTGCTTATCATCTCTAAAATTACTGTAACATTTGGAAACTCAAGGAGTACCGCTGGAGACTTTTAAAATAAATTTGTTTACATTTCAGTCCCAACCTATTCACACTTATAGGATAGTCTCCATTGATTAAATCACATTTTGAATTGCAAAGCCCTTCTGTGTTCACTCATGTTTGTAAAGAGTTTGACGCACAAGCAGCTCATCTGATTCCCAAACGAGTCCAGGTGTAACAGGACTAGGCTACCATGTCTTGTGTTGATTTTCATCATGGTATTTTATTACAGTTAATTTACACACTGAAACTTTTTTTTTTTTTTTTTAACAGACCTTCCTGCTGGCAATGTGACATTGTGTGAATGGCTCCTTTTGCAATGTCGTGTGGTCTAATGCCAACTTTTTGTTTAAAAAGGGTGTGAAAGGATTTGACCTACGAGAAAATGATGCTAAACATTAACTGTGACATGGTTTGAGCACCTGCCTCATGAATAACCCCAGATACTCTCACAGACGCAGAGTAGAATAGAACAGAAACTTAATAAAATAAATTTCAGCTGGAATTCTGCCATTAAATGCCCACGTGTCCTTTTTGTCTGTAGCTTAAGTAAAAGTTTTTTTCTTGTTTGATGAACGAAGAATGTTCAGCTGATACCAAATACCTAATTACTATAAACTGTATGCTCTGGACAAAGACCAATTATGATAAACATACTTTGCTTTTGTAAGCTTCTAATTAATTTCATAAGCTGTTTAATGTGGTTATCAATCTCCACCTGTTGTGCAGCATTTCTAGGTGCTCTTACAACACCTATGATTTACCTCTGCCCACCTGATTCTGTGAGTTTTCCTCTGGGCACAGAAAGTTTTAAAATGCATATTTACAGCAACAGAAACATCACAACAGAAATAAGGAATTAAAATGTTTCCAGATGAAAATGAATGTGATTAAGATCTTGTTTTAAGTTTATTTTCTAACTACTTAGACCTTCTCCCTTTGAATGGGTATTTCTTTAAATAAAAAAGTAAATGGCCAGGAGCAGTTCCAAGGTTTGCATGTGAAGCACTGCATGAAAAATGGAACAGAATTAAGTAACTTATTTGAGTACTTATTGTCATGTTCTCTTTAGAAGCTGTTTTCTTGTGGAACAGATGTAAGAAAATACTATTATTACGTTCCACTGCTAAACTTTTGTAAAAGGCTTAGGTCTTACGGTATGGTCTTGATGTAAAAAGATTTGCCTTTCCATCCAGTCATAATTTCTCCAAGTGCTTCTTTGTGCATAGCTGAGGGAAAGAAAGAGAATTGCAAGTCTTTGGATTTAAAATATTATATCCCATTCAAACAAAAAAGCACACAAAAAATTTTAACAAAGGAAGAGGTGGAACTGAAAATAAAATTTTAAAGAGCACCTTTTCTGTGGGGATAATGACCCTTTGAAACCAATGGGGTCACTTTTGACAAGCAGCTTCTAATGCTACGCTATTCCTGAGGAAAATATATTTTGTATTTGTATTATAAAATTACAGAATCATCAATAATCTAATGTATTTTATTCATAAACTATTCATTGCACCAGGTACATCCCACAAGGATGGAGTGAGAGAGAAGCAGAAGACTCAAGAATAAGCCATGCCCAAGAGAATACTGGTAGCAGGAATCTCTGGTGTGCTTCTCTGTCTGTGTGAGTTCCCATACTTAGTTCACATGTATCTTTATCAAAATAGAGGTACCTGTAGAAGGAACTGTAGAAGGAATTGGTAGAAGGACCAGAAGATACTTGTGTGCAGAGTAAGGCTCAGAGAAGAACAGAGAAGCCCAAAAAGTAGCAGGCAGCTGACACAAGAGTAGAGCTGAACTTGGCTAGACATTCTTGCTACTCTTGCGATACCAAGTATTTCTGAAAACTATTTGATTATTCAGTGTGCTCTGGCTGCTTTAAGAAGCTCTGGAGTAAATCAAATCAAATACAACTTCTTTTTTTGTTGTTGTTGTTTTTTTTGTAACTATCAAGTTACAGCATGAGATGGCAGAGACTAAAGTAATTTTCATGCTCAAACAACGTATTTTCTGTATCTTTAATGTGCTAGGTTTTCATTAACCTTAAATCTGAGTTTCCTAGGTTTATCATGTTTAGTTTAGGAATAACAACAACATCACTCTAAAGTCATCTGGAAAAAATTGTCTTGATTTTACTCTACATTATGAAATCAATTTTCAAGTAGTTTTGTCAGGGAATTAATTCCCAGCATTGGTTCAAACAGTTTTGGCGGAAAATTAGATCTTTATTAAATGCACATTTTTAAACAAAAAGCCTGCTTTCTGGGGAAAACCTTGTTTTCTTTTAAATTATCTAATTAAATACTCAGAACTATTCTTTTAGCCAAAAGCTGGAAAGCCTCACTTTGGACATACTCCCATCTCTTCCCATGGGAGTTGTAGCTAAAATGCCTCGTTGTCCTCTATTAGGACTTGCTCTCTGTAAGGAGACTGCAACCCCCAGGAAGCACTGCAGGCAATCGACAAGACAGGAAACTGACAGACATAGTCACATGCACCCTCAGTTACAACTCCCAGGACCCATCAGGATGGTATATTCAAGATTCAAGCTTTTGGAACTCCTAGGGAAGAGCTGGAAATGTAGCTTCCTCTTGTGTTCCAAGATTCAACACCCTTTCTGCAACAAAAAATTTCCAAGAGCAGTGGAAAAAAAAATTACTATCAGCTTGTTTTCCTCCTTGCTCCTTAGAAACGAGCTGTTGGAAATTAGCATTACTCATATATCTGAACATGGGAACTATACAAAGTTTTGATGTGATGGGTGTTTGGCACCTTTGTCGTACTGGTTCTATTATCTTCCAGAACCGTCATCTTACAGTTAAATCATGTCATACCCAGCATCTGTAAAATTGTTTGTCGATAGCAATTAGAACGTATATAACCCTTAACAATATTGTAAAAGAAAGTTCACCCACAAAATACCCATCAGCATAGCTTAATAAACAGCTTATCTCCATTTACATTAGGCTTCCGCTCTTTCCCATTCAACATATGGTTTCACTTTGAAAGAGCTGACTTACAGTAAACTATCATCAGTAGGCTGAGAAATGCTGTAATTCATAACAGTGTATCTGTTTCAGGAAGATGTTTCATGCCTAGTGAATGTATAATGGATTTCTAAAGTACTAATTTTCTTTATATATTTTGACACTACTGTAGATAGGAAATGATGGGTCTTGCCCATCCCTTCAAGAACTGTAGCTTTTCATATATTTTACAAGTACATGCTGGTGGTTGGATACTTAACAGATGCTAACTTCAAAATCCTTTGTAATTAAGAGGCAAATGGGACCTTAATTCTACCTCAATGCCCCTGGGTTTGCTGCTCTTGTAATATAGCAAATTAGAAGTTCTGAATAATGTAATTTACATTTCACAAGGCGAGTGTGGTGGGACCAACAGGTCCCATGCTGGAACGTTTCTGAAAATTTGCTGACCCAGGTGAAGACTTGGACCTGTTTGTATGAAAAATTTTGCTTGGAAGTCAGCTGAGGTGCAGAAGTGACAGATGTGCTTGAGGTTTTTGAGGTCTCTTGTGACCTTTTTTTTCTTCCTTTTGCGAAGCAGTAAAAATGGACATCACTGGAACACATACATGATTGACAGGTGAGGAAGCCAATTCCCACTTGAACCATCAGTGCCTTTTGCCCCAGGCAGTGAAACAGATCACAGTAGTGAGACTACTTCTCTCTATGTGGCAATTGTGCATGTATCTGCACAGCCCCAAATGGAGGCAAGCCATTCACCCTTAAAATAAGAAGGGAAGTGCAGTTCAATGCCCAATGCTTTGTTCTTGTAGACTCCAGTTTGCAAAGAAATGCTCCCAGAAGAGACTGGTCAGGTAGGACATACAGAGTAGTATGAAGACTAACCACATTGTAGGGCTTGGAATCTGCCTGGTAAAGTACTGCTACGACCTGTGAACATGGGAAAGGATTAAGGTCATATCAACATACTGACGCAGGAGGTTTATGACTAAGTTAATAATCCTGTTTGAAATGCAAACTTGCACTAGTCAGAGAAGCATGCAAAAGGGCCACTAGTACTGCCTGGAGCCAGAAATTTCCAGGTTCTGCTCTTACAAACAGGGCATCTGGCAAAAGCAGATTCTGTAGATGGAACAGATGTAATACAGGAGAAAATGGGACTAGAAAATCCAGTCACCCTTTCCCTGAGTGGTACAGAATGAAGAGTCTAGCAGAAATCATCAGCCTACCCTTGGCATTGGATGCAATAACCTGTGCCTCAGGATAGCAAGTCCTGGATCATTTGGCAAAGAAAAGAGCTGAACCTTTCAGGAAACTTACAGTATTATTAAAAATACATACATTTTGCAAGCCCTCAGGCAGATACGGTCACAATGCAAATGCTTCTCCTGAAGGTACATGCCATAGAAATGCTGCATTAGGGGCTGATCCAGCCTCCAGGGAAACAAACAATTCCCTGTGCAATTGCCATTGTTGCTGGTTTTGGCAGTGGGTGCATAGGGCACAGGAAGTTTTTTTCTCTTTTGTCCCCAAATCAAAACTTTAATAATGGAGATGTCTGGATATCCAGAGATGATGGAATGTACACTTTCTCCCTCAACTCCTGACAAGTGAATACTTTATCACATTGTGGTGTCATGCTTTAGGCTGATGAAGTGCTGGAATGGCTAGGGAAGGCAAGGTACCTGGAAAAGCCTCATTTTCTCAAGTAATACTGGCATGTTCCTTTTGTGACTCACTGATTTGAAAGGTGCTTTAATAACACACTTTGACTCTACTTCCATCCAGCCTCGACAGCGTTGCAGCTGTTTTTCAGGAGAAAATAGATAATTTCTTATCTGTACAAGTCTTTATATTGCTTGCTTCTTAGTGTGTCATCCATGATCAGTATTGACAATTTCACTTGCAGCTGCTGATGGCTGCTGTACAACTCACAAGCATAAATCTGACAACCAACCCAGTTCAATATAGCTCTTATCAGCTATGAACTCAGTGTCTCAGATATGCCATGGGAAACAGATGCTGATGCTGCCTTGTCAGCAGCAACATATACAACACGTATTATACTTGAGTTGGAAGATACTTCTATGAGAAAGCAGTAGGAAGGCCCAGCATGGCAATGGACTGAAACAAATCTACTAGGTAGTATGTTTATAAAAATCTGCAGGAAAAATCTGCTCAGTATGTAGACCTGATCCTGGAGCCCCTGCTCGAAGTGCTAAGTTGAAGTAACATTTCAACTGGTGCTACTGAAATATATGATCCTGGAAACAACCTAATCATCAATAGCATAAATAAAACCAAGCTTTGTCAATTCTGCCTTTTGAAGAGCAACTTGAGTAGCAAATCAAAGTAAGTAGCTCATCAAAGCAAGTTGTCCTGGGACAGAAACTCCTGAAGGATGCATCTCTTAGAATGACCAACAGTGGAGATCCGCAACGAATAGTGACTTGGAAACCTACAGGGAAAAATGTTAATAGCCCACTTAGATGGAGAGATGAAGTTCACCCCCCTAGTGTTACTGGTTTTGGCTGGCTATGGACTTAGGAATCTGACACACTTGGTTGATATTTCCATGATTGTCTTCGCAATCGTAAGAATAGTATTTTTTTTCATTTGTTTTTTTCTCCCCTAATAGATTTTACCGTAGTTCATATATTCTGCATCAAATTCTACAGCATCAACATTTGGATGTAGCTAAAAAAATGAGCAGAGGCTTGGTACAGACTAATGACTGTTTATTAAGTGCCTCTCTGCTCTTCACTTTGCAGTGCACAATGAAAACCAGTGTCAAAAGAACCAGCAAATTATTAGGTTCATGTAAAAAGATCACAAGCACGTCTTTGTGAACTGAGAAAATCTGAGTAACAGTGCTGTTTTTTTCTTACTCTAGGATCTTTTGTTTGTTCCATTTGGCTGTTTATGACTCCTTTGGCCATTGACAGCTGGAGTCTGGTTCCTCATTCCATGTACACTCAAACTTCTCTCTTGAACTTTAGCCAGAGGATCAGATGTCCAAGGAAGTAGTCTGTCTTGTCACAGTCATTTATTGCAGCAATAGTGTCTTCAGTTGACCAACACCGAAGCTTTCTGTTATTCTTTCCTGTTCAGTTGCAAACCTGTTTAACCTGTAACCAGTGCAAAGCTGTTGCTTGTAGAAAGGAGGGACTTACAGTCTTATGCTGATAGTCATCCCATCAGGCCAGCTTAACTGAATTTTTTAGCAAGTTAAGTAGACCCATTGAGGCTAAAGCTCACACTCATATGCTGGAAATACATCCTACACATTTCATAAAAGCCAGCTCATATGCATGTTGTCTTTCAGAACTAGTATCATGGTTCTCTAAGACTATACTGTGAGAAATGGAAGACAAACAGGAAATAGGTCTTTGTAATGTAGCAGAGGTTTGTAAGGCAGAAGTCTTCTCCAAACAGGGTATAAGGCACAGAACCATTACAGAATTTCCAAATGTTTCCATAATGAGCAAATAAGAAGTGAATATTTATATTTGCAGTCCTTAAATTTTTCATTTTCATGAGTTTCTATCAAAAACATTTGCTTAAAATTAGGATCACATTTCCTGAAACTTCTGCAAATCCATATGGGTGTTTCTGTGCTTTTGCTCTTTTTGTAGTCTTGTATGTCAGCATCAATTGTTCCCATGGTTATGTTCAACACCATTCTCTAAACACAGTCTGGTGTTGCCTGAAGTGTTTTGATATGATGGCTTTAGTTAAGAGATGTAGGTCTGGATTGTTTTGTTTATTTTTTTTTTCCTTTAGTTCGTCAATACTTAAGCAAATCTGCTGAGACCGTGACTTATTACCCACATTACATCATAGACAATCACAGTTGTCTTTTATTTTGTATTGCCAACTCTGTTTATTTCTGTTGTCTACAAGCACACTGAGCTGGTGCCATCTTTTCTCTCTATGTATGTGAAGATTATTTCAAAGAAGCCCTGACTCACTTCTAAAGCTTTTAGTAGCTAATTCAAAATTAACATGAAAAAAAATAATTGCGTTTTTATTTAAAATCCAGATCAGGACATAAGTATTCTGTCACTAATTCCATTCAGCATCCATCTTAAATACTGAAGTGGAGCTAATTAAAACCTTGCTTGTCCTTATTGTGTCTTTTTTTGCCCTTATGTATGGAGAATTACATACTAGCTTTTCAGTTCAGTGGCCAAACTAAACAAATGGAAAATTATTTTGGTTTGGGTAGAACTGAAAATATTTTAGTCAACCCAAAACAAAAGGGTTTATTTTGATTTCTTATTATACATTGCCTGGAAAATCCAATTTAAAATGAAAATGAAATTTTAAAACTGTAATTTTGTCTCGAGTTTGCAGCAACAACACGGACTGACCGTTCCGTAGTATTTTTAGGTCTTGAGAAAACTTTTTTATTGTGGCATCTGACTGTGTTAGTAACTGCGATGTTCTGAAAGCATGTTTTTCACAAAGTCTGGCATTTCCTAAACACAGGGCTCCCTACTCCAAATACGAATCAACAACTTCTCCGTTTCTTTTACGGGACGGTGGATCGCAAGAGGGGCAAAAGCCGTTTTTTCCTTCTTCTTGTCGCGCCAACAGGACCCCCCTGGAGTTCTACTTCTTGTCCTCTGGGGAGGGCATTACCTCCAAGCCCGGTTTTCAGCCCCTCGCGCGGCTGCCCCGCACGCCCCGCAGGCCGCAGCCGCCCCGCGCCCCGGGCCCCGCCGCGCCCGCGGGGAGGCAGGCAGGGCCGCGCTCTCCTGCCCCGCACAACGCCTGCCAGCCGCCGGGGCTGCGCCTTTACCTGAACCGACCGCCTCCCCCGGGCTCCCTGCGCGCCTCCCCGCCGCTCCCCGCCGCTCCCCGCCGCGCCGCCCGCCCGGGGCGCTGCCCGCCCCGCGGCGCCCCCGCCGCGGCCGCGCAAGATGGCGCCGGCAGCCGCGGCCCGCGCGCCCGCCCGGCCCCGCCGCGGCCAGCCCTGCTGCTGATCTCGCCTGCCACGCAGCGGCCGCTCGGCGGAGCAGCCCCGCGGCACGCCGCGCCGCTGCGGGACCGGGGGGTCCCGGGGGAAGTTCGAGGTTTTGGCCCCCGTTTACGTCGGTTCGCAAGTGCAGTAACTGTCCCGCTTCTCAGCTCGGGCTGCGTCGCTGCGCCTGGGTCGCTGCTCGCACATCGGCAGGCCCCGCGCCTTCTGCCGGCCTCTTCCAAAGCGCCTCGGCTGGCCCTTCCTTTTCAGTGGGGAAAAATAAACGCCGGCAGTGAGTTGGGTTTATTCTGACGGCGTTACTATCTCGTAAAGCGGTCGCTCGAAAGCGGGGTGGGCGCCATCCTGGGCCTGCACAGCTGGCAGGGCGTGCGGGCGCTGTTCGGGGAACAGGACCGGCCGGCACCTGCAACACGCACAGTCCAGCCGGCCTAACTCACCTCCACGCTACCAGGGGTTACGTGTCTCCCGGGATCTGAGCCCGCGTCTCGCACCGGTGCTGAGCAGCACCAGGCTGTGTAGACCTGCCAAAGGGCTCGTTCCTTCCAGCCTCTCAAACCGGGAGCTGCTGCATCGTACAAGCGCTGCTTCGGGGGCTGCCGGGGTTGAAACCAGTCAGCCCCTATTAGGCAGTTGTAGACTAACGAAAGCAATTCCAGCAGGTAGGGAAGTAGCTCTATATCCTCCTGTAGTTGATTTGAAGGGAAATAGGTCTTCTCAAATTGTTTCGGCAATTTCAGCAGGTGTTCAGTCAGGTGAAGGAACCTGCTGCCTTCTTCATTGCAGAGGGCGTGAATAAGCTGCTATCAGGGGGCCTCTTTTCATTCATAATTCACAGACCTGATGGATGGTGTCTGCAGAGTCTTTGGTAAGGAGCATTCTGAAGTGAGGAGCCATCTGATGCATTTGACTGGTGATCTGGAAACACATATTTCACCACAACTCTGGCTGACCTCAGAACAGACGAAGATTGGGAAGTGTTTCTCGTAGCTCAGCTTATCTTCCTCAGAGACAGACAGAGAGACTGCGTTAGGCTAGATCAGATTTATACCGTTGTCCAAGAAGGCTGTGAAACCACTGTCTTGCCACCCCGTTGCTGATAATAATTGGCAGAATGAATTCCTCATATTCCTTGTAAAGGAGCTTTATCTATTTAAGGTTACAAAATGTACAGTCAGGGTGGTACTACTTTTCATTTATGCTGTCCCAGGAAATTTCAGTTTTAAAATACGTCTCGGTTATGCCATTTCATTTGCTGAAAATGTTGAGTTTCCATATTAGTCAAAAAGGAATCATGATGGCCCTGCACTTGCCACAATTCACATACATATGTGCAAAGCAGCTGGTTTCTGGGTTGGCTGATTGACCTCTCCATCTGTCTAGGATCCAGATGGGGATCCACTTTCAATCATTTTTATCCTTGCAATAATCATGTAGTACCTATGAGATCTTCACTTCAGGTATTACTCCCTGAGCTTTTTTACCTTTATTGTATATAACTGAAGGGTCTGATTTATTTTCTATTGAAACCAATACAAATTCCCCCTTGACTGACCCAGTGGTCACAGATGAGGGCCAGGTGGGGAGCAGGCCTCTGTTCTGCCAAGTTTCAGCCAGAGGCACACAGGGAAAGGCAATGCCATACCTCTCCCAGAGAACTTACAACCTAAGATAATAGTAGTTTGCCATTTCCTGCTGTTCCTAACAGTTTAAGAGTTCATAGATTTCAAAGACTTCACTGCAAAAAATATATTCAGTTTTAACATACCTGTGACAATGTAGTTCATCTGGGACATCCTGAAAGTTTTCTTTCCCTCATTTAAAAACTGACATTCTGGCATTAGTTGAGAGTCATGTATTAGCACTACGATGAACTTAGAAAAAAAAATAATTAAATGGATCCACTCAGCCAAGCACTTTCTGTGTTGCCTCTGCTAATATTGGAGTTAAGTCTATTTGAATAGAAATGTATCTCCTTAGCCATTGTTTTCTCATTCGGCTGAGTCTAACAGTGACCCTGTGTTCTACGTTTGCAAAATGAGATTTGCTGCTACAGATTTACTGCATGGTCAAGTATCATGAAAAAATATTCAGTTTCCCCCCCCTCTCAGAGAGAAAACAAAATCCTTATTAAAACATGTCTTAAATAATACAGATGTCACCCACGTTTAGCAGCTAGGGTAGGGGGCTGGGTAGCTGATGAGATTGATGATGAGTGATTAAACTTGCAGTGTTAGACCACCAGTTCCAAACAAGCACAAAATGGTGAGAACTAGCAACTGCACGTTTGTATCTGATTATATGAAATATCGTTACTGGTCATTATCCACTTCACAGTGAACAATTCTGCACTTCTCATAAATGTACAGAAACATAAGAACTCACTGTTTTATCACATATACCAACAACTTTTTTCTTTGAGCAGCAGATGCTCTAGATTAGAATTGAGGAAGAAGCCTATATTGTTCTTAGAGTGCACATCTTCAGGCCTCAGGAATGAAAAAAGAGTACCCAGTAGTAGCAAGAAATTTAGAAAATAAAAAGCTCAGCCAAACCTAGTTTATGGAAACTTACAGAGATTAGACTCGAGGACACCAATGACCTTTAGTTATTCTGTGATGGGAAGGGAGTGGGCTATTTACAGTAAGTATTTGGAAAGCTTTCACAGCTTTCTTGAGACTAAGAGAAATTAGTTTGGCAGTATGGACCTTCTTTATCCTTCCCAGTGACTGTTGGGTTTTTTTCGTGATTGACTTTGAGGTGAGAACGGAATTTAGCAGATTATTATACCTAGTGGTTTCTTTCCTTTGAATTAAAATATGCTTTAATATAAAATCTTCCTTTATATATATATTTTTATCTTCAAATACTCTTTCTCTTCAACTATTGTTTTATGTTGTTTTAAATGGTAATTTGCCTTACTAAGTACAACTTCCCATTGCTTATTTTAATTGCCATGTTTCACTAGCTTATCATTGCTTTTGCAACTCAATCTTTGGCAGCCATTGCTCTCCTACACTGATAATATGCTTGTATCATAATGACAACATGATCTTATTTTTATAGGAGACTGACCCAACAGCTTCTGTAATACATAAAAATCTGTCTATAGATTACAGTATGCTTTGCATCACTGTTGGATGCCAGAAATTGTAATTCTGAGATCAAAAGTATTCTCCTGTCTATGTCAGAAACAGGTGAGTTAGGGGCAGTGGTTTTCCCCACCATGTCTTTATTTTCATCATTTGCACTGCTCTTTATGACACAGTAACTTGTGTCCATGCTTGGCTCTCTCTCTGAATGAATGAGAGAATAGAGAACACTAGGCATTCAGAGCTGACTGATGCTGCAATCTTTACTCATGGTCTGTAAAAGGATAAATATGGATACTTATAAAATAAACGGCATCCTTTAAACAGAGGCATTAGGTATTCTCCTCAGATTTTCTTCTTTTCAAGTGTGGTCTGGAGTATAAGAAATCTGTCATGAGCCCGTCAGAGGAAATAATGTAGCTCATACCAATTAACACTATGATCAGATGATTGCAAGCAGATGTGTGCAGTCTGCTTCAGATGTTGCTAACCTCTCCATTCAGCTGGCAGTGAGCACACATCTAACTGTTTGCAGGGTGAAGTGAGAGGTGTTAATCCCCCTGGAGGAGAGATCTGCAGCAACTTTTTAAACTGCTGAAGGGAAAACACGAACTGCTACTGCTGGTCTTCATAGGGTCAGGAGTGAAATGCAGGTGAGCTTCAGCTTCATGGTGGCTGAATCCATTGAGGCAAGTTTGTTGTCCAAGGGGTGAAGGGAGACAGAACTGACAGCCCTTGGGGTCAGTAGGCTGCAGGGGATGGTAGAACTGCCAACAGTGGCCCCAGCCCAGGAGCTGTGGTGGCTTGTTACCAGCCCAGCAGAGCACGGTGAGGTGGTAGAGAGGTCTGACCAGGTATGTTGGGAGAAAGAAAGCGTCTCTCCTGATGCCTGCTGTCGCCAGCCGATGCCAGGGGCTGCCGGCAGTCAGGAGGCTTCTGCGACGTCGTGTCCCCCCCCGACCCAGCGTGGGGGGGTTTGTGAATGAAACCCCAGGGCTCACATTTGGCACTCGCCTCTCACAGAGGAACGGCCGCTGCGGGACCGTATCTCAGAGTATTCCAGAATTCCTCTCCACGCCCAAAAATTGCTACTGAAACCAATGTTTAGTTCACGAATCAACCGGTTTATTAAGGGTTAATACAAACTGAGGGACCAAGGTTCAGGAGAGGTAGACTAGGTATATATCAGGAAAGTAATTCAAAGGTACTATGGTCTTATTAAATGTACACTCCGAGGGAGAGGTGTGGAATCAATAGAGTAAAAGGGTAGAAGTTGAGCCCGGCAGGAAAGTTTGTGTGTGTGTGTGTGCGCGTTTACCCTTCCATAGCTTGTGGTTCCCGGGATGCCGGCCGGGCTCGGCAGCAGATCCGTAGGGTCCGGCTGCCCGGTACCAGGGGTGACCCCCCAGCAGCACCAGGCAGGCGGACGCGGCTCCTCCGTGAGCTCCAATCCCGGGGCAGAGCGGCAGGCGGACCGGGCGGGCAGCTGCGGTTCCGGGCCGGTTTGGCTCCGGTGCTCGGCTCGGGCAGCTCCAGCCAGGCAGGCTTGGGCGGGCAGTGGTCCCTTGGGAGCGGGCTGGCTCCCCGCGGAGCGGGTACAGGTGCCCCCTTCGGCTCCTCCGGGCAGCGGTGCTGGGTTCCAGGCGGCTTCTGGTCCTGCAGCAGGGTCTCCTCCCGGGCAGGCAGAGAGCACCGGCTCGCAGAACTTGCCCTCTTTTATAGGTCAGAAATCACTGTTTGAGTAAAGTACCACTGTTCAAATCAGCCAGTTAGCACTGGCCAGGTACGTACTCTGAGAGGCATCTTTCACCTATTGTCCATTTTGCTGCCAGTTATCATAACCCTTGTGCTCTTTTCTTGCTGTCAACTTACCTGGCAGAGCAAGGGGCCTGTTCCAGTCCGTCCTTGGCTAAATCAGCAAAAAGATGCCACTCTTGCTGTGATGGCTTGAAAGGCATTTTGTTTAGTCTTACGTGGGGGGAGAGAAGGTGGACTGTTCCCCACACCTGCATTGCAGCTCTGCTAGAAAGAAGGGGTCGTACCTCAAATGCAGGGAGTCCACATTTTCTTGTATCTAGCGAGAGGAACAAAAACATATGTTTTTGACACGTCAGTACAGGTGATGGAAAAGCTGGATGGAGAGAGTCCTGTGGTCTTCTAACTGCGCTCTATGAAGCAATGAGGTCTCCTGGGCTCATGCAATCACCTGGTTTGGCCGCTCTTGGTAAGAGCACCACCTTGTGCACGGAAAGCAAAAAGCACTTTCTGTGTACAATACACGCTGCTAAGTGTCAGTTGAAAAACTTCGCATTACTGAGATGAAGATTCTTCCTCGGCTAGTTCAGGTAACATTCATGTAAAACGAAGTTAGCCAGGCCTTGGAAAAAAATAGCTGTGCACAATTGAATACATATAGACAAGTATTTTAAAAGATACATTTGTGTCACCCATCCTTTACACGTGTTTGCACAAGCAAGGTAAGACATTCAAATATCAATGCTTACTTTCTGGTTCTTAATATTGTTTTGCATAGTTATTTGAATTCAAAACACCTGCTTTTGAAAGCAGATTGGAAACATTTGAGAACTCCAGATCACAAGTTCTTCTCAAAAGTGTCTATGAAGTCCACTGAGAGATCCCATATGCAGAGGTTGTCATGTCTGTGTCCGTGCAGTGTAGAGCAAGTTGAAGGGAACTACCCTTATGCCAAAATTAGCCTTGTAATTGTAAATACATCAGTATTGCTTGTTTCATTAAAGAGTTGACTAGGAAAGGACCATGTGCATAAAAACGTCTAGGTAATTTCTCAAAGTACATATCCGAGTTTCTGTTTTCTTCCCCCAGGCTCAAATACTAGACTAGGGACCATTTTTCCCTTTAAATGGCTGTTATTCTCTTGTATACAGACATGTACTTTTAATTTCTTTAAAATATTTGTAATTGTTTCAATACAATGAAGAACACACCATAGAGATGCTAATATTCTTTCTAAGCTGCCCAGTAATATACCAGTAGCTACATCCTCTTTTGTGTGCAGAGCAGAGACTATGTAGCCCCTTCAGGTACTGAAATGCTGCTCTCTCTGGAGAGCCTTCTCCTCTCCAGGCTGAACAGCCCCAACTCTCTCAGCCTGTCTTCATAGCAGAGGTGCTCCAGCTCTCTGATTATCTTTGTGGCCCTCTGGACTCACTGCAACAGCTCTATGTCCTTCTTGTGTTGGAGGCTCCAGAACTGGACACAGTACTCCAGGTGGGGTCTCACAAGAGTGAAGTAGAGGGGAAGTATCACCTCCCTTGACCTGCTGGCTTTGCTTCTTTTGATGCAGCCCAGGACACAATCGGCTTTCTGGGCTGCAAGCACAAAATGCCTCCTCAGGTTGAGCTTTTCATCAGTCAACATCCCCAAATCCTTTTCCGCAAGGATGTTCTCAATCCACCTGTATTTGTGCTTGGGATTGCGCCAACCCATGTGCAGGACCTTGCACTTGGCCTTTTTAAATTTCATGGACCCACTTCTCAAGCATGTCAAGGTCCTTTGGATGGCAACCCTTCCCTCCAGCATGTTGACCACCCCACGCAAGTTGGTGTTATCAGCAAATTTGCTGAGGGTGCATTCAATCCCAGTGTCCATGTCACCAACAAAGATGTTAAACAGCACCGGTCCTTTTAATGACCCGTGAGGAATGCCACTTGTCACTGGTCTCCACTTAGACATTGAGACATTGACCAGAACTCTTCGAATGTGACTATCCAGCCAATTCCTTATCCAACAAGTGGTCCATCCATCAACTCCATGTCTCCCCAATTTAGAGACAAGGATGTTAGTGTCAAATGCTTTTCACAAGTCCAGGTATATTAGATCAGTTCCTCTTGAATGTCAATGCAAATGTGATTCTCACTACTGGTGTCCATGCACTCACTGTCATGACTCTGGGCATCCCCAGTCACCTGGAAGGAATAAGTGAACTGAAGGCAGCTCAAGACCATTGCTGCCTTGAAAGTTTACTATTTGTCCAATTGTTATGCTTTTTGTTGGGCTTTGCTACCTGTACACTGCCCCCTGCCTATCCCTCCGTGCTGGTCTGCCTACCTCATGAAGAGAGGCTCAGGGAACTTGATAATTGACTGGTGCAGCTGTCATATCTAAAACCAAAGTTACTCTCCAGTCTGCCTGGTATAGAGCTAAGTTCAGCCCGCTTTGTTTTGCTCCCTGGTTTTTGCCCTTCTTTGAGTTCTCCACTGCAGGGATGTGCTGGTTGGTTACACAGCTGAACTGCCAAAGTCCCTGCTGAGTCCAGATGTCAGCGGATGTTGGTGGCACTTAAGGTTTTGCTTTCCTTAAGCAACAGTAACAGATAGCTTACAGAAGTCCCTGTTGAATCCCATTACCACAAAGCCCAGCATGCTACATGCAGCCTGGTCTTGGGAATAGCAAGAGATCCCTGTAGCTGTTGCTGTGTGAATAGCAGCTCCTGCCTCACATTCCTGCTCAGTTCATAACCTAAAGTTTTTAACTCATCACAATTTGGTTTTACATTAATAAAAAAATTGCACTTATTTCAAGCATACAAATAGATGTAGGTTTAGCTGTCTATAAAGAAATAAGCCCTTAAATATTAAGTTTTTTAGCTGTTATATGCTTTGAACATATTTGTATAATAATTTCAGAAACCTCTATAGTGTATTAAGATGTTATAAATTACCAGGTGATTACTAGCCCTCCAAAGATGTTTATGAGCTCACATGTCACCTGAAGATCTGAAGGAAGCAAAATACACTACGATTCAAAGTCAGCTGCTTTTTAATCACCTTCAACAATGTTGTAGTGTTTTACAAGTTAGTAGAGTAAGACAGGGGAGTGGAAGAATCATTGCTCCATCCATTTGCTTTATCTCTCTCAGTTGGCTGTAGAACAGATCACTCAGTGGGCTCCAAGTAAGTTGATGAAATTGAGTTGAGTTTAGATAAAAACAATCCCAAAGTCAAAACTATATTGTCTGTCTTTCTGAAGTATGCTATATTTAGTAGGCATGTTGGTTCAATTAAGAAAATTAATTAATAACTGAGCCAAATATTTCATTATGTTGTGCATACCAATGCGTGCTCTTTGGATACAAGAGGCATTAAGCACAAAGTGGGAATTTTTCTGAGACACGTTCAGCCAGTGCTGAGGTAAAGAAGCTTAGTCTCTTTCATCTTATTTAGTGTTTATTCTGCTGTTTCTTGACTTTTTGCTCCTTTTCTGTCAGTTCCTGTGTTTTTTCTTAATCCTACTACTTCACCTTCACTGAGGCAGTGCTCCCTTTTAGCCTGTTTCTGCTCTTTGGACACAGCTTGCACTTCACTTTTTCCCATTACTTACTTTGAGGCACAGGCCCCTCAGCTGAGACTCTTTAAGTTGCACTTCATGAAAGATTGTTTCTATACCTACTAGTACCACAAGTTTAGTAAATTTGTAACATCCTCATCTTGCAACATGGTCCTGATGAGGTTTCAAAGAACCTCATTGTAAACAACTCTTTCCAGAAAGGCAACAGATATCTCATTGAACATTCTATGCAGTCTTAACTATATTTATTAGTTTGTTTATTTATTTTATATATTTCAGGGTTTTTTTTTAATCATTTTTTTTTCTTCTTCTTTTCTTTTCATCTATATTCACATCACCAGATTAAAACAATGAATTTAGATTGAAGTCTTCATGGAGATTTCTCTTTGCTTTTTGGGTTTTGTTCAGTTTCTAGAGAGTAGTTTCTTTTAGCAAATCCCTCAGGAATGATTAACATCTTCCCACAGGCAGAGGCCTAAGCACATCATTGGCACATAGCCTGTTTAAGGTCTCACATTATATTACTGGGCAGAGCCTTTATATATGCTAGGGTCTTTTCACTGTGGACATTCCTTAGATTAAAAAAATGCTCACATCATTTGACACAGGTTTTCTGATTCCCAAGGCGTATTGAGCAGTTTTGAAGAAAGCATGATACAAACTCAGATCTTTCTTTCCCAGATCTACTGAGATGAGTTGATACCTACTTTGACATTTTTTATATTTTTTCCTTACTGCATCTAAAAAGGTATCACTACAGTTTCCAGAGGAAAGAATACTGCCTTGCAAATACCTCTATTTTGCCTAATTACTTTCTACTTGAACTCAAAAGTGATATTATTGTTGTTATTATTATTTGCCCTATAGGCAGCTCTAATTTGATCTGAATTTTCTCAGTAGCTTCTAAGATCTTTTCTCCATTACTGGAAATGTTGAGATGAGTGGTAAAAGATCAGTTTCTCAAAAATTTCAGTCATGTGCCAGATGACCACCTATGCCTTTGTTAACTGCTCATTAACTAGAAAATCTCTGGTTTTGTTGCATCATTTTCAGGTGTGACCTTGCACTGCATAGATCTGAAAGAAATTTCAGAAGCTTTCATTCTCATCTCCCTTTCTTGTCTCTACAGCAGTTACTAAATTAGTTGGTTAAGATGAAGCAATTGCAGTTTCCCTTGCACCGTCTGTTACTTATTGGAAACACTGAGCACAAATCCAGGGATAGATTTTGCTTGTGAGCATCTGAAAAGCTTGAAGCCATAAAATTCCTGGAAATCTTGGTCATAAAATTTAGTTTAACTTATCCTTATTTTAAAATTAAAATATACTGCATCAGGTAACCATTCTCAGGATTTCTACCCCATCAAAGAAGAACATTTCCACTACAAATCAATTGGTTTCCCCTAAGTACCCATAGCCTGAGTCTTCATTATTCTCTTCCTGAGACTGTTTCAGAACTATTTATAGTGAAATCCTCATGAAACTGCTTCATGACAACTGTTGTTTTGAGTATATAACTGTATCCTGAAATAAACGTGATCTAATATAAGGAGGCTTATTTCATAATGGATGGAACATAGATGACATCCCATTGAGTCCTGAGTAAAAGCAGCTGGATGTTGGAAAGCTATATGCTAGCTAGTCCTACAGTAGGGTACAGTAGGCATGCAAAGCTAGTGTGTTTCTAAACTCATGGGCAGACAGACATCTAGATGTACCTTCACAGATGAGAACTTTTGAGAATTTTCAAATGAAAACCATATAAATAAACATAGTTGAAGACATTTAAAGAAAAGCCAAATTATTTGGTTTTTAGTTTCAGGCCCAGTTACTAGTTTCAGTGGTACCTGTCTTACCTTTCTGCCTCAGCAGCTGTTCTGCTGCCACCGATGCTTGTGTGCCCTGCAAATGTACTGACAATCTTGCTCTGATTGCTGTGGCCTGAACTGTTCCCTCCCATAACTACCAAAGGAATATATCCTCTGCTTATAAGCTCTTCATTCTGGGCTCTCACTCACTGCACAATGACTGTTCAGCATAATAGTTGAACTGTGGTCTCTGATCTTAAGATTTATTCTTTTTAGTCACTGGAGTAAGAGATCAAAACCAGTTCCAGCCATCAGACAGGACTCTCTCTTCCCCCTGCAGTGCTATCAGGTTGAACCATCATGCTCCTCCATGCATGAATGTTTCCAGCTTCATTTCCCTGTGTACATGGCTTACAGCAAGTATTCCAGCAACAGGAAAGATGGAGACAGCAACATGCTCACCCAGCTTTCTAAGCTAACAGTCAGGATGCTGTCTTGAGCAAAAGGGTTTGGACTCAGCCTGTGGAGAAAGTTGAACTTAGGGTTTATACTTTCTGGGTGAATGCTCTGACTAGTAGACTGTACTGCCAATGACCAGCATGCCTAGCAACAGCTGGTTCTGGAAAACTAGAGTAGCTACATATATATTTTAAAACTGAAGAGGGGCACTTAAGGTACCTTTTAACCTGATTCATTGTGCCAATCTGACGGATCTGCTTAGGAATCTGATGTGCCACTCCACTTACATTTGGATGCCTATTAACTCATGTGAGAGCTGGGTGGTAACTTGCATGGGCCAGAGCGGTCTAGTAATGCTCAGAAGCAGTGTTGAAAGAATTCAACAAAAAAGGCAGTGGTTACAAAAAGAAACAGGAAATTCCATTTAAGCATAAGAAAAAACTGTTTTACTGTGAGGGTGGTAAAACATGACTTGTGGACTCTCCATCCTTGGAGATATTCAAAACCTGACAGGGCAAGATCCAGAGCAACTCTTTCTACTGGGTTCTGTTCTATGTAGGGGTTTAGACTAGGCAGTCTCCAGAAGTCCCTCCCAACCTCAACTATTCTGTAATTCTGTAAACACCCAGAATTTTAAGGCCAAACAGAAAGGCAAACCCTGGCTTCAGACTCAGCTTTTGGTGCTTGAAACGCAGATAAATTCTATTTTAAGTACTCAAGCCCTCACTGAGATCAAAGGAAAGAAAACCAGCTGTGAAGAGAACTTCCTTTACACTTGCATATATTTTATTTTATGCACTAGCATGCATAAACTTGAAAAGGAGTGTGTGTGTGTGTGGCATGTGGTGTGTGGTGTGTGTTAAAAAAAGAATCAACAAAAAGAGAGAGGGAGCTGATTTCTAAGAAGGAATTAAACCCAAGAGAGAGCTCAAGGCAGTGAAAACCAGAAAGAAAAGCTTTAAATCAACACTTTGAACAGATTTAAAAGTGTGAGATAAGTGGAGATGGAAAAGCTACAGACAAAAATGTTAAATATGCTTCCACAGCTACTTTTATTGTATTTAGCTACAGTACAATAAAGGACTAGTTAGCCAGTCAGCCAAACTGTCAACAAAGCAATTACTGGTATCGTGGAGGGAGTGCACATGGAGTTATGATGAAGAAATTTTCACTATTCCATTCATATAGCTTTGAATGGAAATATGGTTTAGAGATTATTTTATTTTCTTTGCTATTTTCTGCAACTACAGAGAGCAGGATACTGAATATGTATCTTTGCTTTCTTGCTCGATTTCACAGCCTATCCAATGTTTCCAATGTGATAAATAAACCTTGTCATTGGCAATCCACCCCTACTGGAAGTGAATGCAAAAGAGAACTGGGATGAAATTGATAGTTACACACTGGAATTCTCTGTTTGCAGCAAGCATTACAAGCCAGTAAGTGAAGACAATTTGTCCTGAGCAACAGCTGTGCTTCCACTTTTATGCTTATTCAAGTACAGCATTATTTTATTCTGAATAGTTTTGATAAAGGGGGTTATCTTCAGATTGAGTCCAAAAAGTAATGATTTTTTAATGTTGTGTAAAAAAAAATCAAGTAAAATTGTACTGAAAGTTCCTGAGCATCATTTCTCAGCCCTTGGACAGAATATTAATTTATTTCAACAAAGCATTTCTCTACCTGAAGAAAATTGTTCAAAAATGTTTATGATATATGAAACTTCAGGTAGGAGTATCCTTTATCTTTTTTGTTTGTTTGTTTGTTTGTTTGTTTTGTTAACCTTTGTTTCTTTATTATAACTTCTTGCAGTTCCTTTATATCACCCTCTAAACTGCCAGTTTCTTTCTGAATGCTCTCAATTTGGAACCCTTTTCCTGTCTCATTACATAGAGATGTGCATTTAATTACAAATATCACATGAGATGTAGCTTAGAAAGTGAAGGAGATACAACTGTAGGCACTGGGTGACATCAGTCTTTGTGAGAATGTCTTCTGATGGAACTACCTTGATGTAGAAGAGAAATCTTAGATGCATAATGGGAGATTTCAAGAACTGGAGAATAATCTGAGAACTCTCACACTGGTATGTCATTAGAAAAGGTTGCAGAACAAATCAGTTAAAGAAATAGTAAATAACTGCCAGGGCACAGAATGGTCATTCAAGAATTTCAAACAATAAATTCCTCACTTGAAAACTGTGATGTGTAACCTGTCATTTCAATAATTCAGGAGAGCCGAAGATGATAGTCATGCCACCAGTTTTTAAAAACTGCTTCAGGGGTGATATCTAAAGTCTGACTTTCATGGGCAGCAAACTGATTGAAATTATTGTGAAACAGAATTAGTAAAAATCTGAATAAATTAAAATATGAGGGAAGAATCAACATGGATTTTGAGAAAGGAAATGGTGTAGCAAACACAGCAATGATGAGGTTGAGCTAGTGATTCTTTCATATATGGATTTGTAAAATGCTTCTTTGAGAAATGTACCTTACTAAAAGCTCTCATAGAAGGTAAGCTGCTGTGGAATGGGAGCAAAGATCATCTATGGGCTAGCAACTGAGCAGGACATCCAAATAAATAATCAGCTTTCACAAATAATAAAGAAAATAGCCAGTGGGGTACTATTGGATCTACAGATGTCCAGATCCTGCTGTACAAGCTATTCACAAATGGCAATGAAAAAGTGAAGCAGGAAAGTTTGCAGAAGATAAAAAGATGTGCAGCAAAGTCACAACTAAACAGACAGCAACAAGTTGAAGAAAGTTTTAACCAGTGCTGAGCAGCCAGACAGTAAAACCTCTGGTCTAACACATACTTAACAAATTCCAACAAATGCACTTGAAAGAAAAATACAAAACAAAGAAACACACATTGCTTAACTGAATTGCTGAACTCATTGCTAGAGGCTGCTTCAGAAATCAAAAGCATAGATAGGTTCAAAAGAGGATTAGACAAATACATGGAGCATATGTCCATTGTTTGCTACTGAATTCAGTGTTTCAAAATGTTGAAACAACTGGTTGCCAGAAAAAAAGGACCAGTTTGTTTTATCCTGTTTCTTCTACTCTTCCTCTGATCTGTCATGACTGGCCACTGTACAGAATGCTAAAATAGACGGACCTTTGGTCTGACCAGTGTGGCAGCTCTTACAGTCCTGTGACAGACACGTTTTCTTTGACTATGTTCAGTGTCACGCTGAGGCAACATCAGTTGAGCAATATGAGAAGTTCAGTATAAAAATAACACCCTTTTCAAAGTATTCTTTCCATTTCTATCTAGCACCCCTCTCTACTCTGGCAGGCATTGCTGGTAACTAAAAATACCCAGGCTCATAAATAACATCAGCGCCAGTCATGGGTGGCAGTGATCTGCTTGTACCATACTTGTCCGCATCATTTCTGTTATCAGTTTTACCAATTCATAACTGACAACTGCTTCCCCAAGTACTCTGGCAAAAGTATGGCATTGCCACATATAACAACAACAAAAAAATTCAAGCTTTGTTACATTAAAAGTAAAACTATGAATTTTGAGACACAGACACCTCACTAAGCACATTCTGCTGTAAGGCCTTTCCTAATATAAAAAAAAAGGATCAGTTAAATGATCTTCTGATCATTACTGTAGGAGCATTACCAGGAAGAAAGGCAGTTTTGAAATCAGTGGTTCCAAGATAACCAACTTAAAACTAGTCCATTTTTACCCTCATGGTAGGTTAGTAGGCAGGAGGAGCAACCTTTGCAATGCAGATATATCTGCAAGTACAAACATGGTGTTTACTACCTTCTTTTAAAGTACTATCTTTGTTTTAGAAGTACCAATTTATTTTCACAACATAACTACCTACAGGGTAAATCAACAAGAGCTGTGATTATCCCAGAAGCACGTTTTATTTGTGATACAGTAGCATATACTGTAACACTAAAGAGTGGCAGCCTATGTGGGAAATCAATTAATTTGTTGCATTTCTCCAGTTCCATTTTCTGCTGACCTGTGGCTACAGAAAGATCCAAAAGATTAAAATTCTTTTTCCTCTCCAAAAAGAACGGCTGGTATGAAGCAAAGCAGCCATTAGGTGGTGCATAGGAATTGATATAGAAAGGGAAGGCCTTCCTACCTTATACATTTGTTTTTGCAAAAGAACCAGGAGCATGTGTATGCTTATGTGCTTGTCTATCTGAAGAAGTTGCAGTAACAGCCTAATTTCTGTAGTGAGAATGCATGGTGTAGAAATAAATCAACACACAAAATCAGGCACTAGATTGAAAAAGTGCATAAAATTAGTCTAATTTTAATATATGCTAAAATATGCCTTTTGCTATTTAGGTTGAATAAATTAAACTACGACTTTCCATGTAACCCCGTAACCTCCCAGGGCTTTTATTTTCAGTACAGTGTTTTGATTAAAATGAAAGGGGGAGGGGGAGGGGGAAAAATTCCCTCAGGATCCCTGAGTTCTTCTGCTATGAAAGATCCAAGCTGAGATAGCTGGAGGCAAGAAACAGCACGATCCCCATTATGATACCATTCACTGTAGTACTATTAGAAAAGTACCATTTAATTGTCATTCCATAAACATCTCCTGTTTAAATGGATGAATATTTCTTTTGCTAACAAGATTTGGTTTCATTTTGTGAAATGCACTGTCTTGAGTTTAAAATATTATAAAACTGCATAATATGTCCTATGTTTAAAATGCAACTGGTTGACAGAACTTGTTATTTCTGATTTCATTGCCTAAACAAGACATATACTCTGTTCAAATCTTTGGTTTAAGGGCTGTCTTATGAGGAGCAGCTGAGGGATCTGGGGTTGCTTAGCCTGGAGAAAAGGCACCTGAGGGGAGACCTTATCACTCTCCACAACTACCTGAAAGGAGGTTGTAGTGAGGTGGGGGTTGGTCTCTTCTCCCTAGTAACAAGCAACAGAACAAGAGGAAATGGCCTCAAGTTGTGCCAGGGGAGGTTTAAATTGGATATTAGGAAAATTTTCTTCACTGAGAGAGTTGTCAGGCACTGGAACAGGCTGCCCACAAAGTGGCCAAGTCACCATCCCTGGAGGTATTTAAAAGATGTGTAGATGTGGTGCTTAGGGACATGGTTTAGTGGTGGACTTGGCAGCACTGGGTAAAGGGTTGGACTTGATTATCTGCAAGTTCTTTCCCAACCAAAATGACTCTATGATTAAGACAAGCCTGTAAAATTAATGTACGTGGTAAATATCTCTAAGGTTCAGACATAGCAGACTGAAAGCACCTGTTGTCTTCTGAACATGGTTTCTGAGCAGTGTCAGGTAGACATGAGAGATCACCCAAAAATTCTGAGTCTGAAGGACCCAGTCAAGAAATTATGGCCATATATTAAATCACAAAATTCCTATAAGTAATAAGCATCTGTTGGCTCAGTTGTCACTGATGAGGTGATAATTAAGAAAAAAAAAAAAGTGATATTTGCTGAAGGTCTTCCTGGAAACTGATATGTTTTTTATAGATTTTTTTATATAGAGGAGTGACTTTTGTTTGCTTTGGAGTTTAATACCGTCTAGTTTCTTCTGTTGTATCATCCTAACATTAAGAATAACTTTTTATCATCCATTCTGCACAATAAATATGTACTTAACCTACATCCCTCTGTCTTATGGTGCATTTATATGCAGGTAAACTACAGACCTGTATCTGAACAGAGAACAGGTATTCCACTTGGTGAAAAAAATTGTAATTAATATCCCAGCAAAATAAGAACAAGAAATTATCTTAAGGATTCAAAAGTGAGTATTTTCTAATAATTTCATGGTTTCTTAACATGTATTAAAATTAATTATTTACCAATGTTTATTTAATACACAGTGTTTATTTTTCCAATGTACTTTAATACTCAGTATTTTGAGAAGCAGACTGTACAGACAGAACAGTTCAGTGATGTTCTTACTGCAGCTGATTTTATTTTTGGTTACACACTATGGTGTCCTGGTTTGAGCCAGGATGAAGCCAATTGTCCTTTTACTGATTTTTTTTTTTTTCCTTCATTAAGCTTTCTTTTAACTAGTCACAGAGCATTCCAGCTAAGACTGATAACAGTAGAATGTTTTTCTAACTGCTGGGTCTTCAAGGTCACACCTTTACTCTGCTGGCTCAGACACTACGGGGAGATCTATGACCCCCCCCGTAGGAGGCTGAGTTAGACAGCAAAATTGGCCAGAGATATTCCATTCCATGTATCTACGTAAGCTCAGAGATCACAGAAGACAACTTCCTTCCTGCTTCTTCTTCCCTTCTCTTCTGTCCATGGCCAGTGTCCAGGGAGGACTCCGTCCATCCATCACTGTCGACCCCCAGGCTCGAGCTCTCCTGACCCTCATCACTCTCTGCTTTCTCCAGCAGCAGCTCTGGGATTTTTCAGGACTGTTCCAGCTCAGGAGATGCTGTGGGAGTTGCTGAGGTGGGGGGAGGCAAGAGGCTTTTGCACATACCTGAACATATTTGTATATAACTGTATATATATTTTTATATATTTGGAGCTTAATTAAAGCTGTGTAGTTTAGTTTTCAATCCAGCCAAGTCTCTTTTTCTCTCTCTCCTTCCCTACCTGGGTGGGAAGGGGAGGGGATCGAGAGCATTGTTGTTGGACGGTAACATATGGGAAGATAAATATTTTTATATCAGGATCTGAAGGACGTAATGGTATGAAATTATGAATATTACATTAGCAGAGAGCATAGAGAGTGGAACAGAACAGAGATTGAAATATAAAATCAAGTAACTTCAACATAAATATTTAAATCACAGTCATTAATGAGGAAAGCACCCATGCCAGCGTTTCCACTCCAAATCTATTCTCATCACCACTGGCAGAGGTACTGTTAAGATGTCATGAGTTAAAATAGAAAGGCAGGAGAGGATCTGTAAGCCTAGCCCTTTCCCTCCCAAAACGCTCTTCTTAAAACAACTGGCATAGTGTGCCAGTCATGATAATGCTGAAATTGTAGGCCATATGGGGGGGAAATAGCTTTGTTATAAAAGTTTTCAAATTAAGACTTTTAAACAGATCTTTATTTTGTGTGTTAATAGACCTAAAAAGTTATAACAGAGTTGACAATTATCAAAATTACTGTTTCTAAGATAAATTCTGGTACTTGCTGACACCCAACCAGTATTAGGGTAAGAACTGCTTGAGGAAAATTGTACTCAAATTGAACTATACAAGAGACATTCTAAACCACTACCAAGGCTTGAAAGGCTTTATGAATGCCTGAAATAGGTAGAGCAGTTTTCCTTTAAATGTAGCCATATAACAACATGCAACTAACATTTCAGGTTCTAAGAACGAAGTACCAAGCTGCAATGCTTCAAATCCATTTCCAACTTGAGAATTTCAGGTCAGTCTCTCATTTTCTTATTGTCAGTAACTGAAGTCAACCAAAGGGACAAGCTGTGAAGTCAAAGGTAAGGACAATTTGAAATTCAAAATTACAGAAAAATTTTGACCCCAGTGAGTCCATGACAAAACCCAGTAATTTCAGTGAAACCCAGAGTCATGACCTTTAAAGATCATTGAAGAACAGAAGAAAAGAAGCCAGAAATCCTTCCAAGTATTACTCTAGGAAAAGGATCTCTTTTCTCCCATGTTACTTTTCTTGTGTCTTGTGCCTTCAACATAGGTTGTGATTACAGTGGGTTCTCTGAACAGTTATTTTGCAATATTATCAGGAATCTTTTTCCCTTTGCCAGTCCTCATGCCTACAATGAGGCTAGACTGAACTAAATGATAAGGCTGTATGCAGTAATCCCCAGGAAGTCACTTCCTGGGAAAACTGAGAATAATGTTTGCTATGTGAAGAAGAAAGGGCACTATACATGTGATAAACCAGAGGCTGATCCATACTGATTGCTAGAGGAAGTCTTTCAAGGCAGTGTAAGACAGGAAGGAGAAGGATATTTAAAAACACTGAGAAAGTATTTGGCTTGAGAAGGGAGCCAGGCTGCGTAGGACCTTGCAAGTGTAGAAATTAGCCCTGTAGGAAGGGATGTGGTAAAGCAGCAATTTCAGACTAGTGATGGGTATGAGCAGAATCACAGGTGAGAACATAACCTAGGCACAAATCACTTGGATGTGCTGAATCAGGAGAAACACGGTAAAGATAGAAAAAAGCAGCTGCATGATTGAAGGAGGAAGATAGGCATGATTGGATCAATAGTTTCCTAAGTGAGAAGGTCAGGGAAAGGGTTTAGTGTTGATTCATGTGGTATATAAAAGGTAACAGGAAAGCATAAATCATAATCCAAATTATTTAGGATTATGAGAAGTGAAAAGCACAGAGGAAAGCTGAAAGGAATCAAGGCTGAAACTTTATGGACTGGAATTAGTCTTGTTTTCATTTATCTCTAGTTGCCGTAGAATTCTCTCATGCATGCAAAAAGCACTGTGAGACCTTTAGGTCATCAGGGCTCCACCATGGCAATGTCGGGACCTCAACAAATGCCCATAGGCAGCTGCCAATTCCGTTGTGCCCATACGTATGCATAAATTGAATCTCTGTGGTACCACATATTTGAAACACTAGAGACAGTCTCAAAATCCGTGAGCCTCAAACACCTCTGGAGGCCAATAAAAATCACAAAGCCCCAAAAGTCAAATAGAAGAAATGGAAGTGAGGAAAAAATCAGACCCACAATTTTTCTATGCACTACTGCAAGAACGTAAAGAATCCATCTGGCACCTCCTGCTGCTCTTTATATGCTACACTGCCAAATGAGTAGAGGGTTAGATCATCTATCCAGCTTCCTCTACAGTACTGGACCCCTAAGAGCATGACACACAGCTTTCATAGCATCCTGAGCCAGCTGCTGATCCAAAGGTACAGATCTGCGATTACTGAAATGTCTCAGTCATTATGAACAGCACCTACAGCTGCCTGCAAAGAATCTGGACTTGTTTTGTAATGGGTTTCAAGACCATCCAGCACTGAGGATTCTTGATCAGATTGAGCTGGAATTTATGAAAGATGACTCAGCTATGAACCTTGCATAGCATTCTGGGTGTTTATTCTCTTTCTCATGAAGCTTCACTTTATATACTTAAACAATCTCGCACAGTCAGCAATTTGCTCCACTGATCCTTGAGTATTGTGTTAGAGACAGGACTGATTCCAAACAATCCTAAACACCTCAGTCAGTGGTGAATGTAATCTGTCATGTAATGGCAGACAGTGCTCGGAGCCACACTGGAATCAGTTAGGGGAAAAGTTAGAACAGAAAAAATACATCTGGGGAAAATAAAAAAAAAAAAGAAAATGTTTTAGGCATTTTTTAATTTGTTTGTTTTTTTTAATTTCAGGTATCAATTGAGCACCAGGAATGTTAAAAATTAAGGACTATTCAGGAAAAATACTCTAGATACCTTATATAATCTTAAGTTTATGTTCTTAAAGATATCTGTAATCTTAATCATTTCAAATAAAAAAAAAAAAAAAATTGCTCCAAGAATAGGCATAAGCCACAGTCTAGATGGGATAAACTGGGGTTTATATTTTATGCATCATGTAATTTTTTAGGGTTCTAGTCCCAGAGACAGTGAAGGAAACTTTTGATGAGATTTTTGTGTATCAAACTTTGGAATAAGTTGCTTTAGACATACTGTTGAAAAAACTGCTTTTTTTAACTGATTGTTTGTTCTATACACTGTCACGTGTATGGGTTTTTTTTTCCTTAGACTTAATAATCTGTCTTCTGATACTGACATATAGAATTTAGTAGAATAAGTACACCTTATTTGAATTAACTGAATGATCCTAGTTGATTTCAAACCCCCTAAGTGCCTCTATGGAAGATGTCTTCTTCTGAGGCTCTTGACCTACCTAGTCTTTGTGCACGTCTCTAACCAGAGACAATCAGCATGAGGATTGCACATCAGCTCCCACCCAGAGTCCAGCCCCTCTCCCTACCTGCAGAGCAGTTTCCAATAAAAGGTGCTGCTGACCTGTGACCCTTGTGACCCCACAGAGTTTCGCACACAGAGGGCCTTCATCAGTACTAATTGTTTGTTTTAAGATGACAATGTTTTGAAAGAAAAGATGACATTTCTGTTGAGGGGATTCATATGCACCTTAGGTAGGAAGAGTCACAGAGTTTTAACTGCTGACCTACGCAGTGTCAGGTTTGTGGTTCAGTTACTATAACAGGGCTACTGCTTCTAGGGTGTGTGTGGCAGGATGTGAAAACTGAGCAGCAGCAGCTGAGATGTGATTCATAGGGCATGCTGCAAAACAGTGCACGCTGCAGGAATCTGAGATGTTGAAGTGCAACAAATGGATCTGAAAAAACATGAAGTTCTCCAGGGTAGTCCTTTCCAGCCCTTTTCAATTTCTTAAAATATTTTAACAAAGAGGACACCAGAATTATAAAACATGGCTTTAAAGCTCCTTTCAGTCTGATACTATATTCCTACACAGCTTGCTAACTTACAATATACTCAAAAGGTATTAGATGACAGACACAGCACAATATAAAGTGTTCCTGCTGGAGTGTTTTTTCACTATGCAACTTAGCTTGTTTCAGAGCTGCCTTATCATTTATTCCCATAGGCGTGACCATGTATTTGGCTGTACCTGAATGGTCTGAGCACAACCAGGCCATCCCCAGCTGACCATGGTGCCCCCATCCCGGCTACCTGAGCTGCTCGTCCATCAGCTCTTGCATCAACACTGTTACAGCTCAGAATTTGAATTTGAAGTGTCATTGTTTGCCTTACAAATGCAGTGATGACTGAGAGGTGCTTATAAGCTCTCAGACATTTGCAAAGCTGGGATAAGACAGGAGCAGCTGCCAGTAACGTTCTGAGCAGCCCGAGACTAAGCTGTTCCTTCTCCCCCATCAGAACCTTCAATGGGAGGACCTGTCTGTGTCTGAACACTCCGTCCTCAGCCATGTCTAACTTTTCCTGCCTCTGAGTCATACACAGTTTTCAGTCACAGAGATTTTACATGGACTTTCTAATAATTACTGCAAATCCTAAATAGCATCAATCCTACTCTTGATTTCTGCACAATCCTCTCTAACAATCTCCACAGACATAATTCCATTTGAGTTACATCAGTCACCCCACATCTGACCCAGGCAAAGCGAGATTTCTTCACAGAATACAATGTTGACTTTCCAGGAAAAAAAAAAAAAACAACGGAAACTATCTGCACCATTACCCTTGTGAGCAACTTTGTAATTTAACTTCTATTAAACAATTTTTCCCTTAAAGCTACATCAGCTGCTGCTGCTACATTCCCACCGTGTAATTCCTGATTGCATCCTGTATTCGTATTTACTGCCTGTGATTGATGTTAGATAAATCAGACTATCATTATCTGTGTTCTCACTTGTTCAATTGGAATACTTATAGTCAGTGTTCATGTCTTGCAGAGTTTCTGCAATAGTTTAAGCTTTATTAAAATTTAATATGGTGCCATGCTTCCTGAGATCACACATGCAAACACCCTAAGGACTCTTAAATTCAAGCTCTTCAGGACATGTGTACTTTAGAATGTTTCTCTTGAATAAAAGTTTATCAATATCCTTCTTATTAATGACCAGCAAGTCACTTAAGTCATTGTCATATGCTACAAAATATAGAACAAATTTATTTTTTAAACTGTTCTATATTTTGGTAGCAATTGTAACATGTATTTTAAATCTAGATATAATAGGCCTATAATAGTGTTAAAGTTTAGACAACTAGAGCTGTTCCTAAAACTACCAACCACGCATACTCCTTTAATGTTCTCATCCATTTTTTTATGCTTTATAACCTGTAATGATTACTAGGTTTGCCTTTTTCCTGCTTCTTGTACGTATTTATTTCCAACTGCTATGTTCACTTCCTCACTAAACTAGAAAGGTATTTTTTTTAATCTCCCCTCTGTCTTGATCACATTATCCTCCCGACTTCTTTAGAGACAACTTCTTCTTTATAGACTCCCCCAATTTTCACAGAGCTTTTCTGTATAATTTTCCTTTTCACTGAGTAATACATCTTCCATTTATTTTTGGGAACAAGTCAAAATATATGTCTTGGTTAACCAGAAGCCGTAGCCAGTGTCCATGTGTGTGTATAGAGTATGGAGCCATTAATTAATTAATTAAGTGTGAAGTTGTTAGTTTCACTAACACATTTTTTTTTTTGGTCAGAAAATCTTTAGCTAGGATTGTTAGAAATGCTAATAATGCTTTAGTGCTCATAGTTCCAAGGTATATGTCTGATCTGAAGTTCCTCACAGTAACAATGTAATTTTCTTTCCCAAAATTATGAGCAGATATTGAAAGAAAAAGTCTTTAGTCTTGACTTCTGTGCAAGAGGCCTTCACTGGTAGACCCATTTTAGGCTTATTCCTATTACATTGATACATATGCAGTTATTTTCTCATGAATGTGAGAAGTTAAAAACTGTACTCAATACTCCATTTCCTCATTTATTACTCAGTTCCTGGTGGGCCAAAATCCTCTGCCAGAGGAAGGTCTTATTTGCAGGAACTAAGGGAGCCTAACCTTTTAACTCAGTTAGAACAGCATCTCACAGTCCTTCAAACCTCTGGAAATGGAAAGCAGGAACTGAGATGTGACCTGACACACTTTTGTCTATTAACTCATGATTCTAAGAAAAATAAACTGAGTGTTTGTTTTATTTCACATCTGCTTTTCAGCAAGGGAAGTTGCCCTCAGTGCCCAGCATTTATTCTGGAATCACTGGGGTGGAAATGTTAAAAAAAATAAAACCCCTTGCCCAATATAATGAGAATGCGGATAAAACCTGACAAGTGTGCACTATCATTGGGCTGAGCATTGTTCAGACTTATATAAAAAATAATATAAGGCAAATTAAAAGAAGCTGAACCCAAAATTTTTATAAAGCCAACAGTGCAAACTGAAATCTGATTTAACTTCCTGTTTTCAATTCACAAAAAAACCCTGAAAGAATCAAAACTGCAGTGAACTGTGGTCTGTGCTTAATGTGATGGCCACAAGAAGGCAACATTTGTGAATTGTCCCACAGAGGTTTCCCTAAGTGACATCAATCTTCTTTGAAGTCACAAAAATCCATCTCCAGAATGGCCTGAGAAAAATTCTGGCCCAGCACCTCCCCAGGCACATCCCCTCGGGTGCCACATGGGTCACCAAAGGAAGGTGATGAGCATCTTTCTGTGCACAAGATGAGTGAATCTTTCCAAACCTTTGACTGCATTAGCCAAGAACACCATATTAAGAGCCACTGAGAGCAACATAGCATCAGCTACATCATGGACATCCAAATGATACTCTTGAGGACACTTGTATTCTTAACCAGTCCTTAGCCATCACAGCCAAACCAGAAAGCCAAGGCCAAATGGCTTCACCTGGGCACATCAGGAAATGGGACCAGCTGTGGAACTGGACACACTGTCTTTTTCATGGGGCAAGTAAAATAGGTGACAGTGAAAGGACAGCAGTGCTTGACTGGAAGCTTCCCCCTGATGCAGAATTAATTCTGAGATGAAAGCTCATAATCTGTGTTTCTGGCTCATACCAGCTCCAGTGTAACTCACTTGGACAAAACATCAATGCTCGGTTGAAAGTATAAAATAAAAATAAATCGATCTAATTGAGTATGTGAGTTGCAGTGAGCTCCCACGTATGTAGCTGATCCAGAACAGACTCTGAAATGGACTCTCATGCAGTGACGTGTTTGTGGGGTCCCAGATGAACTCGTGTTTCTGCATATTTTAGGGAAATCTGTCAAACATATGCTCAGATGTTGGCAGCAGTGGCAAAAGCAGAGACTCAACAGCTTCTGTTCGTTATTGCAATTGTTAGATCCTATCTCAGCCTGTGGAGATCCAACAGCCGCTCAGCCAGAAGCTGCTTAACTTTTGGATCACTCACCAGTGTGTGGCAGAGGAAAAAAACCCAAGAGAGACAGGATACCCTTTTGCCGGTCGGGTAGTGCTGGCACGGACAGCCCGGAACACGGTGCCCGGAGCAGCCCGCAGGTGCGGGCGGCAGCAGCCCCGACCCCGCCGCGGTACGACACCGCGCCCCAGCCCCGCGCAGGTGGCGGACCCGGTCACCGCCCGGCCCCCCAGCACCGGGAGGGCCGGGCAGAGCCGCGGGGGCGCGGGAGGCAGCGGGGCGGGGAGCGGCGGCTCCGGCGCTGCCTGGGCCGCGCAGCCGCTGCGCTCCTCGGGCCCGCAGGAACAGCCCGGGAGGGGCCCCACGCGTGTCCCGCCCGCGCGGCCGGACAGCGACCCCGGCAGGGCAGGGCAGTGCGCTACGCGGGCGCGGTGTCGGGGCGCGGAGCTGCCGGCACCGCACGGACCCGCGGGCACCGCCGGAGCCCCTGCCCGCCCGGGGCGGCTGGCCCTTTAAATGCTGGCGGGCGGCCCGTGCCGCTGCTGGCTGGGAGACCCCGCGCCTCCAGTGAGAGGTGAGACCAAGATGGCGGCCGCGCAGTGAGTGAGGCGGAGACGGAGCCGGTAGGAGCCGGGCTGGACGCGCCGCCGCTCGCCCTCCTTCCCTCCTTCCCTCCCTCGCGGCAGGGCAGAGCAGGGCGCCTCTCTGCCGGCTGGGCTGCTGAGTGCCTGGAGTGCAGCCACGTCGCAGGGCGCGCTGAGGAGTCGGGACTGAACCGCCGCAGCACCGGGAGGAGGAGGAGGAGGAGGAGGAAGAAGAATATGGCGGCGGAGTCGGGCTGGGAGTGAAGCCGCCGCCTGCGCCGGGAGCCCATGGGGGAGACGGGGCACTGAGCCCGCCCGCCTCACCCCTCCCCGGGACAGGCAGCGCTCGCAGGCCCTGACCAGCCCCGGCGGGCAGGAGGGCGGCTCCTCGAAGCCCCGCGCTGACGGACGGCGAGCGAGGGGCCTCGGGCCTGGGCAGCTGCTGCACAATAGAGCCGAGCTCCAGGCCGGGGCAAGCAGGCCCTCTCCCGCCTGCCTCCCCGCGCCTGCTTCACCCCGGCCTCGCCATCCTCCCGCCTGCTTCCCTCTCCAGGGCCTCAGCCTCCGGGGTCGCCTGCTCCTGTCAGCCCCGGCCGCCTGCCCGTTGACGCCCGTGCCATCTGCTGTCCACCACTGCTTCGACTTCCCTGGATCCGCTTCTCCAGGATCCCTTCTGCACCGCCTCTCCTGTCTGCCCTTCATCCTGCAAAAAGCCTCATTTCTCTCTGCGGCACTCCCCTGCCTAGTCGTACTCGCCTTTTGTGCAGCGCCTGACTCTGCCTGGAGCAGCTCCCCTTTGACATCTTCACCTCTTTTCTTGTTTCCCCTCTTCCCCTGCGCCCCCTCATCCTCTGTTACCCTGGATAATGAGGTCCCGTTGGCGCACTGAAGAGTAAGAAGAGCTCGCTTGTCGTGCCCTTGTGGGGCTGCTACCTTCTTTCCCGCTCCCCTCCTTTGAGGGGGGCCTAGTCCTCGACCAGCCTTCTGCTTCTCCAGCAATTGCAAACCAGAGTGGTGGCTGTGGTGTGGCAGGCGGCAGGATGACTGACACCCGGCGGAGGGTGAAGGTTTACACGCTAAACGAGGACCGCCAGTGGGATGATCGAGGCACAGGGCATGTGTCCTCTTGCTACGTGGAGAGACTGAAGGGCATGTCCCTGCTAGTCAGGGCAGAGAGTGATGGTAAGTGTGTATGTCTGAAGGTGCAGTCTTTCCTCATCCTACCCAGAAAAGGAACTGAGCTTAGCTTTGTGTCTGTTGCCTAAACGTTTTGCTGCATAACTCAAGTACGATTCCTAAAAGCAAGTAGGGACTAACCATAATTAATTCGTGCTAGGCCAAGTAAAAGAAAAGGACGGTTGCCATCAAGTGCAAACATAGTAGGCACTTGATTCATAGTGAATACACAGTGTTGCATACAAAATACGTTAAGATATTGTAAATCTTACATGGGTGTGGGTATCTGGTGATGTGTTACTATATGCCTAATGCACTTCAGTTTCAAAACTGATCATTGTGATGTATCCTTCCTGAGATGTTTCTGGAAACGATCCTCTGGAGAAAGGAATGGCTAACATTCTTTTATTTGCTGCCTTCCTTTTCTTTGGTAACAAGAATTATGCAAGACATTCTAAAAGCTATCAACAGTTATCGAAGTACAATTGTTACAATAGTAAAGACAATGCAGTGGACACAACAGCATTTTCAGAGTTGCGGTTTTTTTTTTTAATGGAATGGTAGTTCTCAGTCCTTTAGCAATTCTGGATCTTCCTGTCAATAAATTTAAATGATGTGTTGTCAACTTCCTTCACGTTTTCAGACAACACAGACAATAGTATACGTTGAGTAGTAGTAGTATCTACCCCTCCAGCTACGTTTGGGCTAGTCTTGATTATTGGTTAAGTGAGTCCGTGACTGCTATGATTAGAGTAGATTTTAAAATGTGTACATTGCAGTACCTAGCACTTGCCATTTTGCTAGTAAAGTCTGTCAGTGCATGACTTATTACTTCATTAGATATATAGCTGCCATTTCCAGTGACTTGTAGATCTAATTGTAGCTTGTGACTGTCAAAAGACCTTTTGATTTTTTTGGTTGGCTTTTTCATTGTGGCAAGTAGGAAGAAAAGCAACTTGAGAATCATTAATTCTTACTGTTTGAGAAAGTTCTGACAAACTGTACAATAATCTCTACAGGAAGGATCATATACTGATATGGAAGAATCAAATTTTCATCTGAGCAGAATTTTTTTAATTGAGCTTCAGATATGCATGAATCTCAAAGTTTTGTACTTTCCTGATTGTAATTTTAAAAGTTAAAATTGATACTTGCTTCTATCTATTTTACACTGAAGAAGATGCATTTATAGTTTGGTCAGCTACATAGTTTGAGAGAAGGCATTCAAAATGGAAATAGACTTAGTGTAATTTAAATATGAGGGAGGGAATTAAAAAAACTTGCCACTAAATTTTTAGGCTAATCTTTACAGTATATTTTGCTGTACAGACAATCCTGACTGTCTACATGGCTGCATTGTTTATGTTTTAAAAGCGTCATGTCTTCGATACACTAAACAATTTTCCTGACTTTTTAAAAAGTTCTTTTTAGAAATAAAAGCAAAAGAACTACAGTTCATAACCCATTCGAACTAAAATCCCTTTATTGACTTTCAGTGGGATATGTATGCTTCAGACTGATGAGAACCTGAATTGGACTGCTGTTGTCCCCTTATTTATTGTAAAGGAACATCTGTAATTAGGAAAATACAAATTGATATAAATAATCCCAAAACAAAGGTGAACTTATTACTTTGTGTTGTATAGCTAAGATACTCTGATTATAGCAGAACTGGCTCAAACTTGCTAGCTGCACCTAATACGCATAAATATATTTAATACACTTCTCTCAAACAGTGTACAAGAGTATTGAATAATATACAGAGCTTAAGTTCTTAATTTAGTAGGTAGTATCAGTCCTGGCTAAATGTGCAGTCTATTATTAGGCTAGGTTTTCTAACTTGCTTGTACAAACACCTCATAAAATTCGATTCATGTTTTGTTTACTCCCAGTGTCAATTGTCTGTGTGCTAATTTGAAGGCAAATGCAGTCATCTTTACATGTGAGGAAATGGTTTGGAAAATGTAAAGCCAGGCTTGTGCTTTAGGTAGTATACAATTTGTGTTTTCCCTTTCATGCTTTTTAACTAAGTGAAGTAGTTTACTGTGATTTTTAATTTTTTTTTTTTGTTGAGTTATCGAAGACAGTATTGGGAACTTGACCTATACATCATTTGCCTCTATGTTTCCACAGCGTTCTCGTATTGTCTTTCTTTGTCAGCTCCTCCTCTTTCCACAATGAAACTTCTTCCTTCCTCCTGTTCTAAACCAGCTTTTCCTAGAATTTGAGCTGAGAATCATCCTGTGCACGCAGGCATGTTCTTACGGACTTAGTCCAGGAAGCTGACTGGGAGAAAGCCTCGGGATCTGCCTCAAGTTGAGGGCTTCGTTTCCTTAGTGGGGGAGGGGTAGGGAATGTTAGCAGTTCCTGCTGTGTATGGGAAATTCCCACTCCTATTAAAGGGCCAGTTCGCCTGCGCACAGAGGAGGAGCAGACTCGCCAGAGGAGCAACAGAGTTCGTTCGACTCACCATGTGGGCTAGCACATAGTTCAGTCTTTCGACTGTTCGGCTGTGGCTTGATGTAGCTCTGTGGCTGCTTTACAAGTGGTTGAGATTTTATGGCAGGATCAGTGTGCAGATAAGGGAGCTACAAGCGGTATGCCAAGTCCAAGGTAAGCTGTCATCTGGAATTAGAGTAGTAAGAACCAAGTAAGAGTGCAGGTTGGGTTTTTTTTATCTATAGGAGTGGTCATTTTCATGGGTTTGTGTTTTTTTAGCACCATTTTTAAGGAATTTAGAGCAGATAACTTATATGTGTTGCTGAGACGTTGTTAAAGCTCCCAGATGCTGAACTTTAGGAATCATTTGGAGTGATCTGTTACAGCAGAAAATAAATCATTAACTGCTTTCAGATCACATATACTTTGAAGGTGGATATTGTATTCCTTTTTTACATGTAAACAACTGTTAACTCTTTTCTTGGAACGCTGAAAAGTTTTTCTGTGATTCCTAGTTGCAGTATATTCTACCTGAATTGCAGTAGAGCAGTAATAAACACCTTCCACACTTTCTGTGTATAATCAGAAGCCTTTGATTTATTACCTGTTTCTAACATGGTGGTTGAGGCTGCTGTGCCCTGCCTCATTCTTAAAATGGCTATGTGCTTCTGGATTGTCACTGCATGATATCAGATCACTTTTTGGTTTTGTTTTGAGCCCAGATGACTGAAGTGACCTGTAAAGTGAACCTTTCTGTTCAACTAAGGTGGGTTAATTTGAAGGGTTAAACTTTTAATTAAAGTTTGCTATTCCTGTAGCTAAACTCTTTGACAGGCCCAAGTGAACCCCTATTGGAAGCCATATTTGCCAGCTATCTTTTAGGTGCTATCTAGTAACTTTTTATTCAGAAGTTGCAATTTGCCACTTCTGCAATCTGTATGTTAATGACTCCTGACACAAGGTAGGCATCCACATCTGCACTGTTTCTTTAGAGTAGGTATTAGTAACCTCATAATACTGGCAGAAGGCTTAGCCAAAATTTGGCTTAAGTTTTCTTTACCTTTTTTGAGCTAAAGGGATTAATTTTATTTATTTCTAGAAAAACAAAACAGAAAAAACTCTGGGTTTGTACTTACCTGGATCTGCCCTATCCTTAGTGTTTGAGTTTGACTCTTCAGCAATGTGTTAGACTGAGAAACCAGTCACTTGTAAATGCAGAATGCATCCTTGAACCTCAGTTTGAGCTGCTTCCTAAGTTTCTGTGGATTGATTTCTGTGATTTAGAAACAGCTGAACTGGTTGCAGAAGTTAAACCTCGGTGCACATCCTGCAAAAAAAAAACAGGTTTTGCGTTGAAATTTTAATTTAAACATAAACATGTTTATACTGATGAGGATTAATGAGTGACAGTGTGCCTTTTGTTTTTCTGAGGAAGGATCCACTTAACAGTTTGTTGGGAGAGGCAGTATTCCTTATCAGCAAATCTCCTGCATATGTGGATAAGTAAACAAGTCTGCAGATTTGTTGTTTAAGACTCTAGGATTTGCATTGGGATGTTCTCTCAGTATCTTTGAAAATAGCATTGTGTATCTGTATGTAATCTCTTGAGCACATTTTTCCCTGTACATGCATTTATTTCACAGCACAGAATGGTGATGTGGTACTTACAAAAAACCTCTGGCTGTGCTATATTGCATTACAGTGGCAAATAACAGAATTCTGCAAATTAATGTTTTCTTCTTTATAGGTAGTTTCAGATGTTACTTTCTGGCACCAGTGTTTTGCAGTTACCTTTACAAATTCATTCAAGGCTATAATTTAGAAAATAAGTAGAACTGCGTTATTTTGAAGGTTTTATAAAGCTGGATATTCTTAACATATTCTAGGATAATACCAAGAGAAAAAACCTACATAGAAAATAATTGTTTGACAAATACAAGAGTAAGCATATTGAACTTGTATTAGGAATCAATCCTGATACAGGCTTTGAACGGAGAACTTTATTTGCAGCATGTTAAATGTCTGTAAGTTTTTTGTAAAGAATATATTTGTTTCCCAGAAGCAAGTTACAGAGGCCTAAGACTGCATCATACAAATCCTGTAAAAGTTACCATATGAAAATAAGTCACTGAATTAACTGGTAGAATGGTGATTGATTTTGAGTTGTTCTACCCCTTTTAGGAAAGAGATTGCCCAAATGGAGCATCACATTATCCAGAGGAATGGATTTGGGGTAGTTACAGGTGATAGCACCCAGTTTATGCTTCAATGTCTTTCTATCTCCAAATTCACATTTTCCTAGTTACTATTTGGAATGGTGAGGAGTAAGCAATCATGTGGTAATAAAAAACAAGTCAAGCCTTATAAGGCTTGTTTTGTCTTTTCTGCCAGTGTCAGGTTTAGTAGAGAAAAAGAAATGTTCTTTTGTGGTAAGTCTTAGTAAAGAGGTCATTCTCTAGTGTCCAGTTCGAGGCTGGAAGATGAAATGTCTGCATTCAGTTGCCTTCAAGATTATTTTTTTTAAAAGTATTTTGTCAAACATGGTGTTCAAGTTTTGTGTGATAATCTGCTCATTTCCACTTCTGCAGATCTGTGTTCAGCACTTAAAATATGTTGAAATCATCGATTGCTTTTAATTCTTACAAGATTCTAGTTCACATTTGCTGCTATTAAATACAGACAGCAAAGACTTTCTAGAAGATGGTTAACCAAGTTAATAACACAAAATAATTTTCTAAAACTTTATGTAGTTAAAGCTGAGGCTTTGAAACTGAAAGTAAGATTGAAGTGAAGCATTGCCTGTCATTGATGATCATAATAGAAGAGGGAATGCTGTTTTTAGATGTTCACTGGGCAAACCCAAAATTCAGAGCTCGAGGCCTAAGTATCACAGTGTGACTCATCAGTAATTTTGATCTTACATATTTTTCTTCTTTGACCTCCTCTGTAGTGTGTGATGTGTTTTGTGGTTTTTTTTTTGTTTTTGTTTTTGTTTTTTTTTCTTTAGTTGTGCTACCACAGTTAGGCAAATAAGCTTCCTTGTTAACTGAGCTGATACAGGTTAAAAAACTGAAAACCTTTTGAAAAAAGGAGTAGTATATGTGGTTCTGGGGGGAGGTTGCTTTTTTGTTGTCTTGTTTTCCGTTGAGGGCTATTCAGTTTTGTTGTTGGATTGTATCTTAGTTTGTAAACAACTCTTACTGCAAGAGCAGTTTAGAACAGAGCGATAGCTTCTCAAACCTATATCATTAGTGAAGGCTATTCCTTGTAGAACAGCAGACATAGAAATTAGGAAGAAGCAGCCATCACATGAAAGTCACTTTGTTAATTAAAAAAATACTGAATCTTATCACATGCATAGTAAGCTAAAGAATATTAAAATCCTTGGTAAAACTTCTAAATGCATGAAGTAATAACCTTTCTTATCAGACAGCAAACTGTTCTGATATTTATTTTATTCTTTATTGATACACTCAGCAAGTGAAGTTCTGTGATCTGATTCTTCAGTCTCTCTTCCCTGACCTCCCCCAACCTAACATCTTCATTAATGACATAGAGAGATCGAGGGCACCTTTAGCAAATTTGCAGACAACGGGAAGACTAGGGAAAATGTAGGCCCACTGATAAATGAGGTTGGTGCCCTAGTGGTGGAAGACACAGAGAAGACAGAGTTACCGAATGCCTTCTTTGCTTCAGTCTTCACTGCTAAAGCTGTCCCTCATGAATCCCAGACCCTGGAGGCAAGGGAAAAGGTCTGGAGAGAGGAAGACTTACCCTCAGTAGAGGAGGACTGGGTTAGAGACCACTTGGCCAAACTAGACATTCATAAGTCCATGGGCCCTGATGGGATGCACCAACGAATGCTGAGAGAGCTGGCAGATGTTATTGCTGGGCCACTGTCCATCATCTTTGAAAGGTTATGGAGAACAGGGGAGGTGCCTGAGGGCTGGAGGAAGGCCACTATCACTCAGGTCTTCAAAAAGAGCAAGAAGGAGGACCCCGGGTACTACATGCTGGTTAGTCTCACCTCTGTCCTTGGTGAAGTGATGGAGCAGCTCTTTATGGATGTCATCTCTAAACATGTTGAAGAAGAGGAAGTTATTTGGAGTGGTCAACGTGGTCAATCATACTTGACAAATCTGCTAACCCATGTGACATAACTGGTTGGCTGGATGAGGGGAGAGCAGCAGATGTCATCTGCCTTGACTTCAGCAAGGCTTTTGACACTGTTTTCCATAACATCCTCACTAGGAAACTGAGGGAGTGTGGGCTAGATGAGGGTACAGTGAGGTAGATTGAGAGCTGGCTGTGTGACAGAGCTCAGAGGGTTGTGATTAATAGAGCAGGGTTGAGTTGGAGGCCTGTAACCAGTGGTGTCACCCAGGCATCTATATTCGGTCCAGTCTTGTTCAACATATTCATCAATGACCTGGACAATGGGACAGAGTGTATCCTCAGCAAGTTGACTGATGATACCAAACTGGGAGAGGTGGCTGACACTCCAGAGGGCTGTGCTGCCATCCAGTGTGACCTCCTGGACAGGCTGGAGAGCTGGGCAGAGAGGAACCTAGTGAGGTTCAACAAGAGCAAGTGTAGGGTCCTGCACCTGGGGAGTAAGAACCCCATGCACCAGTAGAGGTTAGAGGTGGACCTGCTGGAAAGCAGTTCTGAGGAGAAGGATCTGGGAGTCCTGTGAGATAATAAATTATCCATGAGCCAGCAATGTGCCCTTGCTGCCAAGAAGGCCAATGGAATCCTGGGGTGTGTAGGGAAGAGTGTGGCCAGTAGGTTGATAGAGGTCATTCTCCTCCTCTTCTCCACCCTGGAGAGGCCACATGTGGAATACTGCATCCAGTTCTGGGCTCCCCAGTTCAAGAGAGACAGGGAACTGCTAGGGAGAGTCCAGTGGAGGGCAACAAAGATGCTTGGTGCATTGGATCATCTGCCTTCTGAGGAAAGGCTGAGAGAACTGGGACTCTTTAGCCTGGAGAAGAGAAGGCTGAGGGGAGACCTTACTAATACCTATAAGTATCTAAAGGGATGATGCAGGGAGGATGGAGCCAGGCTGTTTTCAGCAGTTCCCAGTGACAGGACAAGGGTCAATGGGCACAAGCTGGATCACGGGTAGTTCCATTTAAATATGAGGAAAAACTTCTTTATGGTGAGGGTGACAAAGCACTGGAACAGGCTGCTCAGGGAGGTTGTGGAGTTGTCTTTTCTAGAGGTACTCAAAACCTGCCTGGATGCAGTCCTGAGTAATGCGCTCTAGGCAATGTTGCTTTAGCAGGGGAGTTGGACTGAATGATCTCTAGAGGTCCCTTCCAACTCTGACAATTCGGTGATTCCACAAACACCAAGCTGAGTGGTGCAATTTACATGCCTGAGGGACAGAATGTGATTCAGAGGGACCTGGATGAGCTTGAGAAGTGGGCCCTTGTGACCCTCATCAGGTTCAGCAAGGGCAAGTGCAAGGTCGTGCACATGGGTTGGGGCAACACCTGGTATCAATACAGGCTATGAGGTGAAGGGATTTGAAGCAGCCTTGTGGAGAAAGGCTTGAGGGTGTTGGTTGGTGAAAAGCTGGACCAGCGTTGGCAATGTGCACTCACAGCTCAGAAAGCCAGCTGTCTCCTGGGCTGCATCAAAAAAAGCATGGCCAGCAGGTCAAGGGAGGTGATTTTCCCTCTCTATTCCATTCTCACAAGACCCCGCCAGCAGTATTGTGTCCAGGTCTGCTGTCTCCAGCACAAGAAGGACATGGGCTTGTTGGAGTGTGTCCAGAGGAGGGCCACAAAAAAATTATCAAAGGTCTGGAGCACTTCTCCTATGGGAACAGGCTGAAACAGTTGGGGTTGTTCAGCCTGGAGAAGAGAAGGCTCCAGGGAGCCCTACCTGCAGACTTTCAGTATTTAAAGGAGGCTTAAAAGAAAGATGGGGACAGTCTTTTTAGTAAGGCCTGTTGTGATAGGACAGGAGATAATGGTTTTAAACCATTATCTTTTATTATATTTTAAACCAGGGTAGATTTAGACTAGATATTAGGAAGATATTACAGTGAGGGTGGTGAGACACTGGCACAGGTTGCCCAGAGAGGTGGTAGGTGCCCCAAACTTGGAAACATTCAGGCTCAGGCTGAGTGGGTCTCTGAGCAACCTGATCTAGTTGAAGATGTCTATGCTCATTGCAAGGGGGTTGGAATCACAGAATTGTCAGAGTTGAAAGGGATTGCTAGCGATCATCTAGTCCAACTCCCCAGCTAAAGCAGGGTCACCTAGAGCACATTGCACAGGACTGCATCCAGGCAGGAAATGGATGACCTTTAAAGGTCCCTTCCAACCCCAACTATTCTGTGCTTCTGTGATGTTCTATCAGTCAGTAGCAGTTCTTCAGCAAATAAGTGTGGGTATTTTGTGTAAATGCAACCTATGAGATTGAGGATAGTGGTACTTAGTAAACAAGCATAGGTTTGGGATATTTTTGCTGTGGATTTTATAATTGCTGTACTCTTCAGATAGTGAAAAACTAGCTAGTAATTGTTAATTCTACTGTGAGATATGGAAGTACAATTTTCAATTCCATGTCACTTTTCAAATCCAAGTAATTTTTTTTTTTTTTCCTTGTCCTGTCTTCAAGTTCTCAGACTTCCATATTTGAAGTGGTTGAAGCATTTAAGTTTTTCTTCAAGGTAAATTTTGTGAGGATACTTGGAAAATAGTTTGGTAATACAAGACTGCCTTAGGGCTATAGCTGTGAAACTTAGAAGTTGAGACTTTCTTTAAAGTTTGGACTTTTCTTAAAGAAGAAATTGAAGCAGGTAAATGAGTGGAGAAGTGCCTGTTTAAGGGGTACTTAAAACCTTATGTCATAATTACAAGAACAACTATGCAAATTAATTTATCAGTACTTCTTCATGTATGTTGAGTGAAACTCTGCAGACACATAAATTTAAGTCATGGCTGTAAATAGTCCCTTATGCACTGGTATTTCTGCAACTGAGAAACAAGCTGGGTGAGGTGAGTGCACCAAAAATAAAAGCAGTTGGAAGGGTTGCTTTCACCTAGATCAACACTCTGAACCATTTAAATGTGACCTGTATTAACACTAATGCTTATGTAAAGTAAAGGAGAGTAAAACACAAACATGAGAATAAAATTGTTGTTCTATATCTTAAATCAGTATAAGTTGCTGTGAAACCATTATTCCAAAGTGTATAATATTTGAAGTTTTTTTGTATTGGCAGTCACAGTGGATGCCACTCTAAGCATTAGTTTTTAGATATGCTTTCCAGCAAACTAATGTGTTTAGCTAAACTTTAAGAGTAAATACCACAAAATTAGCAGACTTTGTAAAAACAAAACAAAACTATGGAGTGCAATTGTGATGCTTTTTGTGTGCTTATGTTTTGCAGACTTTATAATCTCTAAACAATTTTCCATGGAAGTCATTACTCAGAATAAGAAAGAGGTTAAAAGTCCAGTCCTCAAACACATGTTCTGTACAATGTGAACATATCTGTGAGGGGAAAATGAAATAAAACTGTAGAATATAGGTGATCAGAAAATTCATGCTGAGATAGAAATTTTAGTATGCATGTAAACAAGTGTTTTGTTTTGTTTTTCTAGGCTCTCTTCTTTTGGAGTCCAAAATTAACCCAAACACTGCATACCAGAAGCAACAGGTAAACATTTTTTTTTTTTCCTCACATTTAAAGGCAGGTTCTTTAAATTCAGCTCTGCAGTAATTTTTCTTTTGCCTCTGTTGCAAATTATACTGTATGTTCTTGTACCAAAACAGGAGGAAAAGTAGTTCTCAATCTGTTTGTGCATTTCTTGGTATGTGCATGTTATTTCTTTGCAATTTATTATTTTTTTATATATAGATAACTGGCACTTGGTTTTACACCAAAAAATGCTTTGGGAGAGATGGGCAAAGCATAGTTGGGAAAATAACAAAGTAGCTAAGGTCCCTGAGGATTATAGTATCTGAAACTTACCTGGCTTTTTTCTTCTGTATATTTCAGATGATAAAACTTTCAATTTCTTTTTATGTAAGAGAAGACTAGAAGGCTTTAAAGCTATTTATATGTTTACCTTTGTTTGGCTTTTACTTGAAAGATGGATATGGGTTACTACTGCTTCAAAGCATTCTGTATACATAAAAGCAGCTTCTCACCTCTGGTTTTCACCTTGCTTCAATTATTTAAGCCACACATTGTAAGCCATAAAGAATTGTGAGAAGTGAGCTTTAGGTCTTGCCCTTTGTTTGCTCTTGTTATCTCATGGATGCTGAGAATTACCCTTAGAGGTTGAGAAATGCTGAACCAGATTGTATTTTATTGCCTGTCTGGTCAGCTCACACTTGCTAAAATTCTGTCAGCTACAGTTAATGCATTAAAACGAGCTTCAGTCTTCAGCTTTAATAGTTATTAAATAGTTATTATAAGCACAGCCGTACTGTGGTTTTGCTCACAGGCACACCCATTGGTTCTGTGGCTGCAGCTGTTTGTAGGCTTGTATGTTGAACTGAATGGGGAGAACCAGTCTGGGTTAAAAATAGCCTCCCTTGGAAAATTTAACCTGTATGTTCCCCTTTATGTAATTCATTATGCACCATGTAAATAGTCTGTAGTGAACAACTGCTAAGGCAAATGTAGGATGGAGAATCAATTGCAGGAAGTAAAAAAGGAGAAGATGAGTAAAAATGCAGAACAAACTAACTCTTGCTTGTAATCCTGACTAGCTGAAGGTCGTTGTTCTACGATACAGTAACTCAAGCTTTAGAACTCCTAAAATGCCACTGAATATTTCACAGCTGTATGGCATAAAGTGCTGATCTAGCGTAAACTTGCTTTGCTGGTTCATATGTGTTTCAAAGAGCATTGTGGGTGGAGCTTTGTATCAATAAGCTTTATGACAGATTAAACATGAAGCCTGCTTAAGGTAGGCATAAAATTGTAAGATCAGTGCAAACCACCACACATGTCTGTGAGTGCACAGCATTTCATGTCTGTGCTCATTACTACTCTGGGTCAGACATGTATAATCTAGCATTGCACAAATCCAATGTTGATGATTGTGAAAACATGGTTAGAGAAATAAAAGTGCTAGCATGAATCTGTCCTGATAGAACAGCACTGTATGTTCTCTGTGCTTAAGAAGGAAAAGTGCTGTTCTTAAAGCATATTCTTAAATGGTGCAGACAGAAATAGTTCATAGTATTTAAGCAAAGTGGTCTGTAATGTAGATTGAATGTCAGGCTCCACTCTGAGCCTTAGAAACACCAAATCTTTCCTGGTATGTGTATTAATCCTACTTTGTAGCATATCTTTCAGGTGAGGCCTACTTACCTTTTCCCTAGTAAAAGGCAAGTTCAGAGTTTAAACCTGATTCTGTATGAGCAAAGCTTGGAGCTTAGCAGCTGAAAGGAAGAGTTGCTTCTCTCCAGCTCTACCCCTAGAACTCTGAACAGCCTAAACTCACTAAATCACAAGAAAACCAACTCGTTACTCCAAATTGCTTCTCAAAAACTGGTAACTTTCTGTGTCAGCAGAAGTTTCAAGCTACCACATAAGATCCATTTGTGGAACTGTGGGATGGAAGAGTGAGATCTTTCCTTCTTAGCTGAAGAATGCCACTTAGGTTAGGTCATCTCAGCTACTAGTGCAATTGCAGCTTGACATAGATGACTTAAATTTGAGGTGCACGCAGTTGTCAGTTACGCTTTGAAAATTTAATGAAAAATCTGGAAATGTAAGACTTTGAATTCAAAGTAACTTCCAGTGTTATGGTCTAACCAGCCTCTTATCTCAAAATTTTGTTGAGAGTGAAATTCCATTTAATTATAAAGGGGTATGTGGCAGTACATCTGTTTTTACTGTGACATGCTTAACATGTGGCTTTTGGGGACTTTGGATATTAAACAGAAAAAGTGAATGAGTTCTGACTTCTATTTAGGCTGACATGAGGCTTCCAAGAAGAAACAGTCTTTTATTAGACCAACCAATGTTATTTGTGGTTGGAAGGAAGGAGATAGATAAGCTCTTGGGGGAACTTGTTATGCCAGTAGTTTTTGGTTCTTCAACAAGCCTGTAGATACCTTTGCGATAAAAGTACTTCCATTGGTGAAAGGACTTTCTACCTGTGCTGCACTATTAGTGTCAGTGTGAAACATTGTCTCATTTATTGTTGATATTACAAACTATGTAATCTCAGATATACATATATATACTTCTATTCTAAACATCACAGCCTTAGATCATTATTTATCAAAATAATAATGCTAAGACCTGAGTACAAGTTCCCATTGCTGCCTCTATTCTTTTAACATGTAAAATAACCATGGAAACTACAAAAAAACCCCACAACCCAAAACAACAAAATAAAACAAAAACACCCAAAAAACCACTACTACCGCAAAAAAAAAAAAGCCTAGAAGCCATACTTGTAAAATTTTGTCAAATTGTCTGCTTTAGATTTCTTGGGGTTTAGGTTTGAAAGTGATGACTACTCTTTATTGTGGTTTAGGCAGGTCTCTGTGCATATAAATGTTGATCTAATTTGTGGTAAATAAAACTGTCTGCTTTTCCTTTTGTAGAGGAAATACTTGGCGGATTTTGAGACCTCCTTGGGAACTAATTTTTCATAGATTGACATTGTCCTGGGATACTTCAGCCTGTGCAATCTAGTCCCCTGTCTTCCCAGACTTAGCTATGTGTTAAGTTATATCGATATTCTTATTTTAAAATGTTACAATAATGGTCTTGATGCTTTGGTAAAGAATACACTGGATTTAATTATCGCTAAGTAGCACAAAGCTTAAAGTGTGTAGTAAGTGGAATTTTGTTAAGTTATGGGTTGGTGGACCACATGTAGAATACTAAATTTTTCTCTTCTGTTGTTGATTGATTTCTCAATATACTAATAAAAGTAGAAGATACTTCAATGGCAATGTGCTGCTGAAGTCAGTTTACACAGTTCAAGCCATGCATCAGTTTTTATGGTTTTGGTTTTTTTAAAAGGAATTTAAAAAGACAATTCTGGAATGCTAGTGACAAAGGTGCTGTTCTTAAGCAAGTGATCCTTATTCAGAAAATGAATCATTGCACTATTGTGTGTTGTCCTAAAACCTCTTCCTGTGCAACCTGAAAGGAGGAATAAATTTGATGTACATAGCATTTATCTAGGGACAAAGCTGGTATGGCTGTGGATTAGGGTATATAATTTCCAATATACTTTCGCAATAGAACAGTGAATACTTAAATCCTCAACTTTGTTTGAGATGCATCCATGATACATGCTGTAGCACAGGGATGAAGTATGTATGGCATCACTTCTTGTGACTGAAACAGGAAGACTTGACTTGCTCACAGCTTCCACCTACCAAGTCTTGCCTCTGCACTTGAAACTCAAGTGTCTTGCGTCATTTGCTTTGCAGTCTCTTTTTCAGTTCCTCACAAGAATACAAAGCTTAAATTTATCCAGAGTACCATCTACTAGCTGTGTAGCTCAAATGTGGCTATCCTTGGATGATGGAGAGCAGAATTATTAATAACAAAGCTAAAGTTTGAAAAGATCCAAAAAGGCAGTGGCAGAATACTCAGAGATTAGCTTCCTGCCCTTGCTGTCAGGACAAGCAAGCCAACAGTGGAACTATTTCAATAAAATGTGTGCCTGTTGTAGCTAGATAGTAAGGAAAAATGTGTGGTTATTTAGGGTGAGGGGAGAAACAAGGGGGGTGACTGCTGTTGGTTTTGGGGTGGGTTGTTTTTTCAATTTATTTTTTTTTACCACTTTAAATGATCACAATTGTTATCCTTTTAAATGAGGATATATTCCTTTATCTACACTTGTGTTTTCCTGTGAAGTCTAATTTTTCTGCTGGCTCTGGGTATGGTCACTAGGCCTAATACAGAACTAATACACAGATTTGATTCCATGTGGTTCATGGGAATGAAGCTATGAGATCACTAAATGAAAAGTCCCATATGATTGTTGAGCTTTAATAAAAACTAACAATACATTCTGCCAAAAGACTGAGTGTGCCTTTGATACATTACTTCAGTTTTTGGGATAACTTGTTAACATATCTGTGTTCTAGGTGAACAGATGCACAAATCCTTATATTTTTATTACTGGGGTGGGCTATTTTAGCCTGAAGATTCTGCTGCAATCTACTATGATAACTAATATATTTAATTAAAAACTAGGTAGTGTCAGTAGTTTATTTCATAAGCAGAGAGCTGCTTGAACTTTATTTTTGACTGTAAATAATTAGCTAGCAGGATGCTGAAGGGTGGTTGGCATGTCCAGGGAAGTGTCTGCAACTGTCAACTATGTAAGGGCTTAGATAAGGAAGACTAGCCAATCAGGCAGTCCAAGGGGAGGGAGCAACAATCTTCCTCCATTGAAATTCCAGTGGGGCCAGGAAAGTGTCATAGGCTTAACTAGTTTGAAGGATAGTAGAGAGAGATTAATTTGCTATTTAAAACAAAGCAAGAATTTATGTAAGATCTATCAACTTCGGGGGATCACTACTTCTTGAGAGTAGCCTAAATCTCGTAGGGATGCCAAGAGAATATTCTTGAGCTACAGAGAAGACTAGTATTCTTTCAGGTCGTGAGCACCAGTGATAAGACATAGAAAATTGTTACTGTTTGACTTAATTTTATCTCATTAGGAAAGAAATACTGTATGAGTTCTACAGCAGGATCAAATCCTGGGTGCAGTTGCTCTAAAAGTCTTCCTTATGAAATCCCAGGTCTTGCTTTTGGATAAATGCTGTACAACACACCTGCTAATCAGCTTGCTAGTAAAACTTACTTAATGTCTAATAAAAGTATGACTTCAGATGAGTGTTATGGGAAGAACTTGAGACATAGTATGTATTCTTTCTGTTAAGGAAAGTAAGCCTTTTGGAAATAATATAAAAAAGTGAGGAGAAATCATATGGTAGATACACTAAGCCTTGTTCATCTAAGTAGAATGGTCACTGCTTCCTAGCTTAAACTCTTGCATGGGTATTTTTGAACATTCGCTTCTTAGGAATGAAGTCTCAAATAAAGCTCTACCACACAGTAATGCTTCCTTGAAAATCTCTAACCAAAACTTGCTCCATGTGGGATTGATGCAGCCAGCAGTAAGACAGGTAGCAGAGAAGTGCCTGATTATTTTCTGAAGAAATTTTGCCTCTGGCTGTATCTTAGTAAGGATAAGAGTGCAAAAAGTCAACCTCCATTGGTAGAAATTATAAATATCTCTTTATGGGAATGTTAACTACATGTATCTTGTAGAAAGAGGTCATGCTCAGAATTTTTGTGTAAAATTAAGATTTCCTGATTGTAGTCATAATGAACAGTAACATGAAAGAAGACAAGTTTATATAAACGGTCTTAGGGAGACAGCAAATTTTGTGTATGCTAAGGTAGTGATGACATGTCCAACTGGCATTGCTATAAAAATATTTTTTGTGAAGCAGAAAATTATTTTCAAACGAGGAATAGGATTGTGAACTCTACATAAGTGGTGTCCTGATTATCATCCTATTTAAAAAAGATCTTGCTAAGAGCTCTAATGCATCTTGAAAAACATGAAGAACTGGGATTCTTGCAGAGTGCTCAGTATAACAGCCTTCAGTGATAAAACATTTGTCCATATTTATGACTCAGTTCACACAGTGTAGCTCTGATTCAATACTGCAGTTTCACATTTCAATTGTGTTTAATGACAAGCTAGATAACAACAAAATTTAGATGTTTGTTTTAGTCATCCTATCCAGTTCCTTGGCTAGAGGCTAAGATTTTGTAGTGCAAAAAAAGGAAATGTTTTTCATCAAACAGAAACAGAACTGCTTTTATGAATCATGTAACATTGAAGATTTTATGCTCATAGAGGGGCAATATGCAAGACTCAACTCCTTACCTCTCTGACCAATAGCTGCTATTGCTAAGTATATTTATTCACACTCCTGTTTTCTCTTGGAATGGAGGAGACAGTTTTAAGAAGCTTCAGTTGTTTTTTGGAGTTGCAAGAAATAACGTTTGGCGTTTGGAAGTGACATAATCCTAGCCCATAGCTGAGAGATGTAGACTAGTTAGTGGCCTCAAATTACAAGGAGGAAATTTCAGGTCAAACAGCTTGCTTTAAATAAAACAAGCAGAAACTAGACTTCATTCACATTTTATCTTTACCTACATCTAGAATTTCCTTCAGTCACTTCTCCCAACATGTCTTGTCATGCTCTTCCTTTGGATGTTTATAAGCTGTGTAGGATTAAGAAAAAGGAATTAGATTAATAGCTGTCTGCATTTAACAGTTGATTTAAACTTTGAACCGTGTGTTATGCAACGAAGTCCTTTTCTCACTTTATGCTCTCTTTTTAAAAGCCCTTTTAGGCAAGAAATCATGTACAAACAAATAATCTTACTAAAGATTCAGAGAGTAGCAATTGGTAAATTTCTGTTAAGACACTGTTATTAATTTGTAACAAAATCCTTGTGTGATAAAGACAACAGGTAACCAAACATTTGAAATTATTAATGTTGGCAATTGAAAAATACTTTTCTAATACTAAAAAACAAAACCTGAAAGTTAGTGTTCTGCTGCTTGAATAGTTTATTTCAGCAGATTTTTGGTTTGTATTCCAAAGAAAAAACAAACAACAAACAAAAATCAGAATGTGTAAAGGTGATAAAATACTGTCTTAACTTCTATGTATGATAGTAGATGATCTTGTTTAACAAGAACAGTTGCTGTACTATGGCCAAACATACTTCTGTATATCTGTAACTACAGTTTTCCAAAGTAGATTTACCTTTGTCTTCCCTTTAATTTTTCCTGTGTCTGCTTTCTTCCATCCAGCCCTCCTCTCCCCAGAGGAAAAAGACAGACCTGCCCTGGTCCAGTGCTGGATTTTATTCAGAGACTTCAGAGCTTTTATTTATTCAACTTACTGCAGTTAATGTAAAGAACATTGTTCTTATTTGTGTTCTTTTCATAATTTCCCTTTTTGTTAGTCATGATCTTTATAGAGAAGAAAATAAGTTTTCATCTTTTGGAAATAGCTTGCTTAGAAATCTAACCACTTTCACTTAAATGGAAATGTAATTAGATAGGAATGAAGCAAGTCCTGCTAGGGTCTACTTAAGATTTAGTGTTAAGTTGGGGTTTTTTTAAATTGAGAGCTGCTCAGTGGGGAGCTGATGAGACAGTGGCCTTGAAAATTACTGCAGTACAAATACTAATTGCAGAGATTAATGTATTAGATTTTGAACCTGATACATAAAATGAATACTGCGGTAAGGTACATACTGTTTTTAAAATATTATTTAAAAAAATAGATTTTTTTTTTCTCTTGGACCTTTCCTTTTTAAAATTCTGTAAACTGTTACTTTTCTTACTCTCTAGGAGTCAGCAGTACTAGGTGCTGTCAATCTGTTATTACCAGAGTATTTGCACCATGACCTGTCTTGTAGAGAATAAACTATTAATTGTGACTTTCTTCTTCCTTTTGTATTTTGGAGGTGGTCTTCCTAAATCCCTTTCTTCTGTGTACCACCTCTTCCTCAACCTTTGGAAAAGGAAAAGGTAAACTATTTGCCATTTGCAAGGTAAAGCCATTAGTGACTCTGAAGCAGTATAGCTGCTCTGGTAATGGCAAATTGATTGATTATATTGTTTTGCTTGACTGCATCCTAATGGAGCTAACTGATTGTGCTATTTAGATTATAGTTTAGTTAAAGGAATTTTCTAGTAAGTGTGAATTGACATCGAAGTGTAAGATTTCTCTGTATCCTCTATGTTCGTTTAAATATTTGAAAGATATTAAGTGTAGTTAATAAACCGTTTAATGATAAATAATTTACAGATGTCTGGCAACTTAAAGTGCTTTTGCAACTATTTAAAATTAATTCCTTTAGGAATAATCACTGTAAGCAAAAATCTATATTCAGTGAAGCAAAAAATACTCTGTTTTATGATTCCCATTGAAATAACCAGTAGAACTCTCATGCCTCTTGTCCTACTGAGTAAATGCATGTATTAGCATTTAATTGAAATAATGCAGCTTCACAGGACTCTATATATTTAATGTGGCTATATTTCAGCTAGCTGTTATAGGAATACAAGAGACTTTAGAAATAAAACTAAATTCTATATGTAAATAATGTAGATTATGTTTTCCTCTCCTCCATGTTTTGCTAATTCTAACAGTTATTTAGCAGACTGTCTGTAAACTACTGCATCAAATATGTTATCAGTATGCAATATTGTTGTTTGGAGCATAAACTTTTGCTTCCATATATTGTTTTTGCACGCAATATGAGGGCTCTGATAAACTCTTGAACTATTTTAGTAAGTAGATGAGAGCTTAAGTGTCTGGGTAGTAAACGTAAGTAAGCACAGTTTCAGGGAACTTCTAGAAATGTAGGGCAAAACACCCCTTCAGATGTGTAGTTTGGAATGGGTAAAAATGGTGTGCGTCATTCAGTGTAGTATCTGTGCATTCTCTTAGGAGTTAACTGTGTGCATGTTCAAGTTTCTTTTCTTGTTTAAACTTTCTAGGTATCTTGGGGCTGCTTTTTAAGCAGCTGTTCTGTGCATTAGCACAGTGTCTTCTGGAGCCTATAAAATTTTTAAAAATTATTGTAACTTTGATCCTATAAAAGATGTGCAGTTTTATGTGGTCCAATTGAATCAGATTTTAAAAAACAACCAAAACCCAACAATAAAAACCAACCTGTTGCTTTTGTTACCCTATTTTATCATAGGATACATTGGGGTAGAAGTACCCAACCTTTTGGAGATTTACAGTAATGTGGCCATGTGAGTTAGCTTCTAAAACTTTCTGGAACTTTCTTTATGCAGAAATGTTTTTAATCCTAAGAATCTCAGAACATATAAGTATCTTACAAAGTGTGATGGTTATGTTTGTATTGTAAGAATTAGGTGTCAAGCTGGATTTATTTTAGAAATTTACACTTCAAACATTATTCACGTTTGCAGAATCTGAAATACATTGCCTGAAAATACTCTTCCTCTCTTTAAAGGATACCTTGATTGTGTGGTCTGAAGCTGAAAATTATGATTTGGCACTTAGCTTTCAAGAAAAAGCAGGATGTGATGAAATATGGGAAAAAATATGTCAGGTAAGTTTGATAAATGTAATATTGAGACACCTAAATCATCTTAATGTTTGTGTCTGTATTTCTTAGACTGTTCAAAGAGCTGAATCTGAACACAGTAGATAGAAACTAAAAACTATTGTCTTAGCCACCTTCCCCAAATTTTTTATGTTTGAGTTTGAAAACTTACTCCTTCCTCCAGGATTTGATATGAACTTAAAGTATGTTTGGGGTTTTTTTAAAGCATTTTCATGTCTTCTTGCTTAACATAACTTTTTAGTTCAATGTAAGTTGATGAAGGGCTGAGGCAACTGAGGTGGTTTAGCCTGGAGAGAAAAAGTCAGGGGAGACTTTTATTGCTCTCTGCAACTACCTGAAAGGAGGTTGTAGCAAGGTGGAGTTGGTTTCTTCCAAGTAACAAGCAACAGAACAAGAGGAAATGGTCTCAAGTTGCACTATGGGAGGTTTAGATTGGATATTAGGAAACCATTCTTTACTGAAAGGGTCGTCTGACACTGGAACAGGCTGCCCAAGGAAGTGGTCAGATCACCATCCCTGGAGGTATTTAAAAGACATGTAGATGTGTTGTTAGGGAGATGGTTCAGTGGCATATTTGTCAGTGCTAGGTATACAGCTGGACTTGATGATCTTAAAGGTCTTTTCCAGCCAAAACAGTTCTATGATTAGGTAGGACTTACCTTAATTATGTCCAGTTCTCTCTCTATGCCCTCTCTCTCTCTGTTCTTAACAAACATCTGTCTCTCCACTCTGTCTTTCAGAGCTTGTTCTCACTCATTTCAGAAATAAAGCAAGAAATCTGGTTTTATAATTTCATGTGTACAGGGAATTCCTTTTCCTAGGAATAAGTCTTTTCAATAAATACTTAATGCTCAATAAATACCACTTAATGTAAATAAGTACATAAATGTTTCCAGGAGCCCTAGCAGTCAAAGGACCAAAAGTTGGGGACAGAAACAAAAAGGAGGGAAAAGGGAAATCGTGTCTTGGGAAACATCCAGATAAGAAACCCAGCTTCCTCAGCCTCATATAAATATATAATACTTCTGGAAGAAGCCAGTGTCTTTACATCCTGTTTTGAAGCCATGCTATTGTATTTGTGTCTGGTGTACTTCAAAGATCTTAAGCTTGCTCAGTCATTAGAGAAATTTGACACTACTTAAACTGGAAGTAGTTGCAGATATATAAACAGGACGGTACATGGGTTTTAACAGCATTCTGGATTTTAATCTTAAGTGTAGGTTGGCTGTTATCCATTAATAGTTATTGCTCCCATTTTTTTTTGTTGATTTCCAAGATAAAAAATAACAGTACCTTTTACTGTTCTACACAGCAGTGCCTTTCTGGATTTGACACATCAGACTCCAAGCAGATACTACAATTAAGATGTCATTAAAGCTGAAGCACTCTGGTGCCCAAGCATCTGTGTCTGTTTTTTTTTTCACTAGTGTGTTCTCTCTGCAGTTTCCTTATTGTATCTCTAGAGAGATCTTTGTACGTACTGTGCCTTATTTCCCTGACAGTTCCAGATTTCAGCTACCCTTCTGTTAATATTAGTTTGTGGTTTTCTGCTCTTAAGAGGGGATTCTGTGCCTCTGTTGAGTATTTACAAAGTGAACAGTAACAGAGTTTGACTTGCAGCTTTGCAGAACTGAAAACATGAATTAAATTAACACGATTCACCTCTTTCCTCTGAGGTAGCAGAAGCTTTGAAAAGCCACACGAACAGTTTAATAGCCTACAGATAAATGGTTAAAGCTATCACTTCAATAATGTAATGCTTTTCAAAATCTGCCTGCAGAGAATAAAGACTGGAAACAAATAGCTTAGTTCAATAGTCTATTAAAAAGTCATCTATAGGAGTAATTATGAATTTCCTTTTTTGTTTGAAGTACTCAGAAAATGTCGTTCTTTTCCTTACTCTTCCTCCTTTTTATAGAAAATAAATAGAAATAAGTATCTAATTTAGAAACACTTTTGTTAAGCCTTCTAAGAAATCTTGTCCTTATATTTCCCAAAGCAGCTGTACTCCAAGTCAGACTTATATTTGCACTTCTATTTTGGCAATACAAAAAAAAGTAACATTTAAAAAAAAATAATGTTCAAGTAAATATTAAACTCCACTTTTTTGTATGCATCTTATTTTGTAGGTTCAAGGCAAAGATCCTTCTGTTGATATTACTCAGGACCTTGTTGATGAATCTGAGGAAGAACGTTTTGATGATATGTCATCACCAGGTCTAGAATTGCCATCTTGTGAATTAAGTCGACTAGAAGAAATTGCAGAACTTGTGGCATCTTCGCTGCCCTCACCGTTACGTCGTGAAAAACTCGCACTAGCACTAGAAAACGAGGGCTATATTAAGAAGCTCTTAGAAATTTTTCATGTGTGTGAAGACTTGGAGAACACTGAAGGACTACACCACTTATATGAAATTATCAAGGGAATTTTCCTTTTGAACAGAACTGCACTTTTTGAAGTCATGTTTTCCGAGGAATGTATAATGGACGTAATTGGATGCCTAGAATATGATCCGTCTTTATCACAGTCACGGAAACACAGGGAATTTCTGACTAAAACAGCAAAATTTAAAGAGGTGATTCCTATATCTGATCCAGAGCTGAAGCAAAAAATACATCAGACATACAGAGTACAGTATATTCAAGATATGGTCCTACCCACTCCCTCAGTTTTTGAGGAAAATATGCTATCAACACTTCATTCTTTCATCTTTTTTAATAAAGTGGAAATAGTTGGTATGTTACAGGTAAGTTTGAAAATTTCATAGTCTATCTGCACTTGGCCAGAGAAAGTTGGATAATTTTTCTTTGAAAAATTGAGGTGCTTCAGTGGAACCTTCCATTCTGTGATTCTGAAAGTTGTTTTGAAGTATGACAAAAAGGCGAGGATTTGAGTATGAGCTGCTAAATATATGTTCTTAAATTTCAAATTTTGGACTAGATTATCTAACTGGAACTAAAATGGTCTAAATGAAGCAAACATTTAGAATCCCAAATGAGGTTATTTGGAATTAATAGTACTGTTTGCTTTTTGGAGTGTTGATTTCACAAACATAATATTATACCAGGGTATAAATGTTTCTAATTTTCAAGTAAATTAAGTTAGTTGTTTGGAAAGTACAGGTTCAAAACATAACATTACCTTAGATGCTTGAATGTTTTCTTAGTTGGTCTTATAAGTCCCTAAAAAGTACTGCTTGGAATTACCAGTTTTTCATTATGTACATGATGTATATCTTAATGCAAATGTAAAAAGATTATATGAGCCTCTTTATATCTTACCTACATGTGTTAGATATTCTGTACCAGCCCATGACCTTCCTGAACTGTGTAGAAAAAGGTGGCACATCTCTGTATTGGGATCCTCCTAAAGCTTTCAGATAACTCAGTGGATTGTTAGACCACATGTATTTTGGCTTGTAGAAGTTAATTATCATTATCTTAATTCTTCTAACTCTTAATAAATGAATAGCCATTGTCTTTATAGGGGCTACCTCATCTGGAGAAATGGACAAAGTGCTGGATGCCACTGATTAATTTAATCATATCATGGAATGGTTTGGGTTGGAAGGGACCTTAAAGATCATCTAGATCCAAACCCCCTACATGGGAAGAGACACCTCCCATCATATTTATCTTCAGCTGAATCTCAGAACACGCTTTGTTTAATTTAATGGAAAATACAGCAAAGTAGAGTAAAAATTCCTATTGCAAGTTCACTCAGCAAATCATTATCAAAACTAGGCCTCCCAACTTTTCCTCCATCCTCCTCAGTTGATACTGGTATTATTTAATTCACTCTCTTGAACCTTTAATCTGTTACGTCTGCACATGGAGTATTTGATAAGCAGCTAGATGTGCAAGACATTGCCCAAGCCTGGCACCTGAGGTGTGTGCCTCACTAACTGGAGACAGACCATCACTTATTGGAGAAGACACTGGAGACCTGGTGGAATGCCTGGGGCATCTTCAGTAGTACTAGACCTCAGCCTGATTGAACCAAAATCTTTACATCTGTATGTGTGTCCTTGATAAACAAAGTGACAAATGCATATCTGAAACAGTTAGAAGGCCTTAATAATTTTGGAGGGGACGGTTTGGGAAGCTTACAGGCTTGACTTTGAGAGTGCTAAAAAAGATTCAGTTAAGGGGTCTCAAGTTGAGTATCCAGTATGACTAGTGTGTCTAAAATATCTTCACCTGTTTGGAAGGGTTGCTAATAGCAAAGTCCTGAGAATGATATGCTTTGGCTTGAGGAGGAGGGGAAGAATTATTCTGGAGTTGTCGTGTCAGTGGCTGATTCTGAAAAGGAAACTGGATGAGGAGAAAAGGGACCTGATTCTGCAAATTCATTAAGGGCGTTTTCCATAAATCCCAAGATAACTTGATCAAAGACTAGAAGCTGATTAGTTTCTTTTTTTTTAAATTTATTTCCCCTTGGAACCTTTGTTAGGCTAATAGATGTAGGGTAGACTTGGGTTAGAATATCAAGGTTTGATGTGGTTGCAAAAGTTGTTAGTTACAGTTTACAGCTGGAGTATCAGATCTAGTTTCGATTTGTTTAGTGACCACAGATTTCTGAACCTTATCTTCACTTCTGTTGCTGTTGTCTATGGTTGAGAATAAAGTATACTGCCTATATGGTGTAATCAGAAGAATTAGCATTTCATGACTTTCAAAGTTCAATAAATATTTCAAATTATTCAAGTGTGCTCTACAGCTTGGCAGAGCCAAGGGTGGTAGCACACATGAAGAAAACACATCCTGTGCTATACTGCATTTCTTAGCCCTTTCACAATACAGCTCTATAGCATTGAGGGGGACTTCCCTGAGATTATAGATAAGAATGTTGGGTATTATTTGACATTGCTGATGAGTTCTTGGTTTTGGGGAATTGAGAGGCCACCACACATTATATGCCCATTGCATTTCTAAGAGATCAGAAGGCTTGATTGAGTGAGTTTTCAAGTTCTCACAGTGTAGCTCTAAGCCAAGGTTTAAACCTACTTACCTGGCATTCATTTATTTATAGAGCAGTGTGCCAGGTTGCACTTTTCTGTAATCTCTGCCTGCTAAAGTTTTGTTTTCCCTGTTTCTTTCTCCACCCCTCCCATTCCCACAGTCCATGTATAAAATGTATGACACTGCTACTTCTTATTTATTTAAGCAGAATAAATAATATTCTGATAAGAAAATTAAAAGACTGCTTTTGCTCATTTCACTTTCATAAGTAATTCTTAATCTCTTACATCAGTGGTTTAACGTGCATTTCTGTAGCTGGTTGTATCACAATACTTTGGTGGGGAAGTGTGTGTTGTTACATGAAAGATTTAAAGTTGCCTGTAACTGGAGTTCCTGGCATTAATTATTTTAGATCTTATGAGATCTTGGTGCTCACTAACCTTAGATGTGTACATAAGAAGCTGTTTCTTTTATGAGTCATTATCAATTGAAGATTTTCTGGGATGGTAGTTTATTAGGAGCCATGGATGTCTCAAGTTCTTAGTTATTTGATGTGTAATACAGGTTGTTATGCTTCTGCTGTTTACTTTAGGTTGTCTCTCCTGGGTCATTGAGGGTGACAAAAGAGCTGTCTTTTTAGAAAATTTTACTTCTCAGATTTAAAGTAAGCTCACTGAGCAGCTGGTGTCCTGTGATGTATTACAAATACTGCGTTTACTGAGTTGGTTTATGTTCTGTTCTTCTCACTCTGGTTGTAAAAAAAAAAAAAGAAGAAAAATTGTTACCTTCACCAAGAAAAAAAGATGATCTTTTAAGATCCCTTTTCATATTAGGCTGTGTATTACATAAAGTGGCACTTTGCACTACCCTCATCTTATTAACTGAGCCATACCTTAGTTACCAGAAGGTGACTAGAAACTTGTGCAAGACTCTCTGCAGGTTGTGCCCTATGCTTTTTGACATCTGACTTGACTTAGTACAACTGCTGGGTCATGTTTAAGGTATTTGGTGTCATTGAAGGTCTGTTTTTCAGTTTTAACTAGTGAATTATATGAATAACAATATGCTTATTCTTAAGAGTCCTGGCTTTATTAGGAGAGATTTTGTCTTTTTTAAGGAAAATAAAATAAACAACCCTAGAAATTCTGTAGTCATAGAAGGAACCGCTTCCATGATTTTGCTTTCTTTGGTAGGTAAATAACTTATACTTGTTCTGTGGTAAAATCAGAAGTAGTGCATGGATCATCTTTAGCATTTAGGGTGTTCTTCCCTCTTTATTCAGTAAGGTTAGCTTTCTGTGATCTTTATAAAAATGCTTGCTCTGATGGGCTTTTCTGAGTTATGGCGATTAGTCTATTTGTGATTTAATTGCCTAAGATCTGTCAATTTAAGTAATATGTAAAGCTCTCACTAAACTAGATACTGTTGGTCATGATGGATAGTCAGTGCATTATACCAGTATTTCCAGTCTTCATAATTAACTGCTGTGGAAGCCTGCTCAATTACAGGTTTTATGATTTGCTGACTTAAGATGAGAAAGAGGTATATAACATTTTTTTCCAATTTCAGCCCCTCCTAATATGCTCTTACTGCTTGGGGTCCAGCCTGTTCTAGTCTTGAGATGTCATAGCTACCAAGAAACCTTGCTGAAACATGGAGTTCGCCAAGTTTTGAGAATGGGGGTGGGACAGGTAAGTGGTGTTTCTTGCTTTATATGACGCTCTTTTGCAATTTAAAAAATATATACTAATGTTCACACTGGAGGCCACCAGTTCTTTCCCTTTGTATTATTAACTAGTTTTTTTAAAAAAACAAAAACTTGCAAAACTGCGCCATAGAGTGAGCAAACACTGTTTCCCTTCCGTTCTCTCCCCCCTTTCTCATTGGCGTGTTCTTTTTGCCAGCAAGATCCTGAGGTGTTTTTGTCTTCCAGAATACAAAATACTCTTAGGATTGCTTTCAAGTATGTGCATTCAGATGTCAGTGTTTTTTATTTTCAGGAAAGTGGAGAGTAGAAGGGGAAAATTGAATATATGTTAAAACAATTTCTGTGCCTAGTAGAGCAGTGATCATGTGGCATTACTACTGGTTAATAATTTTTCCAATACAGAACTATTACTAATAGTCCCTATTCCACTTTTCAGTAACTAAAAAGTCATAGGCATTTAGGTGCATCTGTATGTTTTACTGAATTTCTATATAACAACAGTCTGGTTTTAATTTTGAAAGTAGTTTTACAGATAGTTACTTACTCTTAACAGAACCCCATGTATATAAATATAATTTCCTGTTGCTGTTTTAGGGGAAGAATTGTTTCAGTGCAAGTTCATTATTTTACCCAAATGTATTAGAATTGGAATGTCTTTTGCTAGTCTGCTGTTTTGCGTTAGTTGGCTCAGAAATAAGATTTACCTTGCAGTGAAGTGTAAAAGGATGCCACTTTCTGGGGGAAATGACTTGATGAAAGAAGTTTGCAAGTGGTGCATGCTAATGATTTCTGACATAACTTTTTCATTGTAGAAAATTATTTTCCATGTGTGTAGAAACTCCAGATGTAATCCAGTGGATCCTGCTGCAGTTTCAGTGAGCTGTCTCAAGTGAAGCTAGCTTATTGATAGCAAATGAAGGCATGTGTGGGAAGGTAGTCTGGGATAAAGGAGACTGAATAATTTTAAACTATGAAATCTGCTGGTCTGGTAGCATGAAGGAATGTATGTTTGAAGCTGTACTTCTCTGCTTGTAACGTTTTATGAAACTCACTTTCTGGGCTGAAATATTTCTGCCTAAAATGAATATAGAAGTGGAAAACAGGATAGAAAGTAAACTCTTTTCAGCTTAGGTGATGTTGAGTTTCTTGGATGTTTTTTTGAAAAAAAGGTGTTTCATCACTTGTCTCTAATCACAGTCAGGAAGTATCTGAAACCTGATAGTTTTGAGAGCTCTGCTGTTGAAGAATGTTTTTTAAGTGCCTTTTGGGAGGAGGAGGACTGCTTTGCAAGTTGAATCGCAGCTGTAAATAGTGTCTTTTTTGTGATCATAAATGGTCTTATTTTTAAAGTAATAAATGATTGAATGAGTAGATGGCCTGGCTTAATTTTATCTTAATGAACTTTGAAAGGTATTAAACCCTGGGGGGATCTACTTAGATCCGGTAGAAACATAAATTAATATACTTAGTGTTTGATACATGCATAGTAAGGATTTCACATTTAATTATTTCTGTGCATGGAGAAAAAGCTAGGTTCTGCAGTTGTCCTTAAAACTGTCATTTACAGTTTTGTTTTCTTGGAAAACGGTTGTGACCTTCACAGCTTTTAAGATGCATCCAAATGGGTTTTGCTACTTGTCTGCTTGAAGAGGCCAGAGACTGCAAAGAATTATGCATTTGCACTGTGTTCACTTCATAGATATATTTTGGGGCACTTTTGCAAGTTAGAAAAAACCAAAAAATTTAAGCTTGTGCTGGTACTTTGTGACTTCTAAAGTATGTGAACTCAGTTCTCAGACTGTTCATGTCCATAGACTCTGGCTGTATTGTTCAGGAGCATATATTTAGATATGCTGCCCTTGTCAGTAACTTTGCATCTTGAGAAAGAGAATCTTGTATTTAGAATGTTCATTGCAATCACAATTTTTCTGTAAATGTGAGAGAGTCTAGAATTTTCTCATAATTAGCCACCTGTCTAACTGTCATTGAGCATCTGACATATTGCCTAAATACATTTCAGGGCTAAGACGTAACTGCAAAGTTAGTTATAGATTGCTCTTATTTTCTTGGAATAACTGCCATTTACTGTGTTTAGTCCATGTAAGGGTGGGTATTTTGAATCTGATCCGTCTTCATTTGTCTGATTTTAAATAGATCACAGTTGTTCTAAGGCCTAGACATTTCAAATAATTCTATTAATTTAAAAATATTATGTATTTAATGGAGTTTGGGAGAATTTATGGTGTGGGAAATGCTTCAATATTATCATCTATTCAGAATTGTAGAATACTATATTATAGTATGTAAGGTTAAAGAATGGTTAACTTATGCAGATGTGAAGCATTAGTGTTAGCACTGAAATCTTCATTACTTCCCAATGTTAGGAAGTCCCTTCTACAAGCCCCAAATGTTTGACAGCCCAGTAACAGGGTGAATGGGTTGGTCTCTGCTGCAGATGCTGTATCTTGAACCAGGCATGGGTCTGGTGGGATTTGGTCAGAGAGCAGAGCTGGGATCTTGTCTACACCTTCCTGCCCAGTAGTGACACTACCTGCTGTCCTCTGCCCTGTAGTCCTGGAGGTGCATCTTCCCCAGCCACCTCTGTTTCTGGAGCTCAGCAGGGGGTCATAAATGAGACCCATGTATCACCAGTGCTGGGTGTCCTCTACTTGCACATTTTGACTTAAAAAAATAATAACAGTGGTAGATTCCCCCACATTGGACAGTTTAAAGTCTCAGCTTGACAAAGTGCTGAGCCATCTCATATAAACTATAGTATTGCCTGGAAAGGTTGGATCAGATGATCCTTCAGGTCCCTTCCAACCTGGCATGCTATGATTCTGTGATCTGATATTTGGGGTAATACTGTGTATCTTTTTATGCTGAAGTGCACTAATTACGTTTCTGACATTTAAATGCTGAAATTTACTTTTTTTTTTCCCCCAGTGATCACTCTGGGCTATTTCTGTGGTATTGACTTGCACTGAGTGTCAGGTATTATGAAGGAGGTGAAAAGTTAATTTCACAGTAAGAATGGGAATTCTTACTGTGAAAGGGGTTGCACTTTCCAGCTGGAGATACGTGTGCATCTTCTCAAAAGTTTTGGTAGATGAGATTAGTTTTATATTAGTTTTATATCTTGATCAAAATAGCAAAAAGAGAAATTAAAGCAAATTACTTAGCCTTTTCTGAAGTGCACTGCTAGTCATGGAGAAGGACTTGCATGTACTTCAGAAGAACTGGGTTTTCGGTTTTGTTTTTTTCAGTAAACAAGTATATCAATATCTCTGCTGTGGGTCAGATATGTTATCAGTAATGTCTAGCAAGTATTATTAGAACAGAAAACTTACTAAGCCATGTAACAGCTGGGTAGCAGGTAGACAAACATCCTTGCATTCTTTCATCACAGCTTAAGTTATTTTTCTTGAAATCAAAGACCTTAATAGTTGTTTTAAACATGTTTGTTGATATCTGAAAGTCAAACTTTGTATTTCCAGTGCTTGACTCTCTATAGTGAATTTCAGTAAATCTCAAATGAAGCCTCTCCTATCTCTTTCATTTTGATTTTGAAGCAGTCACAGAAATAGCACCTGAAATTGTCCGCAAATCATTCTTTGTTCTTTATTACTAGACTGTAGGGTCGGTTTAGAAGCACAGCACAGAAGAATGAAAGAGGAAGAGTGTGGCATATCCTAAATACAGGGTTTACCTTAACAGTGTGGTGAAATGCCTTGTAGGGTAGTAGCTCATGCCAACCTATTTTGGGTTTATCTATGTTGTGCAGTGCCATGTAGAGGTCCTGGACTGGGTTGTGACAGCATCATAGCTGCATTAGCATGGTGTGCTATTGGAACTGAGGTACTCATTTTCTCAGCAAGGCTACAAGGTGAGCCTGGAGGAGCTACCTAGGTAATTTGTAGTATAAGAATGTTTACGTGGATGTATTGGAAGTACTTGCATGGTTCTGCTTTATGCTGTGCAAATATTAGTGAGGCAGCTTGGGTTTCCTAGCACTGTGGTTTTGGGATGGAGGAATATTGCATGTGGTGTTACTCATTTCAAGAGAAACCACACTGACAGCTTTTTTTAAAAAAATCTTTGTATCTGATGTGCAGGTATCTTTTTCAAGCAAGTGCTCGAGAAAGCTCTCATTACTGTATGATATTGGGAAAAGGATGGGGAAAGGTTTGTTTCAATAATCTAGTTAGGACTGTAAAGGTGGTGGGAAGAGAAGTATGGCTACTTTCAGTCTCAATACACATTTGTAATGTGTTGGCTGCTATTTGTAGTTTTGTTAAGGTACAGCACCATGAAAAATAACAGAATGGTTTTGATTGCTGCCAGCCACAATGCCCAGTAAATGCTGTACATAATAGGAACAGTTATTTTTATTTGGTTTCTAGAATTCACCCTTTTCACAACACTGGAGGGAAAGAATCTCACCTCATTCCTGCTATTCTGCAGCTCTCCCTTCATTGTGTCCTTGCTTAGTTCTGCTGCAAAGATCTTGTAACATTCCAAAGATGTAGGTGTGTAGGGATGACTGGGAGATCATGTTTATCAAAATATGTAAACAGCTGAAGCAAGGTTATTGTAGTGTGGTTTAGGGGGATGGGCATGTGACAAGGGAGGGGAGGTTAGAGAAGAAGTCGTAGACAGAATTATGAGAATGGCAGCAGAGAATAGAACCTGGACAGCCAAAAGGCAATACAAGATAGATCATTACTAAGAATGAAGTGTTGAGGGATGGGGAGGTGTTGTACATGACAGCTCAAAAAAGAAGATTCATATTAGTTTGTTTGAAAATTTAATTAGAAAGTTAATACTGGTACGATTAACTACAGTACATAAGCATATGTTCTCTTAATTGCAGGAGGCTTGGTTCAGAAGAACTTTGTATTATACTTGGATGCCTTTTGATATTGTTAAATAAAAAAATTGTATTGTTTTGCCTTTGTAGGAGGATGAAAAATTTCTGACAGACTTGTTTGCCCAACTAACAGATGAAGCCACAGATGAGGAGAAAAGACAGGAATTGGTAAGAAGTCTGTAAAATATACATGAAAGGGACAGTTACTACAAAGTGATGCATGCATTTTTTTTTTAATATTTTTTATTACTAACTAGTATGTTGTTCCTGTTTTTCAGGTAAATTTTCTTAAAGAATTTTGTGCGTTCTCTCAAACACTGCAGCCTCAAAACAGAGATGCATTTTTCAAAACCTTGTCAAATATGGGCATACTGCCAGCACTAGAAGTCATACTGGTAAGTCAGCTCAGTTTATTTGTTATAATAATTATATTTATCTCCAGAAAGGTTTGGGTTTTTTTTTAAAGTATGCCAGATTTCAGTCTCCTGGTTTTCTGAAATGTTTGCTTCATTTGTCTTGTCTTAGATTGAGATTGAAAGATTTAAAATATTTTCATAAAACTTTTAAGAGCAGATCCAATATGACATTAGTAAGTGCCCTGGCATTCTTACATGTTTGTTTTCTCATTCTCATTTACTGTCTTTACATGCTTCTTGATTTACAGCTAAGGAAATAGGGAAATAGACCAAAGGTCAGGGAAATTATAGAATTTAATTTACCCAACAGTTGTCATATGTACAAATAAGAGGTTAGGGTAAATTCAGTTGTAAAATACAGTTTTATTAGTAGTTAGGTATGACTTGTAAATAGGAATTAATAGCTATAGGTTTTCGGTTTTTCATTCCATTTAAGCCTATTCATTTAAGGAAATATAAATTTTTCTATTTGGCTTTTCCAGGGTATGGATGATGCACAAGTACGAAGTGCAGCCACTGATATATTCTCATATTTGGTTGAATACAACCCATCCATGGTACGAGAGTTTGTCATGCAGGAAGCGCAGCAGAATGATGATGTGAGTAGAGGGTCCCCAGAAATGTGTGGATTGGTTTTTTACATTACTTTTATATTTTTTTACATTTCCAACTCTTTTAATGACATGAGCCCTAGTTCTGAAGAAGTGTGGGATCTAGTCACGATGGTTACAGGATTCTGAACTACCATGTTTTTAAAAGTTTTGTTAGTCAGGAGAGATAAGTGTTCACATGTTTACATATTCTTGTTCCATTGCATGTAAGGTAAAATGGGTTACCATAAACCACCATTTTGGTTAACATCAGCTGTCATACAAGCAAAACAAAATGTTTTTGAATGATGGCCTCCTTAAAATGTGAAATACAAATTTTGGCTTTGGTCTTAGCCTGTATGTGTGGTTCTAATTTACTTCCAAGAAACCTGTGTTCAGTTTACTGTCCCACACATTGAAAGTGGAATTACAGTGCTAAGTGTTTAAGAACCCTTTTTGATAGTTTTACATTTCACAGAGATCCTCTGTAGGTTAGTAATACTGAATGCTAGCACGCAACTAGTAGTAATAAAGGTATTTCAAAGTGGCATTCAGTGGAGGTAAATAATACGTTTTTTTTCTTGTATCTGCTAAAAACATGCCAGAGAGCAGGAAGGTGCTGGTGCTGCTACTTCTGTACTGAAAGAGAGGGGTTGCTGAAACAGGGACTGTTGCTGGTGGTTCCAGCCACAATCTGATGCCTGTCCTCTTATGAGGGACAGAGGTAACCAAGCAAATTTAGTGTAGGGATTCCTAAATGTAAATAGTATTTTCTACTTCTTGTGGTTGTTTCTGGGTGAAAATAATCTCATCAAGTTCAATAGCATTATAAATTTTACTGTTGTATGTATGTGGAAAAAAACCTCTTGATATGTAGTCTAAAGAGGGATGCGAATTAAAACTTATGTACTCTGAAGAAGCTTCCAGAAATCAGTTGAATTTTGAGACAGTTAAGTATCTGCCTCTGTAGTTTTTTATCTTTTGGTGTTTCATTCAGACTAAATTGTTAATTTCAGAACCATTTTTAGTTGCTGTATATTTTTTTAGCTGCTTTAAATCATAGAATCATAGAATGGTTAAGGTTGGAAGGGACCTTAAAGATTATTAGAAGCTAACCCCCCTGGTATGAGCAGGGACACCTCACACTAGACCAGGCTGCACAAAGGTTCATCCAGCCTGTCTTTAAACACCTCCAGGGATAGGACATCCACAACCTCCCTGGGCAACCTGTTCCACCACCTTCTTACCCTTATGGTGAAGAATTTCTTCCTGATGTCTAACCTAAATCTCCCCTCTTCCAGTTTAAAACCATTACCCCTTGTCCTGCTACTACCATCTCTGGTGAAAAGCCTCTCCCCAGATTTCCTGTAGGCCCCTTCAGGTACTGGAAGGCCTCTATAAGCCTTCTCTTCTCCAGGCTGAATAGCCCAAACTCACTTGCCTGTCTTCATAGCAGAGGTGCTCCAGCCCTTTGATCATCTTCATGGCCCTTCTCTGGACCCTCTCCAACAGCTCCATGCCTTTCTTATGCTGAGGGCTCCAGAGCTGTACACAGTACTCCAGGTGGGGTCTCACCAGAGCAGGGTAGAGGGGCAGAATCACCTCCCTGACCCTGCTGGCCACACTTCTTTTGATGCAGCCCAGGATGAGGTTGGCCCTCTGGGCTCCAGCACACACTGGTGGCTCATGTTGAACTTCTCATCAACTACCACCCCCAAGTCCTTTTCCTCAGGACTGCTCTCCAGCCATTCTCCCTCCAGCCTGTATTTGTGCCTGGGGTTGTGCCAACCCAGGTGCAGGAGCTTGCACTTTGCCTTGCTGAACTTCATGAGGTTGGCACTAGCCCAGCTCTCCAGCCTGTCAAGGTCCCTCTGGATGGCCTCCCTTCCCTCTAGGGTGTCAGTTGCTCTACACAGCTTGGGATCATCAGCAGACTTGCTGAGGATACACTCAATCCCACTGTCCATGTCTCAAACAAAGATGTTGAAGAGCACTGTTCCAAATACTGACCCCTGAGGAATGCCACTTATCACTTGCCTCCACTTGGACCCTGAATCATTGATCACAACTCTCTGGGTGTGGCCATCCAGCCAGTTACTTATCCAGCGAGTGGTCCATCTGTCAAATCCAAGCCTTGTCAGTTTGGAGACCAGGATGTTGTGAGGGACAGTGTAAAAGGCCTTGCACAAATCCAGGTAGATGATGTCAGTTGTTCTGCCACCATTCACATCTTTGTAGCCTTATTGTAGAAGGCCACCAGATTGGTCAGGAATGATTTGCCATTAGTGAAACCATGTTGAAGATTCTTCTTAGTTGTTTGCTGTTGAACGGCTGACCAGAATGTGTCACTGGCATGTAAAGTTAATTAGTTTCTGTGAAGTTTTGGGGTTCTTGTTTGGCAATTGTTTATATTTTACAAAATCTTGATTGAGCCCATTTGTAAACAGGCAGTAATGGTAACCCTTTCTGAAGCTAATTTCATATTTGGGGCAAGGCAGTAACATCAGAATTGATTTTTTTTGCTTTTTTTTCTCCCCCCATTAGGATATATTACTCATTAACCTCATCATAGAACACATGATTTGTGACACAGATCCAGAACTTGGAGGGGCAGTTCTACTTATGGGTTTGCTTCGTACTTTAGTTGATCCAGAAAATATGCTTGCCACTGCCAATGTAAGTAAATACCTTCAAATTAAATTACAGTTGTTTTTTGTAGAGTATTTGGTGTCCTGTTATATATATAATTTTTTTAATTATTATTCTTTAGAAAACAGAAAAGACTGAGTTCTTGGGTTTCTTCTACAAACACTGTATGCATGTTCTGACAGCCCCTTTGTTGGCCAATACTACCGAGGACAAGCCTAGCAAAGGTAATCTTCTCTGTCAGTGGAAATATACAAGAACTTGAAAATGTTTACCATTGCAGTTGGATATTTGAAGTTAGCTTCTGAAGGCAATATCCTAGATATGTTTTAATTATTTTCTGTTTGTTTTTATTATAGATGATTTTCAGACAGCCCAACTCTTGGCATTGATATTGGAATTGCTAACTTTCTGTGTAGAACATCACACTTATCACATAAAGAACTACATCATTAACAAAGATATCCTGCGAAGAGTGCTCGTTCTCATGGCCTCAAAGCACGCTTTCTTGGCATTGTGTAAGTTTTGAAAGCTACAGAATAAACTAGTATTTTGTGCATGCGAAGTGTTACATACCTTCATTGTGCTGGAGGAAAAATGTTCACAGGTTATGACAATTTGTGACTGAATATGGAATTTCTACTGTTAGAGTCTGCGTTTCTTGTTTGTAGATATGTCAGCTAGTATTAATAAATGATTTTGCATTTTCTAAAAGGCAGGAAGATTTTTGTAAATCTCAATATAGAGGTGAATTGAAGACATGATATTTCAGTATGGCATATCCTAAGAGAACCATTGTAAGTTTTGATGTTTTTTTAATAGAAGGTATTTAATTAAGAGATACAGTTACCTGGCTACATTAAACAGCACAGGCTTTCAGTTTGCTGCCCTTCAGACTCTGATAGTTTCTACACCATGTTCAACACAGTAATAGCAAAGCAGTGTGTCTTAATTCTGGAGGCAAGTAAGAGATTTTTTCCACAGTTCTGTTGCACGCATGGAGTAAAACAAAGCCTAAAGTTGACTGAGCAGTACCATAAGTAAGAAGTATCTTTTCCATTGGTGACTGAATTGCCCAAGTTTGGTTTCAGAACCCTTGAATTCTTTGGATTTTCAGAAAGCGCTTTAAACTGGATGTAAATTAAGCCTTTGCTTTACTATGTGGGTGAAGAAAATGTCATTTACCAATTTTAAAATGAGATAGTTTGCATCCTAATAAAACGGACTTAGTGAAATGTAATGAAACTTACATTTGAATAATAGGAATGATAAGCAAATTTCCCAGGTCTATTGAGAAAATACTTTACCTTGCTCATGTGTAATTAAAATCGAAAATACATCTTTATGTTAATAGTAAGATAGTCAAACAGTAGTATATTATTTATCTAGTAAACATAATGGGTTTTACTTGTACAGTTATGGTGGAGGATTTCTTATAAGTAACTCTTCTTATGATAAGTACTCTTGCTGAGTAGCTGAGTATTTTCTAGATTATTTTTTTTTTCTTAAAAAATTTAAGAATTCTGTGGACAACACTTCTGTTTCAGGTGCCCTTCGTTTCAAGAGAAAGATAATTGGACTAAAGGATGAATTCTACAACCGTTACATAATGAAAAGTTTTTTGTTTGAACCTGTGGTCAAAGCATTTCTAAATAATGGTTCCCGTTATAATCTGATGAACTCTGCCATAATAGAGATGTTTGAATTTATCAGAGTGGTGAGTGCTGTTATATGCTGAAGATAATCACTGCATTGTTTCATCTTGTAGTTCAAGAAGACTTCGTTTTGCTTGTACCCTAAATTATGCTATCATAGTGATATGACCATATGTTACTGTATTTAAATGAACTTTCTTTTCTATCAGTTACATCCTCATACATGTTTTTTCTTACATTCAGACAGTACTGTGGCTTAAAAATTAGATTCACCTGATACTTCATGTACAGTACCCAGAGCTGGAAAGGCAGCCCTAATGAAGTTTTGTCGTGGATGGGCCTGTTATGACAGGAATGTAATTTGAAACTGTTGCTACAAAAACATCAAATTTAGTCATGCTCTGTAATGTCAATTCAACAGAATATGGAAATATACAGAAGAGCCATCAGTCTTTTTTATTATATTAATGGAGTGCTGCAAACTCCCATCCATGGCGAGTCTCTTAGAACATGCACATTTGGCTGTCTAAATAGTACAGTTTCCTCACTGTTGCCGGCATCCAAATTCTGAAAGATGCTGTACAGACTATAAATGTGGTAAGTGGGGCCAAGACACGATGCAAACAGTGATGAAGGATTTAGAGAGAAAAAAGGAGGCTTTGTCACCTTTTGAACTCTTCTGTGCTGATGACCTTGTTCCTCTTTGAGTTGGGACTCAAGGTAATTCAAGACTGAGATGACTTAGTCATTGTGGAAGAGTTGATTTAAAAATGGTTTTGAAACTGTGGTCCTGACTTCTGTGCTGTTTGCCAGTACTCCATGGGATTGTGCAGTCCATGCTGTGAGGAAATAGTCTTATTTTCTTACCCTTTTTACACATAGAGGTACCCAGGTTGCATTTCCATAATACTTCTTTGTATCTGGAAATAGTTTTGGTCAATTTTATTTCATTCAGGTTTCTTTTTAAAGAGATAAATTTAAAAAATTGTGCTTTTGTTATTACTGATGTATTTCCATTTGTAAGATGTGACCTTTGAGCATATACCAAAAGAGGAAATAACCAGTATATTAAGATTTATGTTTTTTTGCTCATTCATAGTGGATGGTAAATCAGGTGTTTATTCTGCAGTGTATTCCAGGGGCTGTGCAGTGCTAAGAAAGCCAAACAGTGCTCAGGAGCAGTTATTTCTGCTGCAGTGTGCAGACCTGTGCTAGTCTCAGCTGTCTAGGGTGGCTTTGAGCAGCCACAACACTAAACTGAAATAGCAGAACAGCTGGGAGGTTTTTGTAAATTACCTTGACTGGCACTATATGGCCACAAAGGGAAAACGCTGATGTTAGTTTCTGATGAAAAATATGTTCCTTGTTCTCATCCTAAAAAAATGCTCTGAATAATTGTTTTTACAAGAGTAATTTGTTTGCAGCAAGGAAAGAAACAATATGAATGCTAACTGTATATCTCATAAATGTATTTTTTGATTTACTGATTACAACAAGTATCAGTCAGTTTGTCAATATAAAAATAAGTTAACGGTGGGAAGATGTTTAGACTTGGTTTTGGTATAATTTTCTGTGAGGATTTTAGGTTCTATTCCTGTGTTTTGAAGGAGTTATTTCTAGAAAATTGCTGCTATTTTGCCAACTTTGCTCATCAAATATTTGAAGCTCTAGATTTTTAACTGAGAGTGTATGCATAATACTCTTTTTTGCTTATGCTAATTAATAATAAACTTCCTGTGGAATGCTTAAAAATAGTATCTCATTTCAGTTACTTTTTATATGGTGTTAAATAAATTCATTTGAATTAAAATAAGTCACTTTATGTTTGTTCTTGTAGGAAGATATAAAATCATTAACAACTCATGTAATTGAGAATTACTGGAAAGCACTGGAAGATGTAGATTATGTGCAGACATTCAAAGGACTGAAACTACGATTTGAGCAACAAAGGGAAAGACAAGATAATCCAAAACTTGACAGGTAAAATGCACTAAATGCTCTTATTAGTATATCAGTGCTTTAATTCTGTTCTAGAAATATTGGTGGGTTGTTTCTGATATTGGGAAATAGAAATCATTTAGACTGCTGCTTGCATCTCTGGCATTGTTGGATATAGGTGATAGTGTCATTTCCGGATGTGTTGCTTCAAACTTTCACCTAACATATTAGCTGCTGGACCCCAATAAAATGCTAAGTTGTCATATCCTAAACTTGTGTAACACTATTGTAATGAAGCTGGAAGTCTATCAATATCTGAGGTTTATTTGCTTAAATAGCAGATTACCACTGTTTTATTTGAAAGATTATTCAGTTGTAAGTTATAATTCTGTGGATTTTTATTCAAAAATTCACATCAGATTTCCTTTTATTTTAGTTTGTTGTAGGATTAGAAATGTAAATAAGCTCTACCAAAATGAGAAGTAGAATTTATAAAGAAATTTTCAGGGGATCCTCTTTTGTAACTGCTTTTTACTCTATCAACAAATCTAACAATCTGATGTAACATTTGAATCATTCCTGGTTGCTAGAGGAAAAGTTCCGTTCTTTAGTACACAGTTACCCAAAGTTAAAAGATTAGGGTGTATAAAAATAGGATGTTTTACTACTTTTTTTATTATTATTATTTTGGGGCAAACGGTACTATTTTATGTGTATCATTCAAACAAAATGAACTGCTTGTGTCAGTAGATGAGTTACTCTTAAGAATTGTCAGCAAGGTCTGTTCTTGTTCTGTTGTCTCAAATTAGTTTGAAAAACATATCAAAAATTATTACTCCTAATTAGTCATACTAGGACATGTTGAAACTTCAGACTTCTAAGATATTTTATTTCCTGCCACAAGATTTCTTAACCAGTATTTAAATTTGAAACTTGTACAACTAAAATGAGAGTATAGACGTAGATTTGTTTTTAAAAGTTGAAGCACTTTAAAGAGTATGTGCAGGATTTGCAGCTTTGAGTACTAATGTTTCTACAGGTGAGATGTTATTTTTTTTGGCTTGTCAGGCAAGGTTATCACTGTTAACAGCTGAGAAATTCAAGCCTACACTCTAACTAGATCTCTAAATAGACTAAGCTCAGACTGTATTAGTAATATTTTTATTCCAGTAACAATAGCTTTATGAAAAACATTAAATTGCAGATTTAATTTGTGGCCAGTAAATTTTAAATAAGTGCTACAGATAACTTTGTCAAGGGTTTCGTGCTTTTATTGGAAATTGACTATTAAAACTGACATCTAGCAATGAAGTGTTTTCAACCTCTCTTTTATTCCTGCCTCTGTTCTTCAGGGTGCACATCACTTTGCCTCTCCTCCTAGGCCATGATACTGCTTTTGTGAGAAAAAGGGAAAGGAAGGGTGGAGCTGGCACTAACAGTAGTTCAAACGGGGAGGGAGAAGTAGCACTTTGTATTCAAGGCCCTGAAGAATGGAAAATACTGATATTGACCAAAAATTGTAACAGGTGCATGTGGCAGAAAGCTGTCTTTTTATTGTGTCTACTCTAAACTGGAATAATATTTAAGTTAGATATTGGGGTCGGTTTTTTTCTTTAACTCACTGAACCCCAGATACTGATGAGTTGTAAAGTATTCTCAGGAAAAAAGTCTATAGGTTCTAAACTCTTTGTTTTACAACTTTTTTTTTTACCAGTGCCAACTGCTAAACTAAGCCTGAATGCAACACTCATGACATTTATTAAAAACTTTTAATAATATTGTATGTAGGCTTTGTAAGTTTGTTCATTTTTTACAGAATTTTTGATGGATAGTGTGAATGTGGTATTAGCAGACTTGTACTTTGATTCTTTACAAAGAGAAGTTTTTAATCGTATTTGCATTGAAAATACAGAGATTCACATTATAGAAAGATTTGCTGGTGTTTTTATTGCTCTGCAGTACTTGTAAGCTGTCACTGCAAATGTTGGGAAGTTTTACTATTAATGAGTTGGTTTTTGAATCAAAAGTTTTAAACCTTAACTGTTCTGCAGCATGCGCTCCATTCTGAGAAACCACAGGTACAGAAGGGATGCGAGAACCCTGGAGGATGAGGAGGAAATGTGGTTTAATACTGATGAAGATGATATGGAAGATGGAGAGGCAGTGGTGCCCCCTTCTGACAAAACTAAAAATGATGAAGATATTATGGACCCTATCAGTAAATTCATGGAAAGGAAAAAATGTAAGTGATGATAAGAAGAATGCCATGTGACTTATGAAGAAGTCCTAACTTGTATTCTTTAGCCCTGCTGCAATGAAGGATTTGCATGTATTTGTTTTGAAGTTCTTGAATTTTGAAATTGTGACTCCCAAGTTGGTGGACCACCCCTTCAAAACAAGTTTTATTGTCTTTGAAAGCAGAATGATACAAAATTTTACTGTTGATTTCTTAAAGCATTTGAATGACAATCTTAGTTGATAGTCAAGTTTTCATGTGTTTTATTCAGGTTTATAATTCAAAAATCTTTATGTAAATCTTAAACTGATATTATTGGTAGAAGAGAAATGTTCTTTCCTGGCCAATGACAACAGCTAGTAGGTGTTGTATTAGTATGGAAAAAGAAGTCTGTAATGACTCACTTTACCTAGTTATACATAAAGTATTAAGCCTTTTCCCACACAGTAAAGTGATTTGTAATGAAATGTTTTCTGCAATAATATTTCTTCAGAAATTTTTGTGTTTATTTTTTTCTCTCCAGTAAAAGAGAGTGAAGAAAAAGAAGTTCTTCTGAAAACTAACCTTTCAGGGCGTCAAAGCCCCAGTTTCAAGCTTTCCTTCTCCAGTGGTACAAAATCTAACCTTACCAGCCAGTCCTCTGCAAGTAATCTGCCTGGGTCTCCAGGGTCTCCTGGATCCCCAGGGTCCCCTGGGTCTCCAGGATCAGTTTCTAAAAGCACATCTCAGATGGCAGCTATTACAACTAAGGTAATTTTGAATGGACATAAGTTGACTTCATTGTTTCACTAGGAATTTGCTTTAGCATCTTTCTCAAGTTTGTGTGAATTCTGACATGTTAAGCAGCAATGGACTATCTGCTTTGCATTTACTTTTCTCTGGCCTGTTACATTCTTAAGATCTGGCACGTACATAAAAAGAAATAAAAGCTCTTTTAATGCTCGTACTCTTAAAGTATGAATCACACAACTTGCTGCTCTTTACGCAATCTTTACTGTGAAATACAGACAACACTTTGCTGTTGCTAAATTGCACAGGGATATTTGGAAGGTAGAAATACAGAAGTGCATTAGAAACATTGTCAAATCTTCCCAGACTCTGTGAGGTCTCACCACCCCCATTGGGAATTTCTGCTGTTACCTTTTTTAATATTGTTCAGAATAACTGGCCCAGCTGCAGACTAGAAACAGTGTTGAAGTTGGGTTCTTCATTAATTATGTGGTTCTGTTATTTTATGCATAGTGTACTTAGTGTTATGTTGTATGTGACTGTACGGTCTATGTGTAATCTTTTAATGGGGTTGTATTTTGTTGTACAATTGGCTAAATTTTCTGGTTTGGATGGTTGTCATTAGATATATTAATAAGTAATATGATCTTTGAGTAAAGTGGCAGTAACTACCATTGTAGTCAAATGCTACCTAAGCTTCAGAAATTGCAACACCATTGTTAGAAGAAGCTTTGGAGGTTCATGCTGCTTCTTCATGGGTGCAGAGCTGCCTTATCTTAAAATGTTTGGTTATTTGCAATACAGTGGAGTTTTTAATATTACTAGGTATGCTTTCATTTACAGCTGCCAAGTTCTTTAAATTTTGTAACCTGTACACCTCATTCAACTGTATGATACAAAACATTCTTGAATTTACTATATGTTTAAAATAGCTTTTGTGAAGACACAACTGTTTTCTGAAGGTATTCTCATTCAGAAGTTCAAATTTAAGGATATTCTATATTGGCTTCTGAAGTGCTTCCAGATTGTTTGTTGCTGCAGTTAGCTGTGCTTTACAGAGGCTGCAGTAACAGTTAGCAAAATTAAGTAGAGTTTTGGGGTTTCTTAAATTTCAACTGGAAATATTTCTATCCAGTTGATAAATCCAAAATGGGGTTTTTCCTAGCCAATTAAAACATTTTTGAGACAATGTCATTTGCATTAATACTGACAGACTTATTTTTGTTGCACTCCATTTAATGCAAAACTTCATGAATCAGTGCGTGTATGGCAATATTCTGTGCAAAGATCATCTTCCAATATAAATGTGAAGCATCCGTGTGAAAACATTTTCTGAATCATAGTAATTGTGTTTCTCTTTGTAGGGAGGCCTCGTTGGTCTTGTAGATTATCCTGATGATGATGAAGAGGATGATGAAGATGAAGATAAAGAGGAAACTTTACCTTTGTCAAAGAAAGCAAAGCTTGAGTCATCATAATGGCAACTGCTGAAGAACGTTATCAGTTGGGGGAAGGTTATTTTTTCCAAAAACAAAACCCACAGCAAAGCAGCAATCTTTTGTGAATTACTGTGTGTGACACAGATCAACCTGTACAAATGGATTTCTGCCAATCAAGTGCCAATTCAAAGGAACAGAAGAAGGGGAACTATTTCAGTTAGGGGAAAGACGCCTTTTAGCTCTCCAGCTTGGACCACACATTGCCCTTTTCTCAGGGAAGGAAATGGAAAACAAAAATTAAAAAAAAAGGCAAACAAAAAAGCCAACAGGGCAGGAGTTTTGTTAGTGGAACTCTGGATTGGCTGGTCAGTTGCTACAATCAGAATATGCTTTCTTGGACCATGTATGAGACTTCTGAAGAAAAGGCAGGTTTTGCCATAATTCTTCACTAGTTAAGAATGCCAGCAGTTTCTTTGTATAAAAGAGACCTGCCTTTGAAATCGTACATTCTGAACATTTTAGTCAAGCTACAACAGGTTTTAAAAACCTCTATGGGGGAGGGCTGAATATAAAGTTTCCTTTTTTTTTTTTTTTTAATCTGTTCCCTTTGCCCTTTAAACTGCAAATTTTTTTTTGGAGGTGGGGGATTTGTTTGTCCCTTCTTGATTAAAGATTGAGTGGAATTCTAGATGTGGTCACTTTCGTGTCATAATTTTTTTTTTTTTTGCCCCCCTGAGTGTATGCTTAGTTGTTGAGTATATATTTGGGACCATTAAAATTTTTTGATGTAATATAATCTCACTGTTGTGCTGGTACCTGTTTCACCCTGTGTAATTTTGTTCTGCATCACAGTTCTTAATATGTTTAGGATTTTATGGAAGATGGTATAGTTTTTATTGGAAAAAAAAATAATCTTACCACAATGTGCATAAAAGCAATACTATTTTGTGACTATTTTATATTAAATTTTACATCAGCAACTGTCTTGAGAAAAATTCAGGGAAATAGGATGGAATAAAAAAATTGAAACCTATAAATATGGAATTAGTATTCCAAAGAGACTTTGACATTTCGTAACTGAGAACAATGATGGTAGACTAACTCATCAACATGCAAGATGGATGACTTAGGAATACCAGTATTTTGACTCATTTAACTTACAAAAATAAAAAAGAAATAATTAAAGCTGAAGGAAAACTATATAAGTGGTATTTTTTTAAAACCTCTGATTCCCTTTGGAATACCAGTTTTAGTGAGTTAAAGATGGTTGTAGAATAAACTTTTTACAAGGATACCATCTTTTGAAATTTATTCTAATACTTGATTGAAAAACAGCAATTAAATTGTGGGTCTCACTCAATGACTACATTCTTTCCCCTTTTTCCAAAAATCTAAATATTAGCTACTAATGTGAAACTAAATGTTATATCCTGCTTCCTTACTCCCTTAACAGAAGATGTCTTTGCATAGCAGTGCTTCCTGCACAGGGGAGTTCAGTCAGTTCCTTTGCAAACAAGATCTTACATATACTTTTAAAAGTTGATTTTCCTTTTGGACATTCAAAGCAGCAATGTTCCAGGAGTTGTTATATAGCACATTAATGTATCACATAGAAACAGATGTACACTTCCCAGATCTTCGCTTAGGTTCACTGGGGACACCAGACGAAAGTAGACAGAGTACCTGGTCCTCCAAGGAAGCACACCCTTACACTAATGAAAGTAATTCCAGGTAATCTGAAATACCCCCAGGTTTTCTTCCACTGTACACAGAGGGTGACTGTTTTCAGATAAAGTGCACATGGCTGAAAAACAGATCTCCTGCGTCACAAGGGTAGAAGGATCTGAAAGCTGGTGTGTCTAACAGTAAGTTGCTTCTAAAAATGTACCTGTCTGTAATACACCTGTTTGGCAAACAAGATCAAACTGTTTGTCTACTTTCATAGCCCATCCAGATGAGAAGTCATGTAGGCCCAATTCTTGTAATGTACCAAAGATGTAACTATTCAATCAGTTTTGACTGTGTTTTTACATCTGCAAAGTTCAGAAACTAGTGAGATAACTGATAGAGTCTGTTTTCATAGTGTTGCTGCAGCTCCATTAGGGAATTGGCTACCTTTCAGCCCAGCACAAGTCATATCAATTGCCTTGCTAAGTTACGTTTCCTAGCACTTGTAGGGGTGGGCACAGAAGTTCAGCCTCCTTGGTCAACCATTTTACAGCTGCCAGGTCACCCTGGAGCAGTGCAGTCTGTTCTAGTACTGCAGTTGCCCTGCCTTGAGGATATCAAGATGCATTCCAGGTAAGTTGTGCGAGCAGACTGGATGGGTTGCTGCTTGAGCTCTCTCGCAGTGGAAGTGTAAAACTGGGCAAGCATTCAAAGAAGTTGCCAACAACTGAAGTTCTTTAAGGTAAGTTGTCCATGTACATGTTCTCCACCTGTTCCCACTGCTTTCTCTTTTTGGAGTCAGAAGAAATGAAGGTATAGATAGCTTATTGTTCAGTCCAAAAAGGAGGCAAGGCAGGTGGGCATGCTGCAGATACAGCAAAGCCTGTGGAAGGATTTGTAATGCCTGCTTTAAACCATAGCCACAGTTTAAAATTCATTACTCGTGCAAGGGAGCCATAACTTGGTGTATTGTCACAGGTGGCTGGCTATCTGGTGAGCTTGTGTCACAATTTAATATTGCTCAAGTTGCCATCATAGTTGGACCACATACGTCCTGTGGGATTTTTTACATAAGTTGAAATTAATAAAACTCTTTAAGGCTAAAATGAAATGGACTGCTGGAAAAGAAGGCAATGTAAAAAAGGCAAGGGGGGAATGCAGTCTTCTGTATGTCAATTCTATTTATGAACAATGTAAAAACAATAAGCCAGTGGATAATTATTTATTTTAATCAAGTGGAATGCTATTGGCAAATGATTGAAATAGCTCTTGGTGTGCAGTGATTCCAGGCCTATGCCCATGGCCTCGCTGAGCCCTGCTGTATCTCCCAGAGATGTAGGGTGTCTGTCTTGGAGCTCTGGAATGGCTCTGCGTGAACAACTGTGTGTTTTAGATACAGGGTGGAATGTTGCTCACAAAATATGCATCTGTAATACAGCCTGGGAATTATTTGGGCTAAGTAATGTTGATTTTGATACGCCAGTTGTAAGCAACTTGAAATTACATGCATAAAGATAGGCTATGTGAGCTGCCCACCTAAATGTGTTCAGAAGAATTCAGTAGTCACGTGTATCACTGTTCACTAGCATTGCTCCTGGAAGTATGTGCATACCAGAGCCCTTATGCTTTTGAGTTTTCAGACAAAGCTAGTCCTTTCTCTTATGTTTCAGATGGACACTTTATTGGCTGAAATCTTGGAAACTGGATTGTGAAAGTGTGCTTACCTCAGTAAGGTTTATTTTAAACCTGCTGATGTTGAGTTGCATTTTGGCAGCTGTGGTGTTCAGGTAGGAGGCTGATGCTGTTAGCGTGCTAAGTTCAGTACAACCTCCCACCCTCTGGTGGGGACAGAGACAGTACAACTGTATCCTCACGCTCATACAGTGAGATTACAGTCACAATGGTATCTGTGAAACACAGGTGTTATCATGCAATCTGCATCTGTAATTCAAGCCCATGTGATTTAAAGTCAGTTTTTGTTCACGTTGACCTCTAAATAAAATTAGACTTTTACATAATTCAGTTAGAATCAAAGCCACCTTCTGTGTTTCAGAATATTAAGTCAGTGCATGAGACATAAACCTTTTATCACCAGTTTTTACCATGTTCTTGCAAAACAGCTACATTTAAGCCTTCTTTGGCGGTTATCACTGGACAACATGAGTTTTCTGCCTTCTGCTACAATGCCTCAAAACTAAAGTCTTTCATTTCATTAGTTCCTCAGATCCTTAGAATTATTTCTGCATCAGTCTGAGTCACACACAGACGTGAACTCAGGGTGCTGTTTGAGCAGGTAGCCTGGACACAGGTTTCTCCATTCCCCACATTATTCAGTGTTCAACAAATGGCAGTCCTCTTGGTTGGTATTAGAGGTGACGGTCCTACCTATCTGCCTCCCTGCCAAGGCTTTGTTAGCTTCTCTTTGGAATGTTTTCCTTGCACGTGATTTACACCCTTCTTCAGCTCTAGCCAGCCTAAGCACCTTCGAAAGCCACTTATAAAATCTTCAGTTGTACTTGCCTGTTATTTTTACCTAGCCCCCAATGTCACCAGTGTAGATTCTGATACACTCTTGTAAAGCACTGAAGCAACAGTCTGAAAAATGAACAAATCCCTAAAGTGTTAGATCTTCAAAATCTCTTTCTGTTTTTATAAGGATATTTGCTAGTGATGATTGATAGAAATTAATACTAAATTTATATTGAATCTAACAGTTAAAAGATGTTTCATTTAATATATTTGAGTTCTTCCATAGCTCTCTTTTTTTCTTTAAAGAAGCTAGTAACAGTCCCTACTGTGGTCCTACTGGTTCTTCTGCTTATCTCATGGTTCCCAGTTAATGCTGCTGCTGGTGCAGCTCCTCTTTTACCTACTGTCGAAGAGCAGGAAACTAACATCCCTGAGCCTTCACACTACTATTTGCCTCTTCACCTTCTCAACAGACCAGGCTCTATCATGCCTTTAAGAGCTACAGAACACCTGCTCACTGCTGCTGCTTCAAATGATGTCTTTTCTGATTTGTTAGACTTGTAGTTCCCACACTCCAGTGCCTGAGCTCACCACTTTCGATCACCTCAACCAGCTTTTGTTTCTAGCACCTCTTTATGAGTCTAACTTAATTTGTTCTCTGTTCTTTCAGTCTCATGAGCACTCCTTTGCTACTGCAGCACTTGTTGCTTCTCTGAAGGGTTCAAGTCAAGGAGGTTAAGCCATCGTTCTTGCATTTGCCTGCCATGCAAGTACTTTGCCCTTGCTTTCAAGTTCATGCAGAGCACTATAAACTAGTGCTGCTTCTTTATCTTCTCCCCGTATCTTTTGCTCAGTATTAGCTTTACTGTTTGCCTCATGTGATTGACTCTGTATTTATCTTCTGTGGACTCAGATGTTTATGAGATATTCTGCCCAAACTCTCTCTCCTTGTATTTGGGATTCTGTATTAAGTTAGTCTTGTTAGGGGCCTATGCTGCTGTCTTAAATTTCAGCATTGAATGAACATCCCCTGTATCAAAGGTTAATGCTTGGTTTTCTAGGAGTTTCTCTCTGAGCCACAGAGACTGTAAATCACCAGCATCCCCCTCCCATTCAGATTGATCTGAGGCACATAAGCAAATACTTTGGGGCTTTTGTTTGTCTTTTTGGTAGCACATACAATTTTATTTATTTTTATTTTGATTCAAATTTCTCTAGCAGTTTCTTTACCACCTTTGTCCAAATCAAATGAACAATATTTGAAACACTGTTTCAGAATCAGACATTGCAAAGGGCAAAGATATCTTCTGTCCACTTTTTTTTTTCCTGGCACCCATTGTTTACACCTCCAGAGTCCATTTAAAGGAAACTTGCTTCATAGCTGAGAAGCTGGTTGATGAACAGTAGAGTCATATTTACAAGGAAGCTGCTTAATGACAGCTCCAAGTGCAGGAGGAGAAAAAGCACTTTCCTAATTATTCTGAATTTAACTCTTGTATCCTCATAAATCGTGTTATTCCCATCCCTCCGCAACTTACACTTCAGACAGCAGATGAATGGTGGAGCTTTGTTGATGGTTGTAGTCGTTGCTAGGGGACAGTCTTGGGGACGTGAATCATGCCATTTACAATCAGCCTAGAGGAGCATCTGGAAATGCTTGAGCTTAGAAATTTCCTTCAGTGGTCTGTGTTGCTGAGAATCGAGTGCTTTGTGGCTGTGAAGAGTGCTTTAGAAAACACATGATGATAAGGGAGATATATCTGTTATCTTAAGTTGCTTGCATCTTTGTATTTATTTTAAATTGTTGTTCTGGTGCTTCTTGCTTCTTTGATAATTATGGTGCTAGTTGGAAGCTGACCAAGTGCAAATGGTATGCAAAGAAAGTTGTTGCAAATAACATTAAAATTAAATACTATAATTTTTCATCACTACTGTAAGAAGCACGATTTCCAAATTCGATTGCATGTACACATCCATATCTGAACTTCCGTGGATATATTCACAGGCATCTTTTATTTTGTCTGCTGAGGGAAGGCAGCAACTTCAGGAACCACCAGAAGTGAGAACTTGACCTGTAGTGTATAGGTAAGGTTTTACAAACTACGTCTTTGGTGGGTAAATAAGTGCTCATACTATCAATGCTAGGTCACAGCTAGGAGAGAACAGAGGCAGAGGTACACACCGAGCTGGGGCTGGCAGCTGTGACACAGAATTGCAGAGGAGAAAAAACCCGATACACACAGTCTGGGGGTCTAATAGCCAGGATCTGCCGCTTTGCCGAAGGCAGGCTGGCTGCCCCGAGTCCTGCGTTGTGTTACCCAGGAGGGAACCCTGCGGGACTGCAGGGCAAGCCTGGTCTTGCTCCTCGCCAGCTCGGCGGGGCTTTGCCCAGACGCAGCGCTGCTGCGGGGCCAGCTCGGAGGCTGCGGCTCCAGCCCGAGCCTCGGGGACTCCGCTCGCAGCTCAGCGTTTCTCAAGGTGTCTCCCCCAGCCCTTCAGCTCTTCGCTCCTCAGGCATGGGCTGTAGACCCTGGCAGCCCTTCGCTTTCCCCTTGTCACTCGTGGGGAAGGAGTTCAACGGTATTTCCCACGCGGCAGCGGTGGCACCGTTTTTCCAAACAAGAAAGAGTTGTTTCCCAGTGTCGCTTCGCTTTCAGCACCAGAGGCGGGAGGGCCGGCAGTCCCGGGGGGCAGGGCCGGCAGTCCCGGGGGGCAGGGCCGGCAGTCCCCGCTCCCGCGCCGGGCCGGAACGCGCCGCAGGCACCGGCCGCCACCGGCAGAGGGCGCCCGAGCCCCGCTCCGGCGGCTGCCGCGTCCCCAGCGCCCGCCGCGCTGCTGCCGGAGGCCGCGTGTCGTGGGGTAACCTGCGGGCATCTGGCACCCAACAGCATCCCCGGGAAGATGTTCGGCATAAGAAGTTTGGGTTCTGTAATTGTGCTCCATGATGCGCCCTTCCTTTCCATGATCTCACTGCTGGCACCACCCAGCTGGGGCCGTGCATCTGGTGCTTCATGGCAGGAGCTGGTGGAGGCATTTTCCTTCAAAGGAGCCGCATCCCAGGTATGGGAAGTAGGAAAGCATTTCTCAAATTTGTGTTCTGTCTTCTCTGAAGGGGACGGTGCGTTTTTAAAATATTAAGTTCTTCTCTCTCTATTGATTAACACACCCATGCTCTGTTGTTAAGTACTGCGGTAACAGCTTCAAAATTTTATTTAATGAAATCTGTTCACAAAACAGGAGATCATAAGGCTTCAAGAAGTTAAAAGTACAGCAGTAGAGAAAAAATCGTTGAGGAATTAGTACCCATTCTTTTTCTCTGCACACCTGAGCAGGAGCTGTGAGGCTCACAAGCATGCCTCTTTCTCCTTCCAACTACAGCAACTAGTTTCTTGGCAAACTTTACTCATTTTCATGCTCAGTAAGGCTTGGGCTACATGATTCACACAACAAAGGGTTAATTTATCTATTTGTACCGTCCTGGCGCCCCCTCTCAAGAAACTGGGAGCAGTAAACAGGCGGCGGTTCCCACGGGCCGGGCCTTCCAGCAGCCGGGAGTTACGCTTCCCGGTCTACAGGTCTGAGGATCAAAAATAAATCCCATACTTTAAAGAGCATGCTCACCAGCTAATTTCGGGCCATTCCGGTGTAGTAATGGGATCCATCCAAACGCAAATCCGAAGCCCGAGGCTTGGGCTGCTCCTGAGAGCCCAGAGGCTTTTCCTGAGGGGCTGGTGCAGCTGCCAGAAGGTCCCTGCGTGGCCTTTCGGTGCGAGGGGCAGGCGGGGACCTTCCCTCGGGGACCGAGCCTCGCCGGGCGGGCGAGGGAGGGAGGGAGAAGCACCCGGGATCAGCGCAGCCCTCTCACCCGGCGCCAGGGCTCCCCTTCTGCGCTGCTAAATCTGCCAGAGGCAAACGCAGTCTGACCCGATTCATGTATCGGTGACGGATGCTACCAAAAAGTGCAGGGCCCCCACACGTACAGGGCTGCCTAAAATCAGCATCCTCATCAAGCAAATAATTAGAACTGATCTTTAGTGCGACGAGCACGCCGCTGCAATGAGCACCAGTGTCTATCGCTTAGTAATTGTTTGCAAACTGCGCGGGTCCCTCAGGCCAAGCAGCAGATGCCCCTCCCTCAGCCCAGACACGAGCTCGCACACACACAGCTCCCTTCCAAAGGCATGGGTGGAAGATGAAGTGGTTAATAACACACTGAATTGCAGATACAGTTTGCTTGATTGTGCAAGATCCAAAATACACTTTGCGAGTTCAGCGTGATCAAAGAAGAAACAGTAAAATGCATTAAGAAAAGACTGATGCAAAGACCGATAAATGCCGGAGATAAGACTGTATCTGTGAAAACAAGCGTGCACTATGAAACGCAATCCTAGCAAAACCCGACCTCGCTGTGCAACACTCTGCATGGTTCAACTTTATGCCTAGTTTATATTTCCTCAAAAATACGACACTGTGATAGATAAAGCAGTAATCATGCAGATTACCGGGCATATTTTTTTAAAAATTTATTATTTTTAAACTAAATATTCAACAAATTATGCCCCCGCAGGAATAGAATCCCCATTCTTGGCCACAAGACTGCTCAGGGGTTGCGGTCTGTGCTCCTGACAAACCACGCTCCCCTTGTCCTTGGAGCTGTCCCAGCCCCGAGCACACGCCGTCCCTCCGCAAGGAGCTGCCACCGCATTTCCCCGCAGCACGACCCAGGCTGCCCGGCCGGTGCGCGCTCGGGAAGCAGCGGTGCGAAGCGCCATTCGCGCCCTAACGCGTTTTATCTCACCCGTGCACACAACAGGTCGTGCCTCTCGTTTTTCTCGAGGTTCTCTTTCATAGGTTTTTGTGTGGCAATAAGGGGGTTGCGCTGCGCGGTTTGAAGCACCTCTACCAAAGCTGGTTTTGCCTGCTGAAGTACCTCAGGGGTGCTCCCAGGCTTCTAAACCAGAAGCTTCAGAGCTGCGCGCTGCCCCTCCGCACCCGCGCGTTCCCCCGCAGCGGCGGGCGCAGCTCCCAGCGGCGGGCGCTGGCGGGGGCGCAGCTCTGGGACCCGCGGCACAGCCCCAGCGCCCGCCAAGTCGCGGGCCGAGCTCTCCGCGGGGTCCCGCATCAGCTCGGTTCTCACGGAGGAACGGGGGGCAGCCCCCACCTCGTCTCCCGCCCCCGCGGCGCCGCGCAGCGCCGGGCCCGGCCGCAGAGGGCGGGCAGAGGCAGCCGGCACCTTCTCGCAGACTTTGGGCCGAGGCCGCTCCCGGGAGCGCACGGGGCGGGCGAGCCCGAGAGCACCAGCGCTCGCCACGGCAACCGGGGCAGCTCGCCCGGGCCCCGCACCGCGGCCCGCCCCCTCGCCCGCGGCCGCCGCCCATTGGCTGGCGCCCACCCTGTCCGCGCCTCTCATTGGCGGCGGGCCGTGCCCGTCAGGCTCTGCCGCGGCTGGGCTGCGATCGCCGGGGCAGGGCGCGCCCGCTGCAGGTAGCGCCGCGGCGGCCGGAGCGGGGCTGAGGCGCCCCCGGACCTGCCCCGCAGGAGCTTCGCGTTGCTCCCGGCCTTTGGGGGGACTTGGCCGCGGCTGGCTGCTCGTCCCTCGCCCCGCTCGGCGAGCGCGGCTCGTTCCTGCCGGCCGGGGAAGACCGGCCTGTTGCTGCCGGGAGGAGGGACGGCGGCGGCGAGCGGCCCCGCGTCTGCCCCCGGCGCGGGGGGGGAGCGATGAGCCGTGCATTGTTTCCCCTGTAGGCAGCGCCCGGCGGGCAGCGGGGCGGCGGGCCATGGGCTCCGCGCCTTTGTCTCCCCAGTGAGCCGGCCCCGCTCCCGCAGCCTCCTGCCGCCGCCAGCCGGGCCCCGGCGACATGGACGTGACCGTCTCCGAGCTCCTGGAGCTCTTCCTGCAGAGCCCCTTGGTGACCTGGGTGAGCGCAGGGGGGAGCGGGGAGGCTGCCGGCGGGGCGGCCCCGGCCCAGCGGGGGGCGGCGGGGTCCTCCCGCCATCCCCCCAACCCCGCTCTCCTTCCTCCGGCAGGTGAAAACCTTCGGGGCCCTGGGGAGCGGGGACGAGGATCATCTCGGCATCTATATGGAGCTGGTGGATGGCGTCGTGCTGAACAAAATCATGCTGCAAATGTGAGTGGGCTCCCGAGGGCGGGGGGGGGGGTGGGAGCCCCGTGCGGAGCGGCGCGGGCGGGCCCGGGGGCGGCCGCGGGTCCTGCCCCGCCGAGGGAGCCCGGCTCGGGACGCGCGGCCGCGGAGCGGCGGGAAGGGCGAAGGAGCGGCTGGGCGCTTTTCCCTTCGGTTGCTGCTTGAAAATAACAAGGGGGGGGCACCCCAACAGACTCCTCCAGCTCTTGAAAATCTGCTGTAACGTTTTTCTGGTCGGTTTTGTTTGGTTTGTTTTGCGGCGTCTGTGTTTTTTTCTTTTTTTGGTTGAGTTTTTGTTCTTTCTTTTTTTCCGAACTAACTTTTTCTTAGTTGCTCATCTATACTTTAGAGGAAGATACGTGGCAATGCAGCTAGGGAAGTGAAAGCACTTTATCATATGAAGCTTTGCTGGGAACTTTTCAGATGAAGTTATCGGTGTTCTCATGTGAAGTTGGATATTTTGCGGAGCAAAAAAGAAAACTTCAGTGATATATTTTGGGCAGCACTGTAAGGATATGTCTTGAGAAAACTTACAAATAGGGTAAACCAGCAAGTACTGAAAATACCTTAACGTTGAACTGCATCGTTAATAGAACTTGTACATTTTTTTAACCACATCCTTTCCTGTTGCTGGTCTGCTGCATGCAGATCCTGACTGCTTTCTATATACTCCTTATTTGCTTTTAAGTATTTTGAGATGTGCCTGGTAAAGAGTTTGTAGGGAGAAGTATTTGACTTTCAGGGGAGGAGACTTTGGAAATCCCTCAATTTTGGCACTACATATTTCCAAGTGAATGAAATAAACTGAAGCTCAACCAGTGATTTGAAATGTTAGGCCAAATCCAAGCACTTAAATGAAGAAGACATACTAGAGTACCTAAGGGAAATTATTGAGAAGTAAGTTAAAAAAAAAAAAAAAATCTGATAGCCCATCCTCCACCCACTCAAGTTGGCAAGAATCATAGAATGGTTTGGGTTGGAAGGCACCTTAAAAGATCAACTAGGTCCAACTCCCCTGCATGGGCAGGGATGACTAGGTTGCTCAGAACCCCATCCAGCCTGGCCTTGAACTTCAGCTCCAGGGATGAGGCAACCACAGCTTCTCTGGGCAACCTGTTCCAGTGTCTCACCACCCTCACACTGAAGAATTTCTCCCTAATATCTAACCTACATCTCCCCTCTTCGTTACCCCTTGTCCTATCAGTACAAGCCCTTGGAAGAAGTCCCTTCCCAGGTTTCCTCTAGGCCTCCTTCAGGTACTGGAAGGTCTCCCTGACTTTCGTTATATTCTGGTACCTGGCTGCTTCATCTGAAAAAGTAATAAAATTTTCTTCTGGTTTCTGTTACTAAAAGTGGAAATTTTGAACTGGAACTTAAATAGTGAAGCTGGTGAAGATGCATGATTTGGAGCAGAATCACGATCAATCAACCCACTTGGGGATAAAGAAGTAGTGGTGTAAAATGTTAGCTGGGATGGAAACCTCATGTAAAGAGGAAGTATTATTTCCAGCATTTATTATACTTTAAAACCAGAACTTTTTGAAAATTAGAGCCTTGAGTATGAGTGTTCAGAGCCAGAGTTGTACTTTTCCAAGATGTAGGAAATTGAATTTTTATTTATGGTAATTGTGTTTGGTATGGAGATGACCAAACAAACTATGAAGGAACAACAGCCGTTGGGTCTGCTGGAGGTTTAACGAGCTAAACGATGTCTGTTATCTAGTAGGTGGAAGAATCTTTTTATGTCAAAATAAGAAAAAGTATACTTTGTCACTCTTGAATTTTGTATTTAAATAGGCTGAAGTTAGGTGGCTTAGGATTACTGTGGCATTCTTACGAGTCACGTATTTTAGAAGTGCTTTAGTGGGTGTTGTGTGCAAACTTACATATTTTGTACCTGGCCATTGAAGTATGTCTAAGGAGACTTAAAAGAGTTAAAGTCTATGGAGCAACTTAACAGTGTTGTGGGGACAAGGAGTGAACAGTAAGATCTCATTGAAATAAGCTAAGCATATAGGCTGACTGGGTGCAGTGACACGAGTTGGCGTTTTGTTGGATATCATGCATTTGTGAGAAGTGTCCTGGCTTCTTTGTTTGCCTTAAGTAGTCAGGAAAGTACCCTTGTTTCTTCCAGAGGATATCTCTGCCAGCGGTGTCACAGAAGGCCTAAGTGGGGGAAGCACAAGTGGTGGGGGTAGGAAACTGCCCCTTTATTCACAAACAGGGCTTTTTTTCCCTTTATTATGCAGCTTTGGCAGTACTTCTAATGGTGTCTAAGGAGCTTGAAACCAAGAGCTTTGTATCGAGAGCCCAAAACTTTTTAACTTAGGAAGGATCACAGTTGTATTTACGTATCCCAGCCCCGCACGACTCTCAGCAGAGGTGCTGTCTGTGACCTTCTCTTTTTCCTGACTTAACCTTTAGAAATTGCAATGCAATTACTGCTTGCCTGTAAATCAGGAAAGCCTTGCAATGCGTGGTTCTGCACCACAAAGCTTTCAAAATAGGAAAATAAATGTTTTTTTAAATTGCTTGCTTTAAAGTCCCGGTTCCTAAAGGTGACTTTCAGTGCTTGGCTTGAGATTTCTCATTAATACAGCAGGATTAATGAGGGCCTTTGATAAGTCTGCTAGAATTTGATATGCTGAGCTGTGATAGAGTTGATTGCCTGAAAGCACACATGCATGCATGCAAACTCACCCAGAGCAGGGAGTACCAGAGTGAAAGGGCTGTGCTGATGTGGATAGCTCTCTCCTTACTCATGTGTTACTTTTAGTTTTTTAGGTTAAGTCTCCTGCTTGCCTGCTTACTGGAACACAAATAACACCAGCACATGAGCTTGCATCTAAACACCAGGTGGGATGCAGTGCTTTGCTGCAGACCAACAGGTTTCTTTGGGTGAAGATTTCAAAAGCCAAATTATTGTGAATTTTGCTATGAAAAATAAAACATTTTTGTCCTGCAGCTAGACAGATTTTAAGTTTACTCCGTGGCCAAAAAGACAGGTGGATCTGTGAAGAAATCCAGATACACCTGTTAAGTGGAGATTGCTGAGTGAAAGGCTTTAGCTGTTTGAGGCATGAGTGGGCTGCCAGCCTCTAGTTTCTGTTTGTAATGGGTTGGATTTTGCCCAAATACTGTCTGGCAATTTAGTGTGAGTGGAGAAGACTCCAACTGTTAGTTGCTAATGTTTTTTAGGTGGTGGGTTAATATCAGCATGGCAGCTGTGTCACCAGAGATATACATGGCTTCTATTGCTTTTCCTGCCTGTGAGGTCCCTGCTGACTGCATAATAGGAGGTGAAAATAGGTCTGTGCCTTCACTCCATCCTCTTCAGAAATTAACTGCCTCCAGGAATGTTAGCCCTGAATGAAATACAGATTACTCAGGGACACTAAATGTAGCCATGGTGCAAGGGCAGAGGAAGGGGACCAGTCCTGGGCTTAGGTAGATTCTGGTCACAACAGCTGGTAGATAACCAGCTGTTGGGCTTTGCTGGTGATTCCTTTGCTTGCTGATGATCCCCTATCTCTCTTTTTAAAAGAGAGATGGGCATTGCTTAGTTCTCAGTAGTGGTGCTTAGCTGCTTAATCAGATAAACCCAATAGAAAGAGGCAGACAGAAGCATTTGGTTTCCCTACTTATATTTTAAAACAAATGTTTTTTCAAGTTGTACTGCTGTAAATGGGTGGTTTCCTTTTCCTCTGTTGTGACCAACAATACACCCCAACCTGATCATCGTGCATGAAGGACATGTTGATTTTTGCAGACTTGCATTACCAACTAAATATTCTTCATACAAAATGTCTGTTAATTTTCAAAGTGGAACTGCTGTGTCCTGAGCTTCTGTGTTTTTGGTGGATTTAGGTGCATCAGGTTAATGAGCTTCTCTGTGGACAAATTTTAAAGAACTTTCTTCAGATGGTTGTGTGTCTTCCTGGTATGAAACTAGCACATGGCTACACTGCATAGACTGCCTTCAGTGTTACAGTTGCAGCTGTGGCATAATACGTGGCAGCATAAGCAAATATTTAGCCTGCTTAACTTCTTACAGAAAGTTTTATTTGAGGTAATGATGTGGGGGGTTTACAGATGCAGGCATATAAGCACATAAGTGTTTTCATATCGACTTGTTCTGATTGATGGTAGGCTCTGCTTTTCTGTTACACATTCTTGTTTGCTGGATGTTTTAATAAGAAAACATCTGATTAAGCCACTTGTATTAAACACACATAATAAAAATGCACAATAATTGTTTTTTCTATTTCAATCATGGTTTGTGGTACTGTCGATCTGTCTTTTTTAGTTTAGACCATGTGACAGGAACAGCCATCTTTAGTGTCAGCTTCTTGTGGTTTGTAGCAAGCAGAACAAATCCTGACAGATTGAAGTTATACATCCATTTAATTTGAAATCGTATTTAAAGCTGCATTTTTCTGCCCTTCTTTCCAGACGGTTTCAAAACTCCTTCAGTCTTTATTGGCTTCATCCCACTTCGTGTTAGAGGAAGGGAGAGCTAGACTGGTCCAAGAGAGGTGTATTTGGGTTAACAAATGCCCTGCAGAGCAAAGTGTTGCAGGATGCTGAGCACGCCAGGCACAGCCAACCCTCTGGCATCCCATAGCACTTGGGCCTGGCTTGGGGGCTTCCCCCTTCCTCACCAGAATTACTTGTCAGAAATTTCTTGAATGGGATTGTCATTTTGAATATTAAAAAGGAAATTATTTTGTTACTTTATTAATCATTGGCTTGAAGAACTTGTTCTGCTGGCCCCACACCTGCTGAACTCATCACTTGACCTCTGTCTCCTGGTCCTTCCTTTCCTCTGTGCTCCTGTAAAAGTCATGAAGATGTACAAACCGGGGAGCTTCTTTAAAATGAGTGTTTAGTGAGGTTTGACACTTCCTTTTTGTGGAGGGACCACCCTTAATCGCACCTCAGTCATGCTGCCTCAGTCATTTAAAGAACTTCAGGAGTAGGTGTTTTCTTTAAAAAAGAATTGTAGTTTTCATTGTATTTGTATAAGATCAAACATCAAAGGACTCAAAAAGCATCTAATAAAGATTATGTGCAAGAATTTTTGTATACATTCAGACAGGAATTTCTTTGGGTTACCTGGTGAGTGTTGCAAAGAAAAATCTTTATTTAATTTTCAGTATGGTCCTTAGAAAGAGTTTGTTTCTGTAAATTTTTTCATAAATAAGTTTCACCAACCAAACAGCTGTTATAATGTGCAAAGTGTGGTACCAACAGCTCTATTTTCTCTAAGGCAGAGGCATCTTTACCCAGAGAATTTGCCCTTATTGTGTAACTTAGGTGCCTTTTTTTTTTTTTTTTTCCCTTGAGGCCTCTGCTTCCCCTTCCTGCTTTTCCTGGCTGTAGAGCAGGCTGTTTGGGTTGTAGTGTTTTGAGTACCTTGATCTCCCCAGGTTTTTATCCCTTCTCTCTTTTTGTTTCCCATGGAATTGGGAAGCCCGCCTGGCTGTGGGTTTTCTGGCAGCTGGTTCCAGCTCAGGGCATGGGTAGCCTGGGACCTACTCAGTCCCGGGGTGCTGCCCTGCTCCCCCGCAGCGAGGCCTGCCTGCTGCAGCAGGAGAATCGCTTGCTGCCTCTCCTGGCTCCTCTGGATTTCCCCTTCCATGTCCCCCAAGATGTCTCAGGAGCCAGGTGGGTGAGGTGAAGGCAGCAGCAGGGATCCAGCTGACCTCATGTAACACCTCACTGTTTTTCTGGGCAGGAGCTGTGACACAGAAAATATTTGGAAAAGCACAAGAAATATATTCTTTCTGAATAAACACAGACCTTGAACCCTTGAATCTTGGAAGTGTTAATTAGATCAGAATATGTTTTGCCACTTCAACTGGATAAAGCTGAGCTTACCTGCTAAATGGAAGAGAGTATAATTGTCTTGTTGGGAACCTCCCACTGCCTTCAAGAGCAACTTTCTGTGGATGCTCACTGTTCTCAGCTGTGGAGCTAGGACAGCTGCAATCAGGTCTTGAGATTCTCTGATCCAGGATTAAGAAAAAAACATGGTAACAAATGAAGAAATGCGATATTCCTTGTTGAGAATAAATTGTTTCCTTTTCCCTGTGGAGACAATAAGCTCTGTGGTAGTTTGAAGTGTAGGCTGTGCTGGCCTTTCACAGCTTGTACAAAGGGTCCTCGCTGAAGTGTGGTGAGGTACTGGGTGAAGCTGGTTATGCAACTTTTTCAGAAATCCAAACTGTCATTCTTCTAAACTACAGTCTGTTTTCAGAAAAGCTTTTAACTTCCCTATCTGGGAGGAGGAGGAGGAGGCAAGTATGCCAAGGTGACACTGTGTGCTGTGACTTGGCCCCAGGTTAAGAGAACCCAGAGGTCAGTGGCATTAAGGGCTCTGGGGACAACCAATTACCCTTAATGAAGATGATAGGATAAAAGCTCCAGAATTGCTTCTGAGGGCTTGGTTCTTGTAACGGATGACTAGCTCCACTGTGCCAAAAGATGAGCAGGTCTTGTGTTGGAAGGGGGAATTGTTGTGGTTTATGTGCTTTTGAAAACCTCATTCAAGTCCTGCATGTACACTGCCTATAGCTGTTGAAGAAATTACCTCTGCTTTGCTGTATCTGGTGGGTGTGTCTTGTGGATTTTTGCCTTGTTTTGTGCATTTTAGGAAGAGTTTGGGAGTTCTGCTGTACAGTCAAAGCTTTGTCTTCCTGGTGATAGACCTAGGTCACAGACCCAGGCATGGCAGTGTGCTGGTTACGTGAGCTTCCATGTGGAAATGAGAACTGTAGGCTGACTCTTATGTTTGGCCAGCTTCTCTTTATTGTATGTTTTTTCCCTTTTAGCTTCCTGGTTTGTTGTTGTGACCTTGCTTAGAAAAGCTAAGCATCCAACTTCCTTCAGGATCCACCAGCTGCTCAGAGAGTACTGAAGGCAAGGTACTCTCCAAGTTCAAGTCCAGATGCCATTTACACTTCTCCAACTTGCTGTGTTGTTGGAAGACTCATACTGTTAAGCTCTGTGTGTGTGTGGCTTTTGCACTCCTGTATCTGAGCTTCAGTAAAATGAAATATTTATTACAGATTTTACTTTAAAAGCTTGTCACAGTTGCCTCTTCTTGCATTCTATTTTCATGATTTATTACAGTTCCAATCAGTATACAAAACCCTTTGCTGCTGTAAAGGCTGTGTAGGGTCTTGCTAGTTTGTCAGTGGCAGTCTTGATCATCTGTGCTGCAGTTTGCTTGAACTCTGGTACATAATTACTGTGTCTGATGTTTGCTGCAAAGGTAGTTTTCTCTCGTCTCTGGGGTATCTATTCTATCATATTTAAACACATAGCATAGCACTGCTTTCACTAGAGAGGTGCTTTGGGATGGCTGTGCATTTAAAAAAAAAACACAATAAAAAGAAAAAGCTCTTTGACATATATGTAAACTTTGGCAGATATATTTTTAAAAATAAATATTGGATAAGTTACTCTTTTATTTCCTTGTCGACGCTTAAGTCCAGTATTTGGCCCTGGAAGCACTGTGAATAGCTTAATTAACGGCCCAAGCAGAGCTCCTGGAGGCAGGTGTTTGGATTGTGTGAGTTTGATGATAAGAGTCTTTTATTAGAGGGGAAACACAAGACTTTGATCTCTGATATTGGCAGATAAAGATTTTCAGGTTCCTTTTTTTGCAACATGTTAGGGTGTACACAGCAAATCTGAAGGTGCATGTCCATGTTTAATTATTTGCAGGTTTTTTTCCTGTGTTGTTGTTTACGTTAGAAATAAAATCACTTCAGGTACAATTTTGATTTACTTCCTTTAAAATGAAACCAAAACTTTAGGCTTCTTTCCCTAAAATATTTCCACCAACTTTTTTTCTGTCTTGCTTATATCTCTGCCTATGTTTATTTTGTTCATATCTTGAAGCCAAATAGAATTAGAACCCAGTAGAACTGTTTTTTTGTGACACAGTGGGTCTATGGGAAAGATCTAGTTAGATGCTATGGGTATAATAAAAGTGCAATGCTCCTTTTCCCCTTTATGTCAGCATGTAATACATCTGGGTTTTGAAATTTGCGTAATATTCATTGATCAAATTGATCACCCTCCTTCTGTCATAAAACTCTAAAGCCAAGGGAGGCATGGTAGTCTTTTCTAGTCTTCCCTTTATTTGAGTAAGATAAACCCCTTGTTATCAGAGACTGCTTTGATCTGGTGTGCACAAACTAAATATGATCTTTGCTTCAGGGAAATATAAGTAAGGAGGGAAGCTGCCCTCAATTGCTGTGTTGGTCAACCTAAAGTAGGTTACTTTCTGGCACGCAGGAAGATTTCCAAGTTATACATAGGTGCAGAGGTAATGAGCTTATTCTGTCGTGACTTAATGTATATGTATCCTGGATAATTTTTTCAGCACATTTAATGGATAAATTTTTAAGGGTTTTTGAACTTATTCTATCTTTAATGTATGTGTATCCTGTATAATTATGTCAGTGAATTTACTGGGTAGATTTTTTAGGATTTTCCTAATAAGTGTGTTATTGAGATGCTAAGAGTTGGCATGGAATAAACTAGTAATACTTTTAATTTCTTTTTCCTCTTTTAATAGAGATCCTCGACCAACCAACCAACGTGTCAACAAACATGTAAATAATGACACCTATCTTCGGGTTCAAAACCTGACCATCTTAGTCAGAAACATTAAGACTTACTATCAGGTGAGATTTCTGCTCTCTGCTTATTGGTCTGCGATGATTGCTGTCATGTTTCAGCTGGTGCAGGGGCTGATGGCTCAAAAAGAAGCTTGCTACAGGAAATAGAGAGCAAATTGTGTTTATGTAAAAGTACTTTCAGACATGCTTTCCTTATGAAATCACAGTACCTACCTTCTCTGTCCCGCATGGCTAGAGGCTGCTTCTTCCCTGCTGCCCTCTTTTTTAAAGAAGAAATTGTGCTCAAAGGCTGTAATAGCTCTTGAAGGTGTATGCAGTAAAAAGGCTTTTTTTTTTCTGATAGGTTTATGGGGTGTGTATGTGAAGGGGTTTGCTGAAATCGGAATAATGTTTATGGGTATAAGACTTGGTTAAGATGGTTATTTTAAAAGGCCTGCCAGAAAATATTCTGTAGTGCTAGAATATAAACCTGAAATTGGTGTACTGTTGATTAGGAAAAATACATTTTGTACTTATCTTGAAGCTGGAGTTATGCTGTGTACTTATTTTTAGATGTTGAAGCAGTTGTTTGTTCTGTACCCCTTCTCTAAGAGACTTAAATGCAAGAATGACTGGGAATTCTCACAAATAGGGCACTTAGTCGACATCCTTCAGCTGCCCATCAGTGCTTCTCTGCTGTAATAGTGCTCCCCTAAAACCAGGGTCATGACAGCTGAGCAGTTTTGTAGGCTTAAATACATGTTGGATGCTGGTGAAAAGTCATTGGAGTGAATTCAGTAACTCTAAATAGAATTTCTGTGTACAACTCTTGTGTATATTTAGATTTCTTTCTGAGAAGGCTAGCTGTTCTGCTTTAACACATCTTTTGCCAGATTTGAATGCTGTGCAATATAAACCAGGCTGAAACAGCTGACAACTGTTAAAATGCTTCTGTGCATGTGGGTCTCAATCATATAATGGACAAAACAACTAAACTGTAGGAGCTGATGTCACATGCTTATCCTGGGCACCTCTTCTGTACATATAGAAGAAGCTGTGTATTAGGTTTGTCTTCAAAATACAGAAGAGATGTAATGCTTAACTGCCTTTTGACTCCATTCTCTTCCAGCACTTGCTTACTGCTATTCCATGTTATTGCTACAGCTCTACTTCTGGAGTTGCTTAGGGAAGCCTAAAAAGGAGAGAGGGACTTGTGAAAAAGTCAGGTGGGGGGAATGACTCATCCCTGAAAGTTCCAGAGGCCTGCTACAGAAATGAAGCATGTAACTCAGGTTTGAGAAGATGTAGGAGAGTATCATGTGTTTCTGAAGATGACTGACCTGTGTCTCATTGTTGAGAACCGGACATGCTGATGCAACGTGATGTCATTCCTGAGACTTGTGATTTCTACAGGGAAATTTCACTCGGTCATAACTAAAGTCTGAGGGTGTTTTTTGTTTCTTTGTTACCCACTGAACAGTGTGAAAGGATACGGAATCTACAAGCAAAAAGGACTGTGTTTAAGGACAGAGACAGGACTAGTCTTTCTCCCTTGGTCCTCATCCCTGCAAGATTAACAGTCTGGGAGTCTGGTCCTGCAGATGTTGAAACTTGAAAGCTTTTTATTCATATGAGTTCTTTGTCTTGGAGCTGATAATCTGGCTTCTTTAAGAGAACCTGAAGAGAGATCAGAGTCAGGAAAAAAGAAAAGTGATTCAGAATCATGTGGTATGTTGCTTGGTGTCTTGTTGACTTAGCTGTTGAGCTGTGTAATCATAATCCTATAAAGCTAGCAACAACTAAAATAGGTTAAGACTCTGAGTTTTCAATGGGAAACAGTAAGTGAGGCTTGCAGTTGCAGGTATAACAGTAGTGTGTGTTCCTGTTGTAGTCCAGAAATGAAATATTATGGATCTTGCTGCCTGAAGACTGTATATCCTACATATAAACAAAGCAGCTGAGAGCTGATCATTCTTTGTGTTTTGTCCTGAAAATATGGAATTACAACAAAGCTTAAAATCAGATTCTTTTTTTTGTTATTATAACATTATATAAGAAACCATATGGATGCTTTGGAATTTATTAAATATTGATAGCCCTCTTCTGAATGTTGGAGATTTTCTTTTAATAGGTTGAAGTTGTGAGCATTGTTTGATAAAGCAATATTAATACATTAGCTCAAGTTAAAATGAGAATAGTGTCTTAGTGAATATGCAGTCACATTTGGTTGAAGACTGGGAAGTGTATGTGGGAAGTTTCTGGCAAACAATAGGGACATGAATTTGTCGTTTCCTCAAGAGAAACAAAAGCTCTAAAAATAGTGTTGGTCTTGACATCTTACATTCCCTTTCACTTAATGGACCCAAGTCAGGTTTATGACTTAGTAGCTGAATTTGGTAGATCAGGTCTCCTAGAATGAGGAGAATGCCACCTCATGCTTTCTTGAAAGATATAGGTGTGGAAGGATACTTGCCCCCTTTGCACTTGGCAGGAGTAATCAAGAATCTGATATGAATTCAAGTTACTGTAAACTGTATCTGAAGATGATGATGTAAGTGGCTATTAAAAATAACTCTGCTATTCAGAAGCTAGTTGACATTTCAGATCATGTAATTGTGTAATATATTTGTATCTAATATCAGATTTCTCCTATATTTGTATAGCTAATCTGTTTGTTAAAGCACAATTCTCATTAATACAAGATAATATTACTTCAGAAAACAAGAACAGGTCTAATCCAGAAGCATGAATCCAGGTATTCTCCGCAGAGTTGGGGCTTTTTTGATCTCTTAGGCTGAGAGTCTGTGCTAGGAATGACTATTAAGAAAACAGGTTATTGGTGGAATTTGGCTTTGATTTGAACCATAAAGATCAGCTCCTACCTCTTCTCTGCTTCAGCAGGCGTAACTTGGGAGGGATGAATATAGTGGAGAAGCCTTTTTCCTTTTCAAGTAACATCTCATTTTTTGAAGTTTGCTAGCTGAATTTGTTCATTAACAACTTTCTGAAGAGTTGCCTTCTCACAACTTTCAGCTGTATGAAACAGGATTGCTGATTACTACTAGGAAAAACATGGTGTCAAGACTTGCAAAATTGAGGTATTGGTGTTTTTTTTTGTTTTTAGTTGGGTATGTGATATTACTGGTGGTAGCAGGTAACATCTCTCCATTCTCATTTCCATTCTCTGAGCAGCTGCATCTTTGCAGATCTTTTATTGGCTTGAGAGGCCACTCTTGATATTACTCATTTTGCTCTGAGCTTTTGTAAGTATTCAAGAGAATGTTTAACTGCACTTAGTGAATGTTACAGCACTGTTTTACTGCAGAACTTTGCTGGTCATAAAACTTCTGGAATTGTTCTATCTTTGAAAAGAGCTGAGAATGGCAGAATGTGTTCATTGCTCATAGTGTGAGTTTTGTCTCTTGCTCTGACAGAAATCAAACACTTGGCTGTCTTTAAACTGGAATTCAAAATGGTTTTGTAGACAATAGTTTAGTACAGAGAATTACAGGTTACTGTCTGTAACTGCAGTGAGGATTTTGATTACAGGGTTCAATAGAGAATGGAGTATATGGGAGAAGAAATGTTCATCCACTTCTCACTGGTGCAGGTGTTGTGCATCCTGATCAAAGGATGAGGTCTTTACCCAATACTACAGCTAACCAGTGTGTATGGAACATGTTAACCTCTAGCTGTTGTCTGCTGCCTTGTGCTGAAAGCAGTTGGTAACGTTGGTCCTAAACTGACAGTGGCAAGCCCATTGCAGCACAGATGAAATTATCCTGCTATTCCTGAGCTCTGCCTTCACTTTGAAATGCTTCTATTGTGAGCTCCAGTAAGGCTTATCTACTGGTCCAATTAATCTGGCTCAGGTGTGAGTACTGCAAGAGTGAATGATGTTTGAAATAAGCACTCTTGACCCATGTTGACAGTGAATTGTTATGGCCTTAATTCCCCAGGGTTTTGTGCTTCTTTTTTCAAATGTTGATTAATCTCAGCTGTGGAAACTGTCTTCATAGTGGTGTGGCACTATCCCTGTTTCTGGCAGAGTTTGTTGGCAATGTTTGAAGACTCATGGTGCAACAACTGTGCAAGAGCTATTGTTGTTCCAGGTTCTGTCACTTCTGATGATGGAAAAAGGAAGCTAGAAAATCTGAGGTGTGTTAACATAGTCCTTTGTCATGCATTAGGGAATATTTAAATCCTGTAGTTGCTGGTACTTGAAGTGTCCATGTGAGAGCAGCTCACATGAGCCCTGATGTCTGCAACACTTGGAGAACATGCTCACAGTTAAAGAGTTTTGGAAAAGGCCTAATTAATGCAAGTTAACAGGGGGAGCTTGAAGTGACTTTGCTGTCCTTTCTCCACTCGTGTGTCAACCCTTGGGTTTAGGGTGTTTATAAGGAACTAAAAATCCCTTTGATACCAGTTTATAAAGAACTAAATTTATGAAAGGATCTGTGTTAATGTAATCTAGTTTCCTAACCTTCAAAAATGCAAGTAGTCACTTCAACAGTATATACTGCACTCTTAAGCAAAAATTCCTACCACTTAGATGAAAGACTTCAGGTTGATAGAGAGAAGGAAAAAAAGATTTTAATCATCCCTTGGCTAGTCCCTGCATGTTTATTACAGCCACATCTGGAGTATGTGGATGAGCTGCAATGTGGTCATGGCTTTATTTTTGTTGCCAGTATTTCCTGCAGTTGTGGCCACTAAATACCTAGCAGATTGCTTCATGTTTCTAAATAGGTTGGAAATCTCTCTTCATTAAAAAGAAAAATAAAAATTACCATACTGACAGTTCTGAATCCCGTTGTGATTTTTGTCTCATGCAACTTCAATAGGAAACTCTGAACCCTTAGCATTTACATTAAAGTGGTGGTGTGGGGAAGTAGAGATAAAACCATTCACTGAATTTTTAGAGATGCTATGTCACTGCAAATCCTACCCTCCCACCTAAAACTCAGCTGGGCTCAGAGATATTGGTGAGCAAAGATGTCTTACTTTTAAGCCCTCTTTCTTCAGACCTGTATCCTTCTCCCTTTCCTTCACCGCTCTGTATTTGTGTAAAAGAACTACAAGTAGCAAGGTTTTTATCAGGCGAGTTAAAGGGAGATAGGTGCCTGTGAGTTCGGCTGCTGCTGTGAGTGGTTTGGCACTGGGGCTGCTGTAGTGCTGTGGTTTTGACCTCCAGAAAAGAGAGACCATTTTGTCTTCAGGCTGGGACAAGAGCAGGTTCTCCCAGTGGGTCAGTGAATGTCTTGCAGTACCAGTAGCTTCCAGATCAATAAACAAATCCCGCTTCTGTAGTTGAAGTGTTGAGTCAGGTTTAGAGCCCTTGACTGGACTGCAAAAGAAGCTCCAACTTGGAGCTCCAGATTTGTGCACCAGTTATGAACTGGCTATTGTACTCAAGCTATAAATAAAGTTTTGGAAGCAGCGGTGTCCTCTTCTGCGAGTTGAAATCTTTCCCTACTCGGCAGGCTAGTTCTAGTGGGCTTGTAATCCAGTCCCTAGCAAAACAAACACCAACATTCTGAAAATACAGGCAAACGTGCACACCCTGAAGCCAAAAAGCATTTCTCTGATCTGAGGTGGAGAGTTTGTAACCTCAATGGCCTGTTGAGTTAGATAAAAATAAACTTTTTTTGCTAGCCTTGTCCATTTGGTGTGCTAAGCTACAGTATGCCTGGGTGACTGCTTTCCTTCGATTCCTGTTCCCTAGAAGTCTTAATTTATCAAGTTGGCTTAGGAGGACAGGTTCCTCATCTTGAGCTTTAAATTCCAAGATTATTAACCAAGAATGTTAGCTTTCTCAAGAGCAAGATACCAGAAACTTCCATAGATAAGCTCCTTCTAATTCAAATATTTTGCTAATCTCATGCACTCTTAAGTGTATTTTCTCTCCCTTTTCTGTAAAGTTGGGTGGGATATATGCATATAGTCTACTGAATTGTTTCTGCACTGGCAGTTGTATTGTTGTATCTACCAAAGGTAGCATACATGTTCCTGTGGCCTTAAGTTACAGATACACAAAGAAAAAAGAGTGAGCAGCTGCTGAGCCTCTTTGTGTCTTGGTATTTTTCACAAGTCTATGATCAATAAGTTAGCACGACAAATAAGTTAGTACTAAGTTACTATTGCAGAGATGCTGTCTTTCAGTAAGGCCAGTGAGCTAAGACTCAGGAGATTCAGCTCTGTATTTGTTTCCACTTCTCCACTTTGTAGTTAGTTTAAACTTGCTACAGGCAGACAGTCTCTATGTATTTATGCTGTACTTAGCTTAATGAGGACTGCTTAGTTCTGCACTCACAAAGCAGTTTTGAGTTAGGTTTTCTGTTCTGTAGTAACAATCATGAGACTAGTTTAGTGAAGATGTTCAGTTATTGCAGAGTGCAGGGCAGTGACTGGCCTTGACATAGGTATTTTGGGAAATGCTGAACCAGTTAAGTTAGTTTCCAATTTAGTCCTTCAGCTGAAAGTAGTGGTACTGCTTTGCTGCAGGTGGAACAAACATAAGAATCACAAAGATCATGATCATTTTCTGTATGTCCTGTTACCAAGTATTCAGGTGAGAAAGAGGCAGAGTCAGTTGAGTCATCACTACCAGCCAGTCTGATGCTTTTTAGTGAGAATTGTCTTGTTGGTTTCCAGAAGAACTAGACAAAACCAACATTTCTGCCCCAGAGTTGAAATAAATTTGTGCAGAGGTCAGTTTGAAGAGTGTTCCTAGGTTGGTGAGAACCATTTCAGGTGGCTAGTAGCATGCTGTCGGGACATCTGATTGAGATTACTGGCTGTGATTCTAGGATGCATTTCAGCTGATAGATTGAATTATATCTAGAAGTTTAAGGGAGGACTGAGCTTGAAGAGAAAATTTTTCCCCCTCAGGCTTCACATTCATTTTCATACAGAACGAAATAGTGACCTCAACCAGATGGAGGAGAACAGGTGGGCTTTTAAACTATTTTATTGTCTGTAATTTCCTTGAGCTAGAATATGGGAGGGGGTAGAACAGGCTGGCATGTGTCTGTGTAGTCTTGTCTTTGTTTTGCCTAATAAGCTAAAGGGGTGTGAATTCACTGTGCAGACAAATGAAGCAACTGAGCCAAGAAAAGAGAGGAGCAGTGTCCTTAAAATACAGAGGCAAGTGGAGGTGACCTGTAAAACATTTACAGTATGGAATAGCTGTTTGGGAACCAAACAGCAGTATTTACTTAGCCTCTGACATGTTAATTGAGAACAATTCTTGAGATTGTCTGAATTACAGAAGGCATCCACTGTGTCGTTTATATGGTTTAAAAAAGGGTAATGTGAGCGTGTGTCTTAATGAAAGCCAAGGCCTAATGTTAATCTCCTAGATTATTGCTGTGATTACCAATGCTAAAACCACAGGGTAATTCAGTGTTTCAGTCCTCTACTACTTATATATTTTTGGATATTAGGTTTAAGGCATAAGTCACTGTTCAGACAGTCTAACCAGACAGCTGTGTTCAGTCCTGCTGTGTAGATTTCAGACAGAAGTCCCATTTTTGTCAGCTAGAACTCTGAAGGAGGGAACTGAGTTTTGTAGAGTCTACCAATTTTGGGTAAGTTAGGAAATAGCTTACATGCCGCTTGTAGCTGAAAATAGCTTTGAGTTTTATTTTTGCTTAAAGGTAAAAAATGAAAGTTAGATTGCTTTGTTGCTTGCATTTCTGTAATGGATTCTATGTCATTTAGTAGTTTTCCTTAAAAAGTCAAAGAGACAAGATGAATTCTACAAATGTATGAACCATGATAGCAAAACTGAACTCCTAATTGCATAGCAGTTGCCAAAGCAAATAATATCTGCTTTTTTGTGGCAGGTAGCAAACGAAGATGATTTATTTTCTTAATGTATGTACATGTTCTGTCTGTGAAAATACTGCTTAATCCAGTGTGGCTTTCAGTGAGGATATTGTCACATGCTCCATTGTGGCATGCTGGATTCAGTTCAGTCTTGCTCTTACACAGCTCTGACTCTGGAAAAGGTTTTGGTGTCAGGGCTTGTTCCTTTCAGTTCCAGTGACATCTGTGAGTGAGCAAAGGTGTCTTTTTCTTCCTCTAACTGATCTAGGCTTTCTGCTCCAATAGCTTCGTAATTAGCTTTTGTTACAAAGGTCTGTAGCAAACTCTCACCTTTTCATACACTTTTTTAATTACTTAAGTAATACTTCCATAGTAGGTTTTCATGTCAGATGAATATTTGGGATTTCTTTTAAGGTAGTGCTTTATCTATCCTTTTGAAGGCATAATTATCAGTTTCAGAAATGTGTGGGAGATCTTGGATAAAGCGTTGTATCCAGTTGCGAAGTTGTATTTACTTCTGAAAACAAAATGTGGTTTGCATTGTACAGGTCTGCTTGAGCTTGCATTGACCTCTAGTACTTGTGGCAAATGTGAATGCTTTTGGGCCAAGAAATGGGAGTGAAGTTTGAATGGATAGGAAGTAATCCACCTACCCTGGTTAAGGTGATGGGATTTATCCTTCTGAGCTGATCTCTGGACCTGACAAGGCAACAGATCTGGTGACAGGAGGAAGTTTTAGTGTGCTAATCTCTTTTCTGAAGACAATCCATAGGAAAATTAGGGAAGGCACCTGCTCATGAACACACAGAAATTGAAATGCTGTCATTCACTGATGCACGCATACATTTCCCATTTACAAATATGTAGGTTTTTAAAAGGAAGGATTTAAGAAAAGCAGACTCTAAAGAGCAAATAAAGCAGCAATTTAATGTGTATGCGCACTGTACTTTAAGCAGAACGACTTCTTTACAGCTGTTTGAAAGTACTGTTTGAATATGAGCTGTGTGTGAGCTGGTGCCTCTCTTGTTGCCTGTTATGATTAAGAGATAGAGCTGAAGGGGAGTTAAGTGTTTAAATTCTGCTGGGTCCTCATATGGCCAGTAAAAGTGCCTAAATAAAAATCTGCTAGGTAGACTGAAATGGTCCCTCTGGAGCTGTCACTGTTCTCTTTTGTAATTGGCATTATTAAAAGTGTCTAGATGTTTATTTAATTTGTTTTTTTAGACTTACAAGGACATCTTTAGCACCCATCAGGTGATCAAGATAACGGTGATAGACATCTGCTCCTTTGGGGCATGGTAGGAGAGACTTGTGGTCTTTGCACAAAGGAAAAACATTGTATGAACTCCATTTAAATATCTTCCTGTCCTGTGAAAATTATGATTTAGTGGGTTATTAATATTTTTAAAACTTCTGAACTACATCAGGTGGGGTGTTTCCTCTAGAAAAAGTCACCTTTGTTTACATAGTGTTAAAAAAATTCAATTTCAAAATTTCAAAAATATCTGACTTGTTTGCTGTAAGGTTGAGAAGCAAAATAAGAAAGCAAGTTCCGTGTGGCACTTTAAAGAGACTTTTTTTTTTTTAAATGATGATTCCATCTGTAAGTCACATCCCATCCACTGGAAAGGTATTTGTAAGGGAGTACAGGATTGAATTTGTATCCCTGAAAGACTTTGGCATGCAGTGTGTTAGAAGAAAAGGAGAGGGTGGTACTGAGGTTAATGCCTGGTTTATTTCAGAGCAGATGTGTTACAGTAAAGTTAGGTGGCTGGAGTCCCACGGGAGGCATAAGTATTTACCACTGCAAACTGGAAGGAGTTGAATTTCTTTTAAAGTTTTGATATTAAATGCAGAATTACTATGTATGTTAAAAGACTAATTTCTCATTATGCAGGTTCCAAAGAAACAGAATCAGTCCTTAGAAGTAGTTACCTTAAAAGTAAAGCATGTTTCACTTTTTCTTAAAAAAAAAATCCAAACAAAAAAAAACAAAACAAGCAAAACCAACACAAAACACCAAAGGAAACCAGCAAACAAAACACCACAAGCCCTTCTAATTTGACTAGTTGTCTGAGTTACTTGAATTCTCTCAAGACTCTGTAGTTACTTCAAAGCAGAGCTACAAATTAACTGCAAGGAGTTGCCTTTTAATGTAATAAGTGTCTTAAGGTCACTTATTCAATTTTGATCTTTCAAAAAGGAGGAAAAAAACTCCACCCTGTGTGTTCCATGTTTTCCTGAATATGGAAAAGCTGTGTGTCAGTATTGAAGACTTTGTTTTCAAGGTTTGTGGCAAATGCTTATCTGAACAGCACGTGGCTGTATCTTTACAATTTTACATGCAGAAGGAAAGAGTCTGTAGTAGAGGACCACAAAAGCTGCCATTATTAGAAGCCTTGCTTACACTTCAGTGCTCTGGCACTTATTCTAGCTCCTAGCTTCCAGTCATGCAGAAGAAACTAAACCAGAGTGCTCTAATTCTCAAACTTGGTTGAGCTGTCCTGCATTTCTTCCAGTATGCATTTCCTTTGTAGCCTGAGCCAAAATCTTGATTGGAAGGGTGATTTTGATCTCCCTTTTTCACTTAGCTCTTTCTCTTTATAAATTGCTGGGTCCAAATGCTATGCAAGTGAGGGATTCAAATTTAGAATAATTTGTTATTTTGAAGACATCTCTGTAAGACACAGCTGCATCTTGCATGCGGGATCTTTAAGCCGTTTTGCTTTGGTACCCTTGGATATTGTGAAACTAGAGCTGTCTGCCAGATGATGGTTGTTTTGGCTCTTCTCCTTAACAGCATATTGCAGCTTTTACCAGTGTCAAGGTATTTATCACACTTTATCAGTAAGTAGAGATTTTGCAGTGTTTGTAGCAGCTGTTTGAATATCTGCAGAAGGACTCATCCTGACTTCCTTTCTCAGTCTTGAGCTTAGCAGGACACCTTGTTTTGGAGGCTCTGAGCACTCTGCCCAACCTGCTAGTAAGAGAGGTACAGCTGGATGAGAAAGCTGAGTTGACGTGACAGAGTAAAAAGCAATTGTTTTTCTAACGGTCCGAACTGAACTGCTTCACTGTTCCAGCACACAGACTTTGCAGTCAGGCCTGTACTCTGTCACGCATATATTAAAGGATGGATAATTTGAAATTTCTATTCAGCTTGGTTATAAACAAGTAGAAATACACTTGTAAACAGTAACTTAGGCTCTTGAGACTCTGGAAAATCTTGAGCATTAAACCCCCCCCAATACAGCCAAAAAAACAAACCAACAAAACAGACCACCTTGATCTCACTGACTCTTATGCAAGTCTCTTCCATCAGACTGCATTAATTTTAATTCCTCTAAGTCTTTTTAAGTCAGGAAAGTTAGTGGTGAAGACTTATATTTTTTTTTTAGTTAGCTAAAAGCTGCAGAATTATGCTTAAAACGCAAGTTGTATTGCTAAAAATGCTAAAAACCAAGCTTCTGATTTGTTTTGCATTCTGTATCAGGGGACTCTCAAATCAGGAAAATCCCAAAATGAAGCCATATTTAAAAAACCCCCAAACAAACCCAAACTCCTTGTATCAAAAATATGCATCAGAAACTACTTTTTTGAACTCCTTATTGCATTTTGTTCTGGGTTTTGGGTTTTTGTTTTGTTTATTTCTTTTTCTGCTTTTTCCACAAAGTAAGAGTAAGTTCAGGTATATGCTGTGACCTTAAAGTTGTTTCCCTGCCTATTTTCTCTGTCTGCTGGTGCCAGTGATGGGGAGTGGTTGACTACCAGAGTTCTCTTCCTCTGGGCTGTGTACAGCTATTGTGTTTTTTTTCTCTGCTGGGATGATAAGAAATGGTGCCTGCCTAATACAGAACCAACAAACTGCGAAAGTGGCAAGTGTACAAATCTGGAGATACCTGAGCTCTTTTATCACTGTGGAGGTTTGTTGTACAGTCAAGTTAGTCTGAGAGTTATAATGAAGTGCGCTTGAGTATAAAGGAGAGCTGAAACTGCAAAAAAGCACTGCTGAATATTCATAGTGGTCAGTTCAGGTGCAAGAAAGGCCAGAAGAAAAGAGCTACTTTTACAAAGCAAGAGAAAGAGTGATATCAAAGAACATGTGTATTGCTTGCATATGTCTTGTGTGAGATAGATTGAGAATATGAAATAAATTAAAAGGAACAATTGTTAGAGGAAACGACTGAATGTCCTCACCCAAATACCTTCACTTAAGATGTTGATAGATTTATTTGGGGAAAATCTGACTTGTGATCTTGTTAGCTGGCTTTGTGGCAGTTATTGGACCAAAAACTTTAAAATTTCTGCGTTATTGTGAGGTCGATTTGTTGATACTATCAGTGACTTTGACTTACCTAAAGCATGAATCCATGTGGAGTGAAGCATGTAGCTTTCCAGATTTCCAAAACCTGGAGCACAACCCTTCCATAGGATGGGTGCTGGATTCTAAGAACAAGTTCTCTCTCCATCTGTTGAATATGTTGCAACTGTGGTGTGGGCATAAAGTGTTTCCAAGTCAGTTCACACTGTGTAGGGCATATGACTTAAAGCAACAGAGAATCTGCCTTCAGGAGTGGTATCCCCGTCATGGGCTACAGTAAAGTCAATTTGAATGTGTTCCCTTGAAAGTGCCTACACCTATTACTGCCCCAGGAGACCAGAGCTTTGTAGAGGGGTGTTTGCTCTGTGTTCTGGAATCTTGCTGGTTTGCTATACAAAAGGAAGCTCCCATTGAAAAGACTTTAGTCTTACACTTAATGTCTTGAATTTCCACAGCTAAAAGGGCCATCCATTGTGAGAGAAGCTATTTCCAGCATGTGGTCCACACCCTGGAGGGAAGGGATGCCATCCACAGGGACCTTGACAGGCTTGATAAGTCGACCCATGCAAACCACATGAAGTTCAACAAGGCCAAGTGCAGGGTCCTGCATATGTGTATGGGCAACCCCATGCACAAATACAGGCTGGGTAGAGAATGGATTGAGAACAGCCCTGAGGGGAACAACTTGGAGGTGCTGGTTCATGAAAAGCTCAACATGAGCCAGTAATGTGTGCTTGCAGCCCAGAAAGCCAACTATGTCCTGGGCTGCATCAAAAGAAGAGACTAGCAGGTCAAGGGAGGTAATTCTGCCCCTCTACTCCATTTCCATGAGACCCCACCTGCAGTACTGCATCCAGTTCTGGAGCCCCAACAGGAGGGACATGAAGCTGCAGTTGTGGTCAGCTGCTTCAACAAGGCAGCTTCTCCCCACGTAAACTCTGAGACTTATAATGGTAGTGTATTTTAATATGTACCTTGAGTATCTAGCTGGCTAGTATAAGACGTCATTTAATTACTCTGTATATGCAAAGAAGTGTTCAAATGCCCTGCTGGAATTACAGTGAGGTGCTTTTTTGCTGGTTGCTCTGAAAAGTCTTCTACAAGGGTATTCTTGACGACTCCTGCTAGTCTTAAAATAGGAAAGGATTTGAAAGATTTTAGTACTCTCTGATGCAAATCTCAAGGCCTCAGGGAAGTTGTTTGTTCATAAAAAGGGAGAATTTGGCTCTTAAGCTTAACTGAGATCAGCTCACTGCACTTAGTACTATTGTGAGGATGGGGGGAGAGGGAGTATTTTTTGTGTCAGTTTAAGCACTCCCAGTTTGTTCAATCATCATCTGCTCCATGTAATGCAGACCTTGTGAGTTCCAGATCTTTGGCACACATTGCTGCTGTATCAAAGAGAAACTGAGTGGAGTGAACTTCCTCTGGTATTTGGGAAGCCATCAAAGTTTGTGCTTATCAGAACAACGAGACTGACTAATGTAATACAATATTAAAAATGTGGCAGCCTAAAATTATTTATGTTTGCAGAGACAAGCATTTTTGGTGTGTTTTCTTTTTAGCATATCATCGAAACAATTATTAAATAAAGAAAAAACTCTACATTTTAAAAAATTATTGTCCTTGAAAGAGACTAAATAGGAGAGGGTAGAGTTTAACTACTACCTCTCACCTTTTTTAATGACAAGTCATTAATTTTTCTTTGATATTCAGAGCAAGTCTGTTCCAGTTCCCAAGACATACGCTGTATGCCCTCGAGGGGGAAAGCAGGGAAGACTTACAAGTATTATGCTCTGTAGAAATAAGCAACCTGCTGAAGTAATAACCTGTTATGTGCTCATAAATCCCTCTGTATGAATCAGGGTTTTAAAGTGGTGACTGATATACAAGGACTATGTCATCTTTAAGATTAACAAGACAGCAGTACTTGAGAGAGAAGGAATACATTTATTTTTATGTTCTCTAACACTGTCCTTCATGCAAGAAGATTCAAACTTGAGTAACCACTTAAACTGTTGCTGCAATACTTGAGGTAATACGGCTCCTCTGCTGAGACAGATCAGGTTACAGGTTTAATTTAACATACTTTATTACACTGTAGCTCTGATAGCAGAAAATATAATTTCTTGGCTATATTAACTATCTTAAGATTTCTTTCTGAGACTTCTTCCATTGCAGAAACAGTGCAATAAACCAGTCTTGATTTCTAAGTATCTTAGATAACTGTTCTCTATAATAAATGTCTCTCTTTTTGTTTCAGTTGGGACAAGTAACCCTGGTGAAATTGTTCTTCTAATGTTTTAATAACCTGTGGTATTAGGAGCACCTCCTGCTGTAGAGTCTCATTATTGTCTGCTGGATTTAATGCAGACTGGTTTGGGAAGATCTTGAGTGTGCAGTAATTCACTTTGAAGAACTGCTGTGGATCTGTGTTTCATCCCTGTCTGGACCCTGGAATTCAAACACTGTCTACTCTTAACCACTGGACTGTCCTCTTCCTTGGTTAATTGTATACATGTGAAGAATAGCAGATTTGATGAGGCAGATGCATTGAAAACACACATCAAAGTATTGTTTAATATTTAATTACAAATTTACCTAGTAAAAAATGTTGGTATTGGTTAAAGAATATGTGAGTAATAAGAGTTCTGAATTTTAAGTCCATGTTGTTTGGATGCTAAGTCTTTAAAAATTAAAAATAATCTGTGGGATGTCCAAAGAGAAAAGTAAAGAGTTTACACATTTAGCTCTCTAGAACTGAGATATTTTTAATCTGTAATGAGGAGTGGTGGGTTACAAAGCAGTGGAAACCACTTTGCATTATGTGTATTCATAAAGCGATGCTCATTAAAAATGCATTGTTAGTCACCACCTGTTATTTGTTTAATATGATGTGTGCTTTACTGCAGTTGTTATTCTATCATCCTTGCTTTCCAAAGTGCATTCATCACTTCAAACCATATGGGCTGAAATATATTCTGAACAGCTGATTTCTGTATTGGCCATTCCCTGAGGAAAGACCCTCATGTCCACGTTTATTGACCAACGAGTGAAACCTTTCATGTCTTTTCATGAAGTTTTCATACCTCCTGTATACCAACGATGCAATTAGGAGACTCACAGCTGTGATGCTACAAGACAACAAGGGGGCTGCACTTGATTAGGCAGCAGAGGCTTCTCTGCTCAAATTAATAAACCAACTATATGGGAACAGAGGGTAGCTTTCTGCAGATCCCATGTTGTTCACAAACCTACTGTTTTCCCATGGCTTCCACCTGACAACAGGCATGTGCTGGGGTATGTGTGGAGTGGGGTGTGTGCTGACCTGGCTGCTGCCTGGTGTGGTAGCCCTTTCTCTTCCCTTGCCCCTGCAAGGGGCACTCAAGGGTGTCTCCTCCGTTGGGGTTCTGCAGAAACTTGTAAAAGTTTGGTTCCTCTGGCCTCCTGATAAAAATCAGGATGAAAAATGCCTGTTGTTGCTTTTGTTCCCTTTCCTCCACTGCTCTATGTCTTCTCCAGTGTACAGGTATAGCTGGGAATAAGGAGCCTGATTAAAAGTGCATCAGTGCTGCATTTTAGCACTCTGGCTTTTTCGACTGAGCACATTTCTGCTGCTTTCCATTGTACTGTCTCCTGTTTCTCTTTCACGATAGTAGCATGTCCAGTAACACTTGCATAAGCTGTACATGCTGAGCAGAGTGTATGTGTAGCATATTACAATATATCTTTAATGGGGACAAGTGAATGAATAGATGGCAAAGTGTTCTTTTCCTTTAGTGTGGTGAGAAATCTTTCAGACAACCAGCGGAGAGGTTTCATTCTCATTCTTCTGCCCTGTCCATGTATCAAAAACCTGCCCTACAACCTGGTGTAATCAACAGTCTGCTCACAGTTTGAAACAGCAGGAGTTTTGCAGCTTGAAGCTGAATGGTGTTGGCAGAGCTGTTTGAAGAAGTTTGCTTAGTTCCTGCTTGCATTGTGCTGAGCCGATTTCAAAGGGGCTGTTGCCACTACCTCGTGAGAATGACTTTGAGGAAAAATTCACAAGGAATCATGTATCTACTAATCTGAAAGGCAGTGAACTGTCTTTATTTTCAGTTTCAGTTGTGCCTGTTTTTGTATTGCCGCTTAGAAAGTGACATCACTGACTGCAGATTAGCTTGGGGAAAGTGCTGTTTTTTAATTTTTTTTACCACTGTGTGTTAATGCTCAGTAGTAAATTTTGGAGACATAGCAGATCGTCCACATATTTACACTGTCAGTAGAAATTGCTTAGCTTGGAGATAGAAACTTAAATGCTTTATTTTAGCACTCAGTATTTACCATATGTTGTTATGTTGTGGAGATACAAACATTGGCTTATGATGAGATTTAGAGAAATGGTGAATTCAGGTTGTGCTAGTGAGGTGCGAGATCATCTAGACTTGTATTCAGGCACTGCATTGTAATTGCTGGATTTTCTGTGATTATTTTCTCCAAATAGTAAGCATCTGTTTCTCCCTTCAAAATTAATGGGAGCTGCATGTTTTCTGAGTGCTGAGAAGTTAGACCATCTTCAAACTTCAAAATGCGAGCTATTAGTGTAGGTCTGAAAAGCACAAGTTGTTCTACTGTGGCATTTGTTTTGGTGACTGTGCTAATTCCCGTAGAGCTCCAGTTTCTGATCAGCCATTCATCACTCAACCAATTCATGATGTTCTCAGTGAAAAACAGGTTTGTCAAAGTAACTCAATGCCTCCACCAAAGTATGTTTACACTATGATGCAGAGACATTTTAATAAGTTATGTGAAAGGCTGCGTGTAAACCAGAACAAAAGAGTCCTTACTGCAGCACTTAACATCAACATTCTGGAGTTTGTGGTGGACCTAGCATTGCTCCTTTCCTTGTTGTACAGCTGGATCTCTTTGCCAAGATTTTGTGCTTCACTGAGGTGAAGGGTGTAAACACTGCTGATAAAATGTTGTTTGCGCTATCTTTCTCTGCTTGTAGTGCCCTTAAAATTTCATCTAAGGCGGCTTCAAGGAGTCGGACTTCCTCCAGACCTCAGGGAGGTTCGGCAAGCTTTGAATGCTGCTAGGCTTAATTAAATATAAACAACATAAAACTTTGTGTAACCTGTGCCTTTAAAAAATTGTAATAGTCTTTATTTCTACAGAACAGCGCAGGCCAAATGTGCTAGACTGGAGGAGGTGTTGCTGCTCCGTGCTTGCATCCCTTCTGCCTGCAGCAATCTTTCTGGGGATTTACCCTCCACTCCTCTGCTTTCAGCTAGCTGAGAGGCCAGCCCATCCGGGTTGCACTACCGTTGTTTTGTGATCTGGGTGATAGGGAGTGCAAGTCACTTGATACATAATATTAAGTTTCCCTCGATTATGCTGCTTAAGTAGTAAACCTGAGCTCTGCTGATGGAGGTAAGGGATAGGATCCACATGTGAGGCAGATTGGAAATTGCCTAGAAACATATATGCCTGCTACCTACAGGCACCATTAAAGGACACTGAAGATTAAGAAGTACAATTGAAAAAGGACACTAGTAATACAAAAGGTTTTGGGTAGTGTGCATAGTTCTGCTTTTTCTGTGGATAGCCAGAGCAGCTCTTGCTGGTTTTGAAGCTTTTGTGACTATTTTTAAGCTTTCCTCAGTAAATACAAGGTCTTGAAAGGTGCTTTTTTGTTTTAGTTATAGGTGAGACTTTTGTATGAGCACATGATAGATGAGACTTGCTTTCAGGAAAATACTGAAAATCACAGCCTAAGAGGAAATTGTAGGTTGTTGACATAGAAAATCCAGTGGTCAGAAGCCTTAAACACGGCACAGTAGGAGTATTAGAAGTTAATCTTTCCTGGATGTTAATAATAATATAGTGACACAGCTTACCTCTGTTTTTGTGACAGATGGTATAAAGAAAGGATCTTCTAGGCTGCAACTGCAACCTTCACAATTTTTTGTATTATATCATTGGCATTCCCACGGTTTTGGATTAATTAACTGTACCATCACAACCAGCAAGTACTGATCAAGAAAACTGTAAAATGGGGAAAGTATTTTTTAAAAATGTGTATCAATTATTTAATCTGGTTTTCTATATCAAAAGCTCACCACTGCTGCTTAATGCTGCCTAAGCTGTCTGCTAGGGCTGTCATGAAAGAGAACTGTTAAATTGAGGTCTGCAGCATGAAGCTGGTGGGGGAGCAAGAAGGGTAAATCTTTTCTGAGTTGATTAATGTTAACTGTTATGAGTTATCTGCAAGATTCACGGTAGATTACAGAGATTTTATTAAGCAGGGTTAATCAGGCGTTTCAGATACTTAAAGGAGCACTGTTAAGAGCTGGCAAGATTGAAAATTCTTCTTAAGAGAGTGTATGTGCAAGTATGCATGTGTGTGTGAATGCCTAGTGTGGATTGCCATTGATAAGTAAATTTTGCCTAGCAGCTACCACACAGAGACACTGACTATTTCCTGGTCTGTTTATGGGTGAAATTGTGGCAGCTGTTGGAGGTCACTTATTCATTTTTTTTTCTTTTTCTCCTCCCCTACTCCTGCAACACTCTTCTTGAATATGAAATGTGCAACAGTAAGGAGATATGTTACCCTGTGATACTGCTGCTTGAATTGTGGAATCCTTGTGGGTTGGTGGATTTTCTTTGTTGTTTTTTAGTGTTTTTTTCTCTTGCATATGTGCAAAATGGAATGTGGAAGGTGACCGCATTTTGTAAGCGTGTAGAGGATGAATCTGTCATAAGGGAGAATTTAATTATTGCAGGTTTAAAATCTTTATGTACCCCAGCTTGTGTTGTGGTTTTCCATACTTGTTCAAAATGTTTGAATTTTCACTCCTTTTTTTTTTTTTAAAGGAAGTGTTGGAGCAACTGTCTTTTTGTATGGTTTCTCAGACTCAAAATAAATTGAATAACTGAATTTTCCTGACACTGAAAGACTAACCTTAAATTTTGCCAAGTACACATGGTGTCACACTTTTTCATTATCACTTTTTTGGTGTTGTGTATTTAAGGATCCTATTCTATGATTGTAGCTATGTGGTGTGGGATAAAACCCTTAATGCTCTCACTGCTGAGCCATGGGACTCTGAACATTTGAACATGGGTCGGTCTTATGTATAGCAAATCTAACGGTGTATGTGGAAGGATTTTGCTTGTCTCGGGTTTGGACAGGCATTGTAATTTCAGAGTAATAGTCGAGAGAAGTAGCAGAAATATATGTATCATGTGTATGTCTGTGTGTATATATATCAATTTTTTCTACAGCATAGTATTTCTATTACTATGTGATGTCCAAAAGGCGTGGGCAATGAGTGGACTTGGGTGAGATGGGGGTGGGACAGGGTCTGAAGCCCCAGTGTCCTGGGGCTGAGGATGTACTGGGGCTGCCCCAGGTAATTTCCTGGACTATCTGGCCTTGGGTGGCTCCTGATATGTCATGAAGCATCCATTTTTGTGATGGTGACTCCAGGCTGGCAGTTTACAAAGTAATAAAATGTCAGGGAAAGGTCTCCTTGGGGTGGGACCGAGGGGGAGGCTCCTTTGTCACCTCATCAGTGGCTAGATGTTGGGAAAACCAGGGAGGCTGTTCCTTGCCTGTGTGTTATGCCTGACTCAGCGTTGGGAGGTGCAAATTGTGGGCAGTAAACTCTGTGAATAGCCAAGTGTTGTCTGCAAATTACTGTCTCCTGCCTGTAGGTTACTGTTCCTCCTCCAAGGGGATGCAGTAACTGCAAATACTAAGGTTGTTTGCTGTTGAAACAAACAAGCATAGAAAATCCAAAAAGGGAATGATGAAAGGCCCAGAGGTTATTTTGAGGGCATGGCCCCCATTTCCTCTCTTTCATTCACTATTAGGTTTTGCCACGGCTACCTACTGTGGTCTCTCTTTTTTCCTTTTTCCTTTTTCCTTCTCTTTTTTTTCTTTTCTTTTTTTTCTTTTTTTTTCTTTTTCCTTTTCTACTGTAACTGCAGCACAGTGCTAATGGTAAAACTGGTGAATTGACACAGTAAGTGCTGGAGTGTGTTCTTTCCCAAGGGTGCCTGGAATACTTTGGAAAACTCATGAAATATATTCTGCAGCTTCTCCACTTTACAGTGCAAGAAGCGTTGCTGGCATTTGAAATCCTTTGCATGTAACTTTCCTGGGGCAATATGCTGGCTATAAAGAGAAACACCACTGTGTATTTGTGTGTGGAAAAAACATCTGGTCTGACTTGAACCTTCTCCCTTTACACACTTCAAGAAGAAACAATTTCAGACTATTGCTACAGTGGCAGATCTCCTCGATAGGGACTGTCTGGGCATTTGTTGAACTTCTTGATATTGGGTAAATTAGATTATACTGATAGTACAGTCATATGTTGAGTTAATGATGTTGGATAGAAATTATACTTCCAAATAACTGGAAAGCTCATAACATTAACCTACAGGAATACCCCTTAAGTTTCCTAAGAGTATTTCATAGGGGCAAACTCTGACAACTCTCTACATAACTGATGTTTGAAGTGTCTCTGGTTGATAAAAGGAGTTTGCCTGAAAGAGAGCTCTTGGTGATGAGAAGGTCAGGTTTTTGCAGGAGATTAATGCGGAAGCAGCTAATGTAATCAGACGAGTAGCATGTATGAACTCCTGTGTTTGTTTTCACCTACAGCCATTACCAATAAAACTTATCCCTCCCTGTACTTCCTCAACCTCCTCATTTGTCCCATAGCATCTTACTGTCTGGTCAGGCATTCTTGCAGGGTAGGATAGTTTGTCCCCATACCCTCTCTGTCTTCCCTTCAGAGCAGCTCAGTGCTTTCTGCTTCCATAAATCCAAATGCATTTTTGAACAGTTGTCTGTGAATGCTGCAAGGATCTCTCTCTTGTCGATGCTACTGTTCTCTGCTGAAGTTAAACAAACTGATGGCATAGTGACTGTTTGCATGCTTTGTTGTTCAATACCAGGTTGCCCATAAGCTGCCCAGTCACAAGAAGGTTTAAGCTTGTTTCATGGTTGAAAAATCTTTAAGCTTTTGGAAATTAATTTAAATTAAACACAACTGACTTTTTTCCCCCCTCACATTTGTATACATGTTGTGGGGAGAGGAGAGTAGGATGAGTGCTAACAGACCAACTGCTCAGTTCTCTCTCTGGTATTCCTCAAGCACAGTCATAAGCCTTATTTTCACTGGGAAAAAAGATTGTCTTACAACTACCATTTTTACCTGAGTTACATACTGAAAGATTTTCATGCATTTCAGAGAAGCAATGTTGATCAGTAACCTACGTGTTATGACAAGGCTGATGGAACACTAGCACAGGTTGCCCAGAGAGGTTAGAGAATTGCCATGCTTGGAAACGTGGTCAGTTTGGACGGAGCTCTGACCAACCTGATCTGGTTGAAGATGTCACTGCTTATTGCAGGGGGAGGTTGGACTAGACGACCTTTAAAAGCCCCTTCCAACCCAAACCGTTCTATGATTGTATGTTCTATCCTATAAAATCCCTGTTGATCATCACTACCTGAAAGCTGTCCATGTGTTTACTGTTAACTCCATTTTCAGGTGTCACTTTCTACATTTCTTCAGTACCATCCATTTGTGTTTCTCAAAATGGTGTATCAATGTAACATTAATTTTTGTTTGTTCAGGGAGTATTGCCCTGCAGAGACTGAGCACGTCTGTGCTTGTTTCTAAGCATTTAACTACCTTATATTTGAGCAACTCTGAAGATGTTTGGATGTAGTGAAGGCAAGGCACGGCACCTTTGCTAACAACAAGAAATACTTTTCTCTGTGAGCTGACCCTATGGCAGTTCAGGGTTACTCCAACAGTGGGATGTTACTTATCATTAGTAAGAATGACAGGGTAAAGCAGCTTGTTTCTTTGGCTAACTGAGAGAGAGAGATTGAAAATTACTAGCAGTTTCCTGCTTTGAACAGAACATAAGAGAAAAATTACTAACAGCCAACCTGGATGTTTGTTTTGCTTCTCTTACCTTTAGTCACTGATGAAATTTGATTTACACATTCACATTGAACTCTATTGCCACTGTTGGGCCTTCTGTTTGCTACTGAAATGCTGTTCATAGCAAGGAATTAATTAGAAATCCTAAAAGTATCTCATTCTTCTGTGTGTCCCCTCCTTACTTCATTGTTGTTTTTTTTCCTTAGTTAAGCTTTGATGTGATTTTTTCAATATTTGTACCAGAGAACCTCAAAATGGTTCTTGTCACATGTGCCTCTGCCCTTCTGGGATTAAAAGTTTGTTTTCCAGAGTTTTCCCTGAGAAGCATAATTCTTTTTCAAGCAACATTTATAGTAATAAGTGACTTGATAATATAGTCAAAAGTGCAAAATGTGTGTACATTTATACTCCGTTGATTCTGCTCATTATTCATCTTTAGGGAAGCAGTATTGCAATGATGTGTAACCAATATTCCTACATCTTCCCATCTCTTAACTTCCTTCTGTTCCTGTACTTCTGGCTGCTGCTGTATCAGGCATTGCATTACGATTGTTAATCCAGTGGTTGGCTGCTTCTCTGGAGCTCTTGGAGCTTTTTCAGAGCCTGGGACTCATATTGCACTGTTGAAGTTGCAAGGCACATCTCTAGCTCTGAACGTCTAAACAAGCCCCACAACTCCTCATATGCTTGCCTCGAGTTAATTATTGTTGCACTTCTTCAGGGCAGCACAGAAATAGTATTAACAAATTCAGTGTATTTTATATGAATAAGTAACGTGCTCAGTTAGGTGTTTACTGTGTTGCACATTAACATGTTATAAAGATGTTTTAGAAATACTTGTAATAAGATAAATGCTTATACATAGCCTTCCTGAAAATGTTTTTATTAGGTTTTGTTTCTTGATTATAAGCTATATTTTAATGTAAATTTTTGCACTCTAGTGAACAAGGGCAGTGGAGCTGAGTTTATACCTCTGAGCTCTGCGTGACTAATGTACCAGACTTTGGTGTTAAAAGCTGAAGTATACTTAGTTTTAGAGCTTGATGTGAAAACTTTTGGCTTTATTATCCCAGCAAAATATTCTTGCACTGTAAATAGGAAAACTGCCTTCCTTTTAAAACAAGTGAGCATGCTTGGTACTGAGTTTTAGAGAATTCAGAAGTGCTTCAAGTTTGTTGTTGATGGCCTGTGATGTTTCTTTTTAATGTGTATTAGGCTAAATTATTACAGTCCTTAGAGACCACCATAGATTAGCTGGAAGCATATTGAACAGATGGGGTTGCATTTTAGCTGGTTTTATTTGTAATGTCAAGTGACAGGCCTTTAACACAGCACATTTCATATTCTCTGTTACTGCATAGACCACCCCAGGACAAATCTCAAGTGAAATAAAATAGAAGTCGAGAATAATGTGTCTGGATACTATTATAAACATGTGAAGTCACTTGCACGTAATGTGAAGAGAGAAGTTGAGGACTAATCAATAGGCTTTTTATTTTCAGCCAAGTAGGTAAATTAGTCAATGGTGCTGCTGGCAATAAAAGCATGAGGACACGGTGCTCCACAATTGGATTTTCTCCTCTCTGGCTCAAATCAATATTGCCACTAGACACAGCCATAGAGCTGTATGTTTTGTTAACAGAAGTGATATATCTTGGAGTCAGTGAAACTAGGGTAGAAAATTCTGCTGCTACATACCCATTGAACATATTGCATTTAATACTTTAGAAGTAAATGTACATTTCTGTGTTTAGTTTGATTAAAAATAAATTATTTCCCCTGCAACTGGTGTGGGTGGTGGCATCTTCTCCATTATATTTTCCACTAGGCTAGAAGTAAAACTGTGTTCTAAAATATTTTTACACATATAAAAGTACCTTTATTTAAAGACACATCTAATTTTTGTTATGCAGTGTAAACAATGTGCACTGTAAACAAGTTTAATTGATCTTAACGCAAATGTGTTTTATCAGGACTTGCCTTGCCCTCTGATGTCCAGAATGATTTAGTTCTGTGGCAGCCTGGAGCAGTTGATTTAACTGGCTCATAAAGCAGTGGGAGTGCACACAATGGATCATGTTATAACCATGGAATCTTATTTTCATTTCCTTCCTCCATTGCTTGCAACTATTTTTCATCAGCTTACTGAAGCCTTGCATATATATGACAAGTTCTTTGTTCCAGGGATGTCTCCATGCATTTGTACAGCTTGCAGCAGATGAGGTTTTGCTCCTGGCTGGGACCTCTGCACAACTTAAATACAAATAACAAAACCTGAGCTGTAACAATGAGTTGTGTGGATGATTATGCCTGGGTACTTTCTAGGTTCTTTATATGATGCTCTATTATGTGCCATCCAAATTGCATATGTGTGATTATTTTGTTCTGGTCTTATGTAGTATACTTGTACATTGAGCATATTTCTGTCAGTTAATGCATTATCTGCACGCTGCACAGGCTGAGCATGGCTGAGGCTAGGTATGATTCCTTCACATTCCCTCCCACTGAGATTCCAGTCTATGACTGTCAGAACAGATTATTTTCAGCAGATGAGGCAACAGTTATTTTAGTGGCTTTTGGGTTTCCACTTGAAGGGTCTTTAGAAGCACGCTTTATAACGCGCTGGTTTTCAGAAAAAAAAAATCCCTTTAAAGACAGCTAATCCTCTGGTGCGTCACATAACAAATAAAATTGTTGCAGAGATGAGCAAAGTTCTTAATAAAATTTTGTCATGTATATAATGTGTTGGCAGGGAAACAGTGAGTCCTGAGTCACACATATAGTGTCATCAGGCATGCTTGCATGGTAAGATGAACATGGAAGACATCTCAGTAGATTTGTTTGTGTTTCACTTCCTTGACATTCCACTGCAGCAACTTGTTTCTTCTTGTCTAATCTTTTGTGGGACCCTGTCATATAATTTACAAAATCTTGCTATAAATTACTTCCCTGACACCATTAATAACTCCTCAGGTAATTATAGCAAAATTAAAAGAAAAAAAAATCGTTTGTATGTACTAGATGTTGTTTGCTTGGTTTTTTTTCCTTTTAAAACGTAACCTTCTTAGTGTAGGCCACAGAAGTACTTGTTTTCATTATATGAAAACAAAAATGGAAACTTTGAAAAACCCTATTTAAAAAACATCCCTTGTGTCTCAATTTGCTGTTTAAAATATGTTTTCATGTTAAAAGTTGTCCGTTAGCCTGAGTGATCACTCTTCCTTAGAGTTCTGATTCTAAAAAAGCTTGAGTTCATTTGTCCCTTGGACTTGGAGTGCACCTTGGTTGGGAAACGCAGCTTTCAACCTGTCTTCGCAGTAGCATCCAAAGGGGCCTTAAGACGTGTGGGGGCAAAGCTGCTGTCCCATCCTGCTGCTGGGAGTCTCTTGAGCTGGTGTAGATGGCCACTGCTGTGGCTCTGAGCAGTGACTCCTGCTGAGACCTTATCTGAGCATCCTGCTCCATGGATGTTTGTGATATCAGTTCCATACTGGGGTTATCAGAGAAAGAGGCTGGCTGTGCTGGGTAGACAGGACTCTGCTGAACCTTTCTGCCTGTTGGCCTGAGTTGCAACTGAAATGTAAGCCAGATTCCCTTGCTAGGTAGTATTGGTTCTTGCTGGTATAAATAAGGCTGGTGATGGTTTTTCCTCATGGGTATTTTAAGTAGGAAAGCACCATTTGGCTTCCAGTCAGCTGGGCAATTAGCATTTTATAGCCAAGCAATATACTTAAATGGAATTGCTTGGCTTGAGCATTGAATTACAATGGCCTCTAGACTGCTGCTCTTCTTACATAATTTATTTAGTACTTCTTGTTTAGGATTCAGGCAGAGGTTAATTTAATTCTGAATGAGAAGTTAGTCGTTACTTTACATGAATGCTGTATTGCAGTGTAGGGGAAAGTTTCTGTGTAGAGGTAATATCTGCCTGGTGTCTTTGCCATGGAAAGGACAATTTTACCTACTCCTTTCCTAGTAGCATGTTCATTGCAAGAGTTGTTGGCACGTTTACACTGGCACTTAAAAGTGCAGTCAAGAAGAATACCTTAAGACCATTTTATTCCATGCTCTTGTACATGCGTTTTTAAGAAGCAAATGTGTATTGTTGTGTAGTATGGGCTGAGGAGACTTTGTTCCTACAAAATTACAAGGGGCCCACTTACACTGTTATAGGTAAATAAAATGTTAATATGTGACCATGGTGACTTGAGAGTGAGAGCTGCCCCTGTATCTGTTCTGATGATCCCAAGCAGAGAGCAAACATCCGGTGTGTGAGCTTGGAAGGATAAAAAGAGAGGTAAAATGTGCCTCAGCACTCCAGAAACTCATGAGAAACTTGTAGATGGAGGGAATAGATGTGTTCATTTTGCTCTTGTTAACACTTAGTGCTTAACCAGTGCTTAGAATTTTGTCCTGAAACTCTATATGTGTCTTGATTTTTCATAAAGCCCTTGACTGCTAGATTTGATGTTGGGGGAATTTTGGCTTTTTTGTTTATTAAGCTCCTTTCTTATCAATGTGGTTGCAAAGAAGAGCTTGCAAATGTGAAGCATGTGTGCAGCAAGGACTAAGATACCAGAAGGCTCCTAATGAAAACACGATTTTAAATTTATTTATGTTTAACCTTATGATTTTTAGATAACTTATGAATCCCTCAAGTACTTGTTCTGGAGTGGCTAGCTTCTTTCAGCAAAACTTAACCTCTGTGTTGACAGCACCCTTGTTCAGATTTGGCCGTCTCAGCCTGCTTCACACTTGGCACCTCTGCAGGCAAGCACAGCGGAGAGAGTGATCAAGGACACAGTTTGACATTCACTTGGAAAACCCTCCCTCTTGATACAGGGTCACACAACAACCTTTGTGGGCTTTATCTACCGAGTCTGGGGATCTGGCTCAAGAAGTGTAAGACTTTGCTGCTGATGTTTATGTTTTGCAGTAGTAGTGTTGAGCTGCTCACTAGAAGCATCCATTCTTGTAAGCATCACTGCTGTCAAAAGAGCTGAGATTTTAGATAAATCTCTTCAAGCTTAAAATACCCTGATCTTTGGCAGAGGACCATTTCGGGCACCTACAGATGCTGCACTGAGGCCTGATGGGGATTTGTTTTGAGTTGGTTTCCTTAAAGAACACTTCCGACATTATTTTCTCATGGAAATCTCATTAGCAGCAATTGGAAAAAAAAAGTGAAGGCTAGTCTGAGAGGTGATTGCTGACTTGCAGTAGCTGATCTCCAAGTTATTTAATGGTCTAGGTGTAAAATTGGCAGCTCAGACCATAATTGTTCTAATAATCAGGGAAATCATTACCGTATGTTGTTTCTGTAACCTTTACTGTTTTAACCAATCTTTAGTTGTGCTGTAAAAAGGATTAAAAGGCTTCTTGCAGGAAGGATTAGATTTTTCACTTGTACCCTTGCTCTCTAGAGTACCATAGGGTTTTGTGGGTTATTTAAACTGTTTGAAAACTCTGGTTTGCTCTCCAACAGTTCCTGCTGCCTCTAGCATGCTGATCTCTTGAGGCAGAAGGATACCTACACACCATCTCTGTCTCTTCTACAGTATCTTGCAGCTGGGTTTGATTTCAAGCATAACAGGATCCTTTTATTTAATAGAATAACTTGCTGTCCTTGTGGGGAAATTTTACATTTTATCTACCATTTCTTTTGCTGGCTAGGCTTCAGGGGCATGTCCAGTGTAGCTGTAACCTAGAAAATGGTTAGGTCTGTGGAGCCAGTTCACAGGCTCTGACAGCACAGGTCCCTGCCTGGACCCCAAGTTTGAGTTTGTGGAGTCTTTAGGGTGGGATGGTAAAACATGAGGTGAGCAAAGAGGTCAAATCAAGGCATAGTGTTTCACTTGTAACCTTGTATTATTGCTGCTTCAGAAAAAGAAGACAAGAAAATATTGATGAGTGGCTAGAAATTGAAGAATTCCTGATTTGCTATTAGGGGAGAGGGCTTGGGCTGTACTTCCAGATGTGGCATTTTAAGCAATGGACCTGAGACGTTGTCACATCCCAGCTACTCAGTCAGTCACTGGGTGTCAGCTAAGTCTTACTTTCTGTGGTTTTAGTCCAGGCAAAATCTGAGCTGAATTAATCCGTTTCAGTGTAAGAGCTTTCAGTTAATGCACCTTATCTTGTGGTAGAAACTTGTGTAAGTGGATGGTTCATTGGTACACCTCTGTTAACAGGACAGTTTATTAAACTTCAGTAACTTTGTTTCCTTTTCTTGGAAGAGGAGGGCAGTGACATTGACCTTCCTTAATGAAGTGTTGAGATCTATTGGGAGAACTGCAGTGCATAGCAGCTAGGTATTATCATCACAACCACTAATCTGAATGTGAGGGCGTTTAGAGCAATAAAGATAGTTATCTGTTTAAATAATTAAGTTTAAAAATAAACTGGTCAGAGCATTATCTCTTGCAACTATCTGAATCTTTCAAACTGAATTAAGAAATCACTCTTCACAGGCTCGGGGCTGTTTCTGCTTGTATTTGGTGATTTACAGATTCTTGCCAGAGAATATTAAGTTCCAACAGCTATGAAGACTTTCAGTAATGGTTATGTTGGATGGTATATGCAGTTTTACAGAAGGAGCTCATGGGAATGTTAACAGCATAAAGGTTAGCTGTGATGTCTTTTGTGTCTGCCAGTTAAATAGCTAGCACTCTGATAATTACACAAAGACAACGCACATTCCTTATGCATTCCTGCCTCAGTGCCACTCCACAGGCTGGGTGACTGGAAGCACAATTCTTTCTCTTTTTTGCCATGGAAATTGCTGGTTAAAGCTCAATACTTTGGTATATGCAAATTCTGAATATTTTTTTTTTGTTTAAAGCCTCAGTGCCATGCCGTTTTGTCATAGCAAATATTGCAGTCCAGACATGCATGTGCTGTTAAATCCAGTAGGTTTTGCACCTGTTTTGGTAACAGGTGCAAAAAACCTTTTGCTTAATGTGTCTCAAGCACACAAACTAACATGCGTTTGGCTAATCACTCAGTAAATGCTTGGTCTGCATTACCCAAACTTAACATTGCACAAAGGTCTGTAGAACCTTCTTTCATAACAGCACCAAAAACCTCATCAGCTGTGACACTGACATATTTCTACTTTATCCAAAAGATAAACTGCTGAAGAGTATGTTTTGGATATGGATCAAAGGAAAAAACTAAATGTGTTATGTGCAAAACATTATTTTATAATATCCACTCTTATTTACTTATCAGATGCTGCAGGCTCACTGAAATATTTCCTCTTTCAATCATGCTTAATTTTCCTCCTATAGTAACTTTGAAAGCAGAGATATAACAATGGGGTAGCTTGCAGGGGAAGTGTTTGGGTGAATGGGTGATTGTTTCAGGAAATGTGTTCTGTGCTCAGCTGCAGTACTTCTTCCCCAGGCTTTGAATGCTCTGCAAATATCAATGCATGTGCCCTCCCAATGGCTTCGAGGTAGGCTTTGAAATGGAGACAAGTGGGGGAAAGGCACCTGCCAAGCATTTGGTAGAGCTGTATGTGCGACCCTTTGTTTCTTGAATACCAGCACAGTGCTTTAATCACACAACCATTTTCCTCCCTAGCTTTTTAATGTGAAATAAATACTGGTCTGAAAAATCATTTATTCAGATCATCACAAGTCAGTGAGGGTAGCTGCAAGTTGAAGCTAACTACTTCTGTGTTCCATATGTTACTGGGGTGTGTGGCTGAATATATTACCATACAGAGTCCCCTTTGCTGTATATTTATTTGTACACCTTTGTGCGTTTGACCTGCCCAAGTCTTGTAGCCTTTCCCATCCTTTAAGCCCATTCTTTCATTTCAGAGTAGCTTCCAGCAGCTGATGTAAATATTGAACCTAACTAAGCAATGCACCTCATGTCCCTTCTCACCTCCAAAATAAAATTACCTTTAGAAGAGGTCCATGGGATACTTAATCTGTTTTACTCCTTGTTAAAAATAATGTAAACACATCTAGAACTTTAAATACAGTTTATCTGAGCAGTGCAAGATGTCTGTTCAGTAGCTTTCCTGCACACCCACTTCCCCAGCCCATGTTTTAAGTCTCAGATCTATGAAATAATTTGACCAATTATTTGAATTACTCAAACTTCACAGAACAGCTTAAGGTGCCTTTGATGAACCCACTGCATTTTAATGCCCTGGAACCACATGACAGCAGCTATATGTTGAACATCAAATGAATACAGGTCATGCCTGGGGTAAAGGCATTACTGACGGGTTTGCCTGGCATGGCTGTGCGTTTATCCTGATTAGTGCCATGGGACCCTTTAAGTTCTGTATTAGCCATTGTTAGGAGAGGTGATTAGTGCATGTTAGCTGTGCAACCTGATGCCATCTTCAGATAGTGATTTCTCTCTCAAGTGGGGCTTCATCTTGTGACCTCTGACCTGCCAGTAGGTTAAAAGCCTTGTAATTGATGGAGCTCTGTATTCTTTGTGGTATGATTGATTTGAATTCCTTCACACTGAACTTTGCCTGTTGTTCTCTTTTGTTTAGGAGGTCCTTCAGCAGCTGATTGTAATGAATTTACCAAATGTTTTGATGATTGGCAAAGATCCCCTGTCTGGTGAGTAGCTTTTTGGGTTCTTCACCTACCCTCCTCTGAAATGCTAAATAGAATTTTTATTTGTTTTAGTTTCTAAAATTACAAACACACTTTTAAACAAACTATACATATTTGTAGCCAAACTACTACTACTCATGAGTTTCATGGTTGAATGTATTTAATATGTAACACTTATATTTGCATATCTGTACATACAAATATGATAGGTGATGTATGTGTGTTCGCTTGGAAGTCATGTTTCTTCACTCCTTGCTGCAAGTGACCCAGGACACAGTCTGTCACAGGAGAATCCTCCAGGTTTTCTGTCCTATGTATCTGTGTAACAAGTTCAGTTGTGGCAACATGCACCAGAGAAGTCTCGCAGAATTACTCTAAAGTGTGAAAAAACTGTTGCAAGGCAAGTGTGGGAAGAAAAATATGCAAGGACGGAAAGAAAAGATATATGTATGACAAACTGCAAAAAGTGAGGAAGAGAATAGTCAAGGAGAAAAATGTCTGGCCATGATGTCTAGGAAACGACATCTGTCACACGAGGTATCACATGGAAAGTGACCTGGAAGTCAGTGAGCTCATGTCCAGAGTCCAAGGTGTTTGGGACAAAATAAAAACTGTTTAGACTGAAACAAAGTTGACTTCTCTTTAGAACCACACTTCTGAAGTGAAAGGTTTTGTTGCTATGGTTTTTAGGTTTGGGTTTTTTTTTTGCATGCTGTTCTATCTCTGCCTTAAGCCCTCTGCCAGTGCTAAGGACAATGAATTTGTTTTTATCAAAGAAGGAAAGCTGGATGAACCCTCTCAGCAGTGATGGGGAATGACACAGTGATCATCATCTCCAGGATAAACAAATGGCAAAATCCTTGGCAGAATATTCTATTTTGCCTCTCTTAGCAGCAGTAGTGTATGTACAAAAAAGGGTTTATACCAGAAAAGAATACTAACTTACAGATGCTGGATCATTTAAACTCATAGTCTTGGCACTTATACAGTAAAGTCAAGCTGAGAGTAAGGCATTCACTTCTGCAGCAAGCAGATAAAAGTCTGCAATTCCAGTCTTAATTCTTCTGTGCAGGCTACTGTATAGGTAAAGAAGAGAACAGAAATACAAGAGCTGTTGTCATATGGGCAATGGGCAGAGCCTGGGCTGCTAGTATCAAGTATACTAGTGGATAGGGATGTCTCAGGCAACACGGCAGTATTTCTGCTGGCTAAGTGTCAATGGAAAAAGCTGGCTGGTTTCTTGTCATGGCTATTCCTCAGTGACAGCTGCTGGGAGACTCACAATGCAGTTAACCACAGTGTTGGTTCCTGGGGAAGCTGCACACTTGAAAGCTGTCCTGTATTCAGCTGTGTTTTCCCATCATTGATCTGCTGGTTTTTTTGCCAGCACCTTAGATCTTTCTTTCTTCAAAGTAAGTACCTGAGATGTCTCTTCTAGATACTGGTCATCCATGTGTTTCCATCTTCCAGCTCCTTTAATTACAGCCAGAAATTTTGCTTCACTTTCTGACATATTTTAAAATGTGGTGGTTTGGTTTTTTTGTTTGTTCGGTTTTTTTAATGTGGTCTTTTAAAATTTCATTTGTCCATTACTGACTTATGATTGACATTTTTCAGAACATGGGAAGAGAGTATAAAGAATGCAAAAATGTGGCTTCTGAATGTGTAAAATTGATGGAGTATATGTGTATTAAAAATATTAAGTTATTTAATTTAGCCATGTTACATAATGGGTTTGAGAACCAGTCCCAGCCTAGACACTACAGAGGAAGGTGGTGAACAAAGAAAGAATTGAGATGTGATTGGTCCAAAGACTGTATTCAAGGAGGGAAGTGTCTGAGGGGTAGTATTTCAAGAGAAGCTCATCTTAACCTTCGGCAGATGATCACTGGTAGGAAATGGTTAGAGAAGTGGAGAAACAGAACTTCAGGAAGAGGAACCTGGCTGAGGCCTGACAGGAAGCTCAGAAAGAGGGGACAGGGAGGAGAAGGCTAAGGAGAAGGCTAAGGAGAAGTTAGTAAAACCAATGCAAAGAGGTGAATGAAGGAATAGGCTCTGGTGAGCAATGTGGGTGAGTGATGAGCAGATGACTTGTTAGGTCAATGTCTTTGTGACTGTTTGGCAGAGAGGAATGAGAATAAGGCGGGAGCACGTGGGAGAGGAAGAACAAGTGAAATGGAAGATTCTCTCTGTGGGAGAGCTAAAGAATTTCTGCAGATCTTGTACAGATGTGAGGACACAGGGGTCATCAGCCTGGGAAGTGGTGCTTCCGGCATGAATACAGAGAAGCCCCAGGGAAAGTTGACAGAGAAACGAGGCTGGGGATGACAGCAGTATGGGGAGAAGAGATAATGGAGAAGGTTATTTTAAGGAAATGTTTAAAAATGGCAAGAATGGTGGAGGAGAAACCTCTTTCTCTGTGTCAGTGATCCAGTCCAGCACAGAGACCAAGAGGGAAGGAGGAGATTCCTGGAGGGGACATCTGTGGACACAGTGCTCAGCAATGTGGGGAGCACTAGGAGACCAAGGTGCAGGCAGTCTGCCGGGCAGGGGTGGACCTGAGCAGCAGTGATTAAATCCCAATTTTGCCTTCCCCATCCTGCAGGTGAATTAAAACTGAATGAAAGGTTCATCTTGACCAGAGAAAGAAAAATTGATCCCATGATCACATTCCTGGAACAAATCCAGTGTTGCCCTGGGAAGGCTCCTAATTGGTTGTATTGACTCTATAGGTCCAAGATCAAAGAGCTGTTAGATCATTCAGTATGATTCAACTGTGTAACAATTTCAGTGACTTCTTCCTTGTAACAAGCTCAGATCGTGTTTTGCTGTGCGTGTTTTTCAGAGCTGTCTCTTCACCAATGCTGTCTGCGACTGGCACTTTTTTCCTTCTAAAACACAGCCAAAAATGGTGGTGTTACATGTATTAAATTATACAATGAACAGCTCTAAAGCTGAGAATGCTGTTCTTGCTGTTTAGCTCCCATTTGGCTTTCAACTGTGGAGACCTGTTGGGCTTCTGCAGCTGTGCTTTGAACATGAGACTATTGGAAAAACAGAGCTGCCACCACTAAAAATGCAGTAGCAGTTGGGCTTTTGCATAAAAGGCACATGTCTGCTGGGTTTAGGAGCTTTACTTGCTTTCATGACCTCTGAATCATTTTGTTCCAGGCCATGGCAATTTTACCTACTTCATCTTATTTGGCCATGGGCATAAAAGTTGCAAAAACATTTGTAAGAAGATGAAGGCTTTGACTGTTTTCTAGAATATAGGCAGCTGAAAAGAAACTTAAAAATTTAATTAAAGGATTTAGAAATTTTTCCCAGGAATCTGAGTTGCAGAATGATGCAGCTGACATTGCAGGATTTATTCTCCTCACTGCACTGTTCAGTAGGCAGCTACTACCATTACATTTCCTTTCAGATTTTGTCTTCCTCCATGTTGTTTTTTCTTGCTGAACAGCTTTTTCAGTTCACTACTGCACCACAAATCCCCCTGTACTCAATATGATAATCATCAGAGTATTATCCAGCCACATCACTGTAGTGACCTTTTATAATTACCTCTGGCCTTATAAATGGCTACACATTCATTTTGTCCACACAAGGAATATCAATATAGAGCACTGGTCCAGAATCTGTATTTAGAGGCATTGTTTAGTATCTTAGTTTCTATACATGCTTAGTTTAACACAGCTAGTGAGTGTACTTGGAAACTGATGGCAATTAATCCTTTGAAACAGTCATAGTTAATTAGGAGGGGAGGATTTAAACTTTTTTCAGACCAAGAATGGAAATCAGGTTTTATTTGCCTGGAGTTGGCTCATTTTTGTCTCTTAAAAAAACTTCATTTAGATCCCCTTTTCAAATTACATGTTAAGTTCATAAATGAGAGAGCCCAAAGTCCCTGCTAACAAGTGTCTATAGAAACTGTTTTTCATTAAGATCATAAAAGATGTCCACTCTTGCTAGGCTATTTTTTCATGTCTGATTTCTTTTCTCATTTTTTTTTCATAATCCTCCAGAGGCACAAAGGTCCATAAAATATAAAGTTAATAACAAAACACTGCTTCAATAGTGTAAATTCAGCATTCAGGCTTTAATCACTCAGGATATTGATACAGTTGGGAAAAATGGCACTTGTGTCTTTCACCCCTTCCCACCTCCTCCATGCACCCACCAGTGTGTAGCACTGCCCACACTGGCACTCCCTCTCCTCCACTGGAGGAGCATCAAAGTAGAACTGCACAGAAAGAAGTGGCACAAGCTCAAGATTTTGACATGTTTGGGCTCTCTTGTTTTATCTGACACCTTTCCTACCCCCCACCCCCCCTTTTTTTTTTTTCTTCATTGTCTGTATTCTCACTGTACCTTGATCCTCCTGTTTTTTTGTTGTGTCTTCTAATCCCCCTGCCTTCTTCCTGAGTCCTGCCATCTGTTTCCCACCCTGGATCCCCTGTGAGAGCAGAGGGCTCTCCTGGCTCTGGCACAGGGAGGGTCCCAGGATACACAGGTGGTGCTCGGGCTTTCCCTCCCTTTATTTTCCAGAAAACCCTCTGGCCTTCTCTCATGGTTGGGAGCAGATGGTCTTTCTGCAAATCCCCCAGGTGGCTGGCTGCCCTTGCAGGCACAAACAGTGTTGTGAGAGCAGCTGCCCTGGAATTTTTGAAAAGGTGTAAAAGAAAGGAAATAGTTTATTTATTTATTTTAATTAGCACCTTTCTGTTTAAGTGTTAGTTCGAATCCTGTCCATTTGCTTCATCTTGTGGGTATCTGTCTGCCAGCAGTTGTCCCAGATGTATGCATTTGCATCCTAGGTTGTAGGAGGATGCTGTCTTGGCAAGGTCAGCTCATAAGGCTGGGTGGACCCAGCAGACTTTCTTCCCAGAAATCTAGGAAGGTCTCATATCATCCCAATGAGCCAGCATAAGGAAGCCTCATATTCCTGCTTATGCAGTGCACAAGGAATTTTATCACCTTATTAAATTAGCATATATTTTTGAAGAACACCACAGATTAGTTCACTGTTCAGGAGGCATCACTGGGAATAAAGATTGTTTGCTTTTGTTTAACATGTATTACAGGATAATGCGCTGTTCTTCTGAGTGCAAAACTTTGCCATGGCACTGTGCAATAATTCCTCAGTGTTCTTCTGATTCACTGACCCTGGGTACTCCACTGTGTGGTATCTCAGCTCTCCAGTGGGCGAGGTGAGGGGTAATTAGTCCCTTCCTGGCTTGTACTCAGTTTTAATTGACAACTCTCTAAAGTACTTTAGGTGGGTCAAGTGTATTTTTGTACTCCTGCCCTATTTCTTCTAAATATCTTCTGTAAATGTTACTCTATGAGGCTTTAAAATGTTTCTCAAACCTTGCTTGAGTGTCCTTGATCTTGGGAGTGCCTTAATGTCAACAACCCATCTCCCCTCCCAACTTCTGAGGAGAAAGAATTTCTGAATAAAAGCCCAAGGAATTGAGGGAAGTGTAGGTCTTTAAAACAGTCACACATCATTATTTAAACACTTGTGTGACTGACAATAGATCTGCTGAGCAGACCTTTCAACCTTAGTGTTTCTAATGGGTAGTACAATCTTATTTTCATTATATATTGATAGGATGTCTGTAAGCATAAAATAATTTATTAACAAGAAATTTTGGAAAAGTTTGAAAAATCCTGTCAGCTAAGTTTTCTATAACAGCTGCCAGTGGAGAGAGCAGACTGTCAAATGTTAGCTTTAATACAGTAGCAAATTAATAATCTCATTATTACCTTGAGTCTTCTAATTTCTCACTGCTTTCTGTAAACACTGGCTAGGCCTTCCTTGCCAAAGGGGCTTGCCATGTTTGCCTCAGCTTCTCTTGCTGATGGGAGAGTCTCAGTGGGGACAAGGTCTTGGAGTGGTATTTCCAGGCAAGGTCAGTCCCTGGTGGGAGAACATGTTAAGTTACTTGTTAAGTTACTCTGCAGTAATCGCTGAGGTTATTTCACTTCAAAGGGTCATGCAACATCACTGTTGCCCATCTGTTACCTCATGGAGAGAACACAAAGACTACACTTTGGTGCAGAGAGTGTGGTTTCAATGGGTTAAAGCAGCTCACATGTCTTTATGATGGTACAGATGCTTTCAGTGTTGGAATGTGACCCTGAGGTTTTCTAAAATGAGTGATTGAAGCCACTAGGCTCACCCTGATGAAAGCTGTGATGCCGTGGTGCATGGAATGGAATTAATGGTCAACACATGGAGGTGCCCAGAGCACACAAGGGTTAGAGCACTTGTCCGGTGTGATCTGAAGCATGCAGCCTGGTGCTACTCCTTCAGTCTCATGGAGATGTTCTGCACTGAGTAAGTCTGGGAGAATAAGACACACACTTGAGTCACTTGCTGTCCATAATTTAGAAACTTGCTCTCCTGTCCCACAAGCATGTGCTGCATTTAACTCCTGGTCTGGATCTGCCCTGAAGCTGATGCAGAATGAAACCCAATGTTGAAACTCTGGTGAGAACTCAAGTTTCATGACAAAATGTTCTCTAGCCAAACTAAGTATCTCTTTGGGCTAGTAATGCCCTCAAAGGAACTGTTCATGAAGTAACAGATCTTGTGTTCTTGCAGAGGAGTTTTTATGACACTGTGTACATTTAAGGTTGTGTTATTCAGAACCATACAGAACAATCAGACTTTCACAGACTGAAATGTTATTTGTGTCTTAAAATTGTAATTTTTCAGAAAAGGGCAAGCCATATATGTTGGTAGATATGAGAAGAATAACAATGTATGTCTTTCAAAACCAATTAAATATTTTAAATTTAAATATTTTAAATATTCTGCAAGAAACTAAGTGTGAACTAGCATGTTTTAAATGTCTTCACAGAAGAGAAAAATTCCTACTTGCAACATTTTGATGATTAATAATGTGTGACTTAGAATGCTAGTGTTGATTTGTACAGTATACTGGTAATTTCTGTAGGGCGTTCTCAAAACATTTTAAAGATCAGCATTCCTAAAAGTTGTTGAAAAATTGTTTAATAAATAAAGTGCGTTTAAAGGCTGGTTTAGGGTATTTATGTGCTTTAAAATCAGGAAATCAGAAGACAGCTTGTTTCCTGAGCTGTCTGCACATGGTTGCGCTGGCTTGCGAGGTTCTGGAAGTAACCCCGGTGGTAATTTAGGTCAGTGTGCCTTTGTGCATCTGTGGGACTGCAGCAGCTTAACTGATGAGTCAATTTAACTCCCATACCCTGGCCTTGGGTCCTGCACATGCCTCTGACTTTCTGCCAGCACAGCTTTACAAGGGCTTGGTGTTGGTGGAGGAACACGGTTGCACTCAGAAATCACCTATTTAGGGATAGGAGCAAGTGAACATGTGAGTAAGGCAGGGTAGAAAATGAAAGTGTTTATCCCATGGTTATTGACTGTGTCAGGAAGCTTATGGTTGTATAGGGATGAGAGAAAATCTGTGGCCTGTGTTTTTCCTTCTCTTTCCCCAGCGTGGATGAAGGCAAGCTTTTCCTGAACCTAACTCCATGATTTTTTTATTTCCTCATTGGAGCTCCTTGCCTTCCATCTCCCTTTGTCTATTTTTGATAACACTTAATTTTCTTTAACACGCCAAAAATCCCCACATTAATTTGGTTGAAACAAGATCTGAAGTTGGCTCAAAGCCACGACAGTTTGCCTTGTGTGGCTTTCTCCTTCCTAACCTTGGGAGGTGGTGGGGCAGGGCTGTTGGTCACAGCAGGATTCCCTGCAGTGACAACCTGTGTGTGTCACCTCCCTCACGCAGCTCCCCGAGCAGATGGTTAGCTGCATATTCTCCCTCTGCACCACTCGGTTTTTTTTATCCCTCTTAGCATGCTGGGTTTACACCTCAATGTGTGAAGGGGCTTTGATGCAGCACAGAGGCAGAGTTTTATTTGCTAAAACATCTCTGGGAGAGAATTTGTGTGCACAGAATGGCATTCAGCTTTTACTGAGTGGCAACTATTTTACAAACACAGAATTTGGGACAAGTTTGTTATTTGAGAATAACCCTCCTTAGCTTCTGTCCAGGGTGTTTTTGTTTGGGTTTTTTGGTTGGTTTTTTTTGAGGGGAGAAAGAGTTGGTCGTTTGGTGACCTTTTTTTTTTTTTTTTTGTACCCTCATTAGTAACAGACAAGCATTGGACATATGAATTGAACTATTTAAAGGATTTTTTTTTTTCCTTCATTGATCAGGAAAGCCTCAGAAAATGTAGGTGAGGATAGCACATTGAAGAAAAAAAAACTCTTGATGGATTTGGGATTTTAAACTAATCCATAACAACTGTGTTGTAACTTGAAAAGTATTGTAACCTTATAATATATAATGTTCAGGTGCTTGTTCAATGGTCTTATTTCACCCTGCAGGCAGATATTCTGGAGAGGATCGTTTGCAAGTACTTGATTTGTTGTACACATATGTACTGATTCCCTTTTCTCCTCTCTAGGTAAAAGTATGGATGAAATCAAGAAGCTGCTGTTACTGGTTCTGGGATGTGCTGTGCAGGTGAACATTCATTAAAGACTTGAAAAAAATAAGAATTTTTTGAACCTGTTACTTTTTTTTTCTGGACTGAGAAAATGCACCCAAAAATTAGTGCTGTATGAACGATTCTCCAGCTCAAGACAGTTTGTGAGCTCAAATTGTGAGAAGACACAATAGGTGAATGAAAGAAATTCAGGGGAAAGGAAGCGTACTTTGTGATAGCAGTAGCTTCAATTTGCTGCCAGTGTGTAATCAGCCATAGGATATGTACTCTTAAGTAGTTCACTTTGATAACAAAGTGGGAAGAGAGAAGCTTTGAACAGCGTTCTTCGTATCAAGATTGTTGCTGGTTTATTTTCTTAGCATTTTAAAATAGAGCGGAGCTGTACCAATTCATGCCAAACAAATAGATAAGCTAATAGTCTAAACGTTTGTTTAATGAATCCTGATTTTGTTTGCATAATCTTTTGGTTGACTATTACGTGTAGAAAATCTGAAATGAGTAGATAATTTGTATATTCATGTGGGGACTTTTTATGCGGCACTTCTTAAAATAAATAGACAGGCAGAATATATGGGAAACTCCCCAGAAATGCACAATAGTTACCAGATAAAGAAATCAGTGTTCTGCCCACCAAACCTCCATGGCAGTAAACAATAGATGCATTACGAGCAAGCCTTTGCTTATAATTGACCTTGTTTGTAGATCTGTTTAGTGTTTTTGTCATGCCTTAGGACACTTACCCTGCTCAGCTATGTCAAGTCAATTATGTCAGGGTAAAGCTGTCTACATGTGGCTGCTCTGAGCTATCTCAGCGTTGCATGCAGCTCAAAGAATAAAGGTCTGATTTGGTAAGCTGTTGTGCATCTTCAGTCCCCATTTACGGGTCTGAGGTTCTTCCCAGTGAGAGGAATGGTTGAGACTCAGAACCAGGCCCCAGAAGGACACTGTAAATTGGTTTTAAAAAGCTTCACCACAACACAAGAGTTGTTACAAGAAGGCAATCATGTTGCTAGTGTACACTCATAGATACAGAGATCGCAGATGTCTGCCTCTTTTAAAGCCTTAAGTACGAGATTTACTAAAATCTGTTTGTCTGCACTGTCACTCATTTTTATCCAGAATGTTTCCCAACCCCATTTTTTATGTAAAGCACATGTTGACTTAGTCCAACAACATAATGCATTGATGTGAATAGTGTCTGAAGTGATGCATCTCTTTCCGTTGTCAAAACCAAGCAAAATGCAAGCAACAAAGCAGACAGGTTAACTGATGCAATGTTTGTTTGTGCAGATTCATTAATGAAGCTGTGATGATTTCCTCTGGCTGTTGCCCTACCTCTTGATCTCATTGCATGTTGAACTTGTTTTTGAAGAGCAAAACCAGCCATTTAACTTAACCTTAATTTTACTGACTGTAAAAAGTTTAAATAACTGAATGTGGTTCATGCTCCATATGGAGCAATGAAGTTATACCTTCTGTGACAAAGGGTAGATCTTGAACATTTTGTCATTAGCCAAGTGGGGATTTTTTCACTATTTAAATGAAAAATGGTGCAGTAAGTTTAAGGATATGTAGCACTGTTTCAGGGTGTGTTATCTTTTAACAGTGTGAAAGAAAAGAAGAGTTTATTGAAAGAATAAAACAACTGGATATTGAAACCCAAGCTGCCATTGTGTCACACATTCAGGAGGTAAGACTCAGTATTGTCTATTTTGACTTTTTATCTCTCCCTTTCTTGACTTAAGAGGCTTTTTTTGCTATTAAATATTAATGCTTGAAATTTCATAATGGATTATGAACTTAAAAAAATTAGTATGTTACAGCAATCAAATTATAAGATAAAAGGTCCTAGGACTGTTACTTGGCTCCGCGGTGTTCTAAATAGATGCAGCGGTGAACACCTTGCCGTGCCCCTTGCAGCACTGGGGTAGGCCCTTAGTCCCCAGGGCCTCTGACAGGTGATACCCAGGCTCTCTCTCCAGTGGCACACTTTGGACAGCAGCCTCTGAGCTCAGATGGTCTTGAAAAGTGTGCTGTGCAGCTACAATTGGACATGCACTCTGTTTTCAAAGATAAGAGTATTCTTGGACTTCTAAGGTTTCTGTAGAAGGGAGGAACACAGGTAGGTTTTAGGAGCCAGCTTGTTTTGGAGACCCAAAAGAGACCAGTGGAAGTAGCCCCTGCTGAATGTGCCTCACTGGGAGCATGAGCAGGCTGTGGCCTGGTGTTGGTGGGTGCAGGTGTAGAGCCTGGTTCACTCCTATTTGAGGAACAAATAGCAGAAGTCCAAGATGGGAACTTTTTTTTCTTCACACATAAATAGTTCTGCTTAAAAAAACCCAAGCAACGCAACAAAAAGCCGTGATGATCTAGGCATATGATTGTGACAAAAGCAGGAGTCTTTAACTGAGCTTGAGACACTTGTCTGATGTTTCTGGCAAATGAGTTGGAGGGGTTAAGTTTGGGTGAGAGAGCAGTTGAAAGCTAGGCTGCTAGCAGCAGACATGTCTGCTAAAGGCAACTCCTTCCAGTTGTATCAGTTGCAAATAGCAAATTCATTGAAAGCAGGACTTCTCAGTGATATACCAGTCTAACTGTTCAGTGTGGGATCAGTTCCTTCAAATCCCTGTGGTGTCCTCAGTGTTTGCAGTAAGATAGTTGCATACTTCTAATATGCAAACAGGAGGTCATAATATATATCTGATCACTTTAAAAATCATCCTTAATAATGATTAAAAATTCTAAATACCAGGAATTGCTTGGTAGTGTTACAGTTGTGGTCGTATTTGTTATTTACAACCTATTTTTGGTGAAATGTGATTTTTTTTTTTTTTAATAGATCAGTAGAAGAATGAGGGGATGCAGCATATACAGCAAATGAATTTACAAATCAACCAGTGGAAAAATTTTCTTCCTTTTTGTTCCTATTCCTAGGTCACACACAACCAGGAGAATGTCTTTGACTTGCAGTGGCTGGAGCTCCCAGATATGGCCCCAGAAGAACTAGAGTCTCTCTCCAGGAACATGGTTTTCCACCTCAAGAGGCTCATTGATGAGAGAGATGAATGCACAGAAGTAAAATAACTTCTCTCCCATATAGAGCTCATATGAAGTAGCAGATGCAGGGTCCATTCCTTCACTTGTGCCTTGTTTGTGCACTAGGCTTGTATTTCTTCTGCAGCTTTCTGTTACACCTCTGAAAATATGTAGAAAGATTTTTACTTTTCCATTGATTCTCATGTAAAGATGAAGATGAGGTGAAATTATTGAAAAAGGGGAGTGGGGTGGTCTCTGAAGTGGAGAGACTAAAATATTTAAGGTTGTGACTTTGTTTTGAGATTTTTGTCTCCACATGTGTAGTCAGTCTTTCATCTTTGATGCCTGTCTCTCAGTTGGTATCTGTCATCGTGGGTTCCAGTGTCTTCTCTGTTTTTTTCTGTGAAGATTGCCAGTGAGTCTGTTGCTGACTCATTGGTTCCTTTCCCTTCAGATCTGTATAAGAGACTTCTCCCCTTTGTTAACCTATTAATTTTTTGTCATGCTTCTGACTGTGATTATGTTAGTTAAAACTGTTAGTTTTTATAGGTTTTAATTAATTCTCCAAGCAAAATTAGCTGCTTATTTTGAGCATAGGAAGGGGAGTGTTTCAGTGTTCTAAGCACAGTGGAGATTCCTTTTCTCCTCTGTTTAACCTTCCCTCCTGGCTATCACATGAATTCTCTATCATCCCAGGCTCATAATTTTATAAATTTATAGATAATTTTTAGATATTTGACAAACAATTTATGATTATACTTTTTATCTCTTGGCACTACATACTTCTCTGTATGATCTTTGGAGGTCCCTTCCAACCCCTAATATTCTGTGATTTCCAGGTCATTGTAGATCTCACTCAAGAGAGAGATTATCTGCAGTCTCAGCAACCACCAAGTCCTCTGAAAGCACCAACTCCAGATTCTTCACCAAACCCAACCAATCCTCTTTCTAATGAGGACAAGCAGCACCTTGCAGTTGAGCTGGCAGACACAAAGGCTAAATTGAGAAGAATCCGGCAGGAGCTGTGAGTTAACAATGATTTGTGCTTCTAGAGAGACATGTATATTACATCTTGTGCAGCCTGAAAATGCCTGTTGGCTTCACTGCACTGTCTCCCATTGCAGCTCTCAGAATCACAGCCTTCACATTTTTTTTTCATAGCAGGAGGAAGCTAGCATGTGTATTTCATCGTTCTTTTGTAATTGTTTTTTAAACACAGAGTGGTGGCTACTTCCATTTTTCTTTTTGTGTCTCATCTCTCTTTTCCCCTCTTCAAAATGCCAACTGCTAGCTGCACTTCCTATTTATTGGTGGGAATTCCAGAAACCCATGAAGCTAGTTGTGGCTAGCTGTAGTGCCAGTCAGATTTAAGCAGAGGTACTTAATATAGAAAAAGAGTTGCAGACTCAAGTCCACAAGATGCATATGGTATCAAGAGGAAAAACCTCTTGCTTTTATGAAGCTGTAGCTACTAAGAGGCTCCATGTTCAGAATACACTAGGAGATTTCTAAGTTCCAGATGCCCAGCAGTGTCAGTATAAACAATACTGTTTTAGAAGAAAAACAAATTTTAAAAATCTTACTATAATTTTTCTAATCCTTTTCAGGGAAGAGAAGTCTGAGCAGCTTGTAGATTCTAAACATGAAGTTGAGCAGCTCACCCTAGAGCTGCAAAAAATAAAACAAGAGGTAAGATGGACTTGTTTTACTGTGACGATCTTTCCTATTTAGAAATGCCTCTTCCAGTGTGAGGCTAAAAATACGACTATGCCTGTTTTTAATGAAGAAATCAAATTACTCCAGCAAGCTGGAGTTTGATGTTTATGGTTATGGCATAGCAATGCTATGCTTTCTGCTTAACTGGTAAGAGCAGTCTCATCTGTCTAGCTTGCAAATAGCCTAGTAATGCCTGAAGCTTATACAACATCAGGCATTTGCAATATCAGAGTCCCAGCTGGTTAAAGAACCTCTCTGGCTTGTAGAGAACTGTAGGCTTGTAGGAAAATTCTCTTCTGAGCTGGGGAAATGCTGTTTGCCTACACTTAAAACAACTAACTAATAAGTTTAGAGAACATGCTTTCAAGTATTAACTAAGGTTTTTCTCATTGCTTATTCCTCACTTCTCACAGAACATCCACCTGGCCTCAGACGCTCGGTCTGCTCGAGCATACAGAGATGAGCTCGACTCTCTCAGAGAGAGAGCAAACCGTGTGGAGAGACTTGAGATGGAACTTGTTAGGTGCAGAGAGAAACTTCATGATGTGGATTTTTATAAAGCTCGCATGGAGGCAAGTGAAAATTGGGAGAAAGATTTGCTGAGTAATCTTTAATGTTTGGCTTTTGTTGTGTTACCAGTTCATGTGTTATTTGTCATTCAGGTAGCAAAACATCAGAGCAAGTGGAAACTTCATAACATACGTCATAGTTATTGACATAGCAACATTAAAACTTTTTCACTGGAAAGAAGGACTTGGTGCACCCAAAAAATAAATACCTATTAGTTTTAATAAGCTCTGCTGATTTCAACATTATGTGGCTATACAAGACAGACCTACTCAGACCTTTAGTCTAGTGTTGAAAATTTAAGGTAAAATGCCCGTGTTCCAGAGTTCTTCCTTTAACCAGCATTTTAAATGTAATGTATAAATTAGCTAAATTGATGTCTGGGTGTTTTTCCTTAGGGGTTTGTAGCAGATGCAGCTTGTTAAAATGGCTGGGTGTTTTTGAGCATGACCTCAGATGACAAAATCTAGCTATCCCTTTTTGCTGGTAGTAGAAAGGAGAGAAAATCTGTATCTTCCCTGGTGGCCTGAGTAGGGTATGTCAATGAGAAATGTATAGCTTTGTTCCAGTAGTAATAACAGTTACTCGGCTTAGTGACCTGCAGCTATGCCCATCCTGGAATTATTAATAAACTTTGACTCGAAAGGACTTTGGAGATCATCTAGACAAACTCATTGCTCATAGCATGGCTAACCTTAAATTTAGGTCAGACTATTGCTATTTTCTGTCCTTTCAGTTCTTTGAGCCGTTCTCACCTAAACTTTCTCTAATCTTAGAACCATCAAGGTTGGAAAAGACCTTAAAGATCATCAAGTCCAACCATCAGCCCTACTCTCCCGTGACCACTAAACCATTTCCCAAAGCACCATGTCTGCCTGTTTTCTGAACATCTCCAGGGACAGTGCCTCCACCACCTCTCTGGGCAGCCTGTTCCAATGCCTCACCACTCTTTCTGTGAAGAAATTTTTTCTGATCTCAAATCTGAACTTCCCCTGGTGCAACTTGACCCCATGTCCTCTTGTCCTATCACTAGTCACTAGGGATAAGAGGCCAACTCCCACCTGACTACAACTTCCTTTCAGGTGATTGTAGGGACCAGTGAAATCTCCCCTCAGCTTGCTCTTCTACAGGCTGAACAGCCCCAGCTCCTTCAGCCTCTCCTAATAAGACCTCTTCTCAAGATCCCTTATCAGCCTAGTTGCCTTTCTCTGTACCCTCTCTAGCACCTCAATGTCCTTCCTATACTGTGGTGCTCAAAACTGCACACAGTGCTCAAAGTGCACTCCTTCAAAAATTGTGTGGCTTACAATCCCAACTTGTAAGATTTGTGCAGGGATGTAACATGCTAGAGGTTTTTAACACTAGGTGTTACAATGTGATTTTTTTTCCTAACCTAATGGGTCAACCGGCTGCTGTTTCTTATGAGTAGGTGCACTAAAATGGATGGTTATTAAATGTAGTAATAGACTACAGAAGCCTCTCTTCCCTATCAGTAATTTCCAGTTTGCATTAGGAAGTATGAAGCTCTGGCTCTTTTCCCCCCTCAAGGTGGCAAATCAGTTGTGCATTCATCTGGCACACAAGCTATCAGCATGGCATCCTGGCATTTCCCTTCTGGCTGTACACTGGAATTGCTTAGCTTCTACCTGCTGCTCCTAGCCAAAGCTAGGAGAGAAGATTTTTTGTCTTGTCTTCATCTGAGATCAAGGAAGTAGCTATTTCTGTTCCTGAATTCTCGGTCTTCTTGCTTGTCCTAGAGCCAGCAGTTTCCTGCTCTGCTGTCTGCATGGTCATCTTGCCTGAAGCATCATTCAGTAAAGTGACCTCTACTTCAGTTTCAAGTTTGTTCCAACTTCTCTTACTCCTCCTTCCACCCTGCCAGTTTTTGGTGGAAGTGTTAAATGTCATAGATGAGTGATGGCTCTCCAGGGATACCTCGCTGAAATACAGGAGTGGGACAAAGTAATTCCCGTTGATATGTCACTTCTCTAATTCAAGGCCACAGTGTGGTCTCTAGCAGAGGTTGTTGCTGCTGTAGGGGCTGAGCTCTCCTAATATGCAGCAGGAGTGCGCAGCTGTCTGCAGGCTGTTCTGTGGTCTAGAATAACCTGGGAGTTTAACATTCTCACCACTCCCTCTTCCATCATTGCCAAGTCTTGGCACAGCCATAGCCTGACAGTGTTGAGCAGTGGCAGCATCAGGCAAACTCCACTGGTTTCATTCTTACACATTCAGAGGATTCCACGGGACACTATTCTGTCTTTTTTGTCATCATGGAGTAGCAGAAAGGCTGTGCATAGTAGCCAGTATCCAACTTTCCATGGTCCCTCAGGTCTTACCTGTCTCAAGTTCTCCTCTCCTCTAAAAGAAGGGTTAATGGCTGGAGTCAGTTCAGTCTCTGCTCAGATTCCTCCCACTCCTTCAAAAATTGTTTGGCTTACAATCCCAACTTGTAAGATTTGTGCGGGGATGTAACATAGTAGAGGTTTTTAACACTAGACGGTGCAATGCTGATTCACCTACTGATTGCGGCTGTTTCCGAAGTTAGAAGTCTTAAGACCTGAACAAATCTTACAGAGGCACAGCCATTCAAATGTAGGGGTTAAAGTACAGTGTAAACCACTTTTCTCTGGTAATATGATACCTTCAGGCTTGGAGGGTCTTGACAGGGCTGTTAATAAGCAGTGTTGTTTGGTAAGTGAGGAGAAAAAGAGGGTTTACCTTTGTGCATCACTGCAGAAAGCTATTAAATGAGCACTTAAAAATATTTTCCTTCTTGTAGTTTCCATACTCATATGGTAGGTTGAGGAAAAAATATGGAATGTGCTCTGTGTGTGATACTGTGACAAGCTTTAGGGAATTGCAAGCAAGCTTACAATTAGTTTCTGAAAGCACATAATATAAATCAGCAGTGGTTGCAGGAAGAGACTTAAAGAGCTACTGCAGAAGGAATGCAAGAGGAGCAAGTCTTTCTCTATGTGAACGTAACACATTTAGGCATATGTGTCGTTTTCCTTTTCTGTATGTCTTGACAAGGTTGTTCAGAAATAACATTTAATTTGAGTGTTGTTCAAGGACTGTGGAGATGAATGTGCTCTGGAGACCTTCCTGCTGGGATGGCTTAATGAGGTCATAACTCTGAATGTGGAGGAGCAGGCTTAATGTGGGGATTCCTTCAAGGGGGTGCTTCTCTCCAATGTAAAGCCTCCCTCTGGCATCCCTCTCCATTGAAACTTGTGCTGCTCTAGGAGATCAGATTATTTTCCAAGGCCAGGGAGTCTGCCTTGCCCATTCTTCATGCTTTTTGCTGCAATCACATTTCCGTGCAGGATGACAGGAAGAATTTCTGTGAATGTTAAAAAAAGCAAAAGCATCTCTTGTATGCTTTCATATAGCTGTCCAAGGCAATGTTTGACTTCCACAAGATGTTAACTGTGCCAGGACTCAGTAGGGGCAGCTTCTGAAACTGCCAGGAGAGGGGGATTTGAACTCTGTTTAATAACCAGGTCTGGATGCATGTGCAAATTCTCTAGTTTCAGATTTAGCCAATCTGATTGCTACTTTAGTTTCTGAAAATCCTTACCAGTAGCAACACACCCTGATTCTGGAACCACTTACACCCAGAGATAATTGTAACCATATGAGTACACAATGCACATTATATTTCAAGGCACAGTGATACAGGATTGAATTTATGTGTGTATGTAATTTATTTTAGGAATTACAAAAGTGGAAATATGTATGTTGGATATTAAACCATCATTAGTCAAGTGATATAAAACAAAGGGGTTTTTTAACCCTGTGCCTAGTAAATTCACTATATTTAAATAAAAAATCCACAGCTATTTTTGCTGTTGATTTAAAAATAAACTCATACTTACAAAATAATGTTGGTGAGGTTTTTTTATTAAAGAAAAATAAATCTTAATACCAGTGGAAGCACCATCACCCAGTGACCCCCATCTGCTGGTTGTCTAACAAGTGCAGTTTGTAGGCAGACACATTTTTAGGTCAAGTATGTTATCCTAATGACTTCTGGGAGATGTTAGTGCTGACATGTTTTAGTTAATACACTTTTACCTTCCAGGTCTTGGGATGTAATGCCAAAAAGCTCCCATGGAGTAATTATTTAAATTATATGAACTTTTAAATATTAAGACAACCTCAGATCATGGGTACACCAGTGAGCAATGTTGACTTTGCCATAGCAGGCATTTCCACCAGGTTATTAATTTAAGATTTCATCAGAACCTCTTTGAACTGACATGTCCGCCCCTCCTGGGCACTTGATGGGAAGTGCTTCAGTCTTCCATATATTGCAGCTCCCAGTGATCTGTGGTTTGTACCAGAGCCTGGATGTGTGTATGTACTTGGCACATAGCTCGACTCTTCATGAGACACTAAAATAACTAGTTCCTGCTTTGTAGGCAGTTTTGGGGATAGTTCTGAGGCCACGCTTTTGAGGTCAGACACCACCTTACTTCTTTGGTCTGTGGACCACATAGAGTATGATGATCTAGCAAAGTGAACTCTTGTCATGTTGCTGTTTCATTACAGGTATTCTGGCAGCTTACATGATTTTGCGTCATGTACTTCCTCTGGTCTGTCATCTATTTGGTGTCAGCTTTTTTTATTCACCCTGAAGTGACCCTGTTAAATCAGACTTGCCCCCAAATGCTCGTTCTCTAAAATTAGTGTTTGAGTATTATTATTTTAGTTACTTGCATACTTGGACATTTTAATTGTGATAGTTGCACCACTTCACAAGCACTAACATATTTGTCCTTTTAATGCTGCTGTAGTTGAGGAATTTTGCAAGGTGGTAGCTGACCCACTGAGAGATCAAGGGCAATATGGTACTACATAAGACTTTCCATATTATGTCTTTTTTGTCAGGATGCAGCAAACAACTAAGATTACTTGCTATATGAGGCTATTAAATCATGACCCCCTGTAATATCAAGAGGCAAGGGGAGTGGCTTTCATCAGACACTCTTTAACTTGCACTTTACATCTACTTTTTTTGTTGTTCTCAAAATAACTGAGGCACATAAGGCTTCTTAAAGCTGATTCTTCCCGCAAAAATGAGAAGGTAGTTTCTGATTAAGCAGTGAAAGTGATTTGCTCATGCCTGGTGATCTTTCGGGAATCTACTTGGTTTGGATGTTTGTGGTCTGAGAGGGCAGACATGAACACTGGTGTCAGCAGAGACTTCACATTTCGAAGACAGTTGTCAAGGAATAGACTTGTCAATCCATAAGCATTTCATCCTGCCTGCATGCACATTTTCTGGTTTTGCTGATTTTGTTGGAGCGGGGACTGGAGGAAGAAGAAGGAAAACAAAGACAAAAGAAAATTCCATTAGAGAATCAAATAATCTGCTTCTTGCTCCATTTTAACTCTTCTGGGCAAAAATCCTTCCTGGAACTTTTTAATCTTTTAAAGGCTGATACATTCCTACCGTAGAAAATCCTGTCTCTGACTCAAGACTTATTTGAGGATCAACAAGAATAAAAGCTGTCAATGAGGTATTAAAACTTGAAACAAGACAGAAATTGATAAATGTGTTTAAAATGTGACCAAGAATACATGACTAGATTTTGTGTTTTGGACATTTCATGTTTCTGGAGATAAGACACATGGAGCTTTATCTGTTGCTTTGCAAAGAATGTTCCTTGTGCAGTATAATTAACTTGTTTCTAATGCTGTGGCTACAGCAGAATAGTAAGTTAAACTACTTAGTAAGAACATGTCTGAAAGCTGTAATGGATAAGTAACATGGCTGGGGCAGTTAATGCTCATGTGTTTATTGGGGATGGGGCAGACTGTGTGTTATCTGATAAGTATAACACTTTTTTTGTTTAAGTGAATTAAATATTCTATTAGGAGAGAGGGGGAAACCTTTGTAATCAGACATTTACATGTAAGTGTACTGAAACAGGATATGGAAAAAGTATGTATTGATGGATAGTGCTCCCCAACGTGCTTTGAATACACCATAACATCCTCTGAAAGTAAATAATCTATTTTGAAACTAGAGACTACAGTGAGTTGGCTAAGGAAATGGTATTATAACAGTGGAATTGAAATGGAACAGTTGCTTTTCTGTGTCTTGTGTCTTTTTGGTGCACCTCTTGGTCTAGCCTCATCCAAAACAAAAGAAACTCCATCAGACTTGTAAAACTCAGGAAAAACCAGTAAGAAATACTAGGTTGATTTGCATTGATGATTCACAGATAGTTAAACATGGTATTATCTCCCATTTAAATATATCAGGTAAAAACTTTTTTATCAAACAGATAAATATGTAGAATTTCTTTCCTGATTTTGCAAAGTCAGTTTATGAAAGTAATCTGGTCTTTGCAAAGTCAGTTTATGTGAAGAGATTAACATTGGTTCTTTTTCTCTCTAGGAGTTAAGAGAGGACAACATCATATTAATTGAAACAAAGGCCATGCTAGAAGAGCAGCTAACAATGGCTAGAGCTCGTGGTGATAAACTGCATGAATTGGAGAAAGAAAATTTGCAGTTGAAATCCAAACTTCATGATGTAGAGCTGGTATGCCCTCTTCATTATGCTAATTTTTTGAACTTCTGTTTGAATTTCTCAGATTCATGTCACATAAACCAGTGGAGACAAATAATCAGTGCTTTTGAAGAAGTCTTGGTTTATTGAATTATTGAAATACTGTAATGTTAACAGTGTAAATATTGCCAATGCTACTTTGTGTGAGACTGATTAATTTTATGGAAGAAGACATATAATTTTAAAATAGATTGCTTTCATACATATTGATAACAGAGATGTTAAAATCTGTCAGTTAAGTAGAAATCTTAGGTATAGGAAATTAAATCCACTGTAGTAAATTATCTTTCTTGATGGAAATAAAGCCCCCAGCATTACAGTGACTTTGAGAATCCATTACTACTGTAGAATACACAAAATTCCGAAATTGGTGTATTGCTTCATAGACAAGGAAAAGTAAGAAGTGGCAGATTATTTTCTACAAAGAAAAGGCAATATTGGGGTTTATAATCCCACTAGAAATAGTAAATACTTTTTCATCTATACTCTTCAGATGAACACTCTTCCTCTTACCCCACTGTGTTTTGCATTCTTGTGTGTTTAACTGCATAGGGGTTTAATTGTATAGGGTTTTCAGCAGGTTCTGTTGGAAACAGATGTTGAGGGTACTGTGTAGTATTATCATTAATGACTTATTAAGGACATTATAAGGCTTCTGTCATGCTTTAGTTTTTCCTGGGTGACTGGTGATTTTGAATTAGGCTTTTCTGGGTCACCTGAGGAATTTTTGGGTAATACTTTCTGAAAATTTGGGACCCTCTAAGGTAACACTTTAGCTCCCACAAATGCAAATAACCAAAATAATCACAAGAAGCAATGGTAGATTGATTCTACAGATGTTTTCTGTGTATTTTAAAAACCAATTTCTCAGGCAGATGTTACTTGCTGACCCATATGACTGGATCCAAATTTGACATGGTGAATTGAAGAAGCTCAGTGGAATTCTAGGTTGTATCTGCAGAGTCTCCAGTGTGTCCATGTGTGATGCTATGTGTTTTTGAAGAGCTTAGCACTGGAGACAGGTTGAATCCAGCCTGCCTTACTAGCCCTGTCTTGTACTGGCCCTGTCATCACCCAGTATGTCTTCACTGCAGTCATCCTCCTCTCCAAGTGTATCATGGACCTGAGCTGGCTCAAAGCAGGGCCAGTTGCATGTCCCTGCACTGCCTTCTGTGGCACACATGGAAGCAGACAGCAAACATTTAATGCTGTATATGTATCTCAATAGAAAAGCACACAATGTTTAAGGAGATTGTTCTGTCATCAATATGTGTTTTGCTTGTAGAAGTTCAATTGACAGAACAATCTTACGGATAAGCTGAATATGCATTTTCATTTATGTGTGTCTTGCACAGGACCGGGACACAGACAAGAAGAAAATTGAAGAGCTGCTGGAGGAGAACATGGTCTTGGAGATTGCACAGAAACAGAGCATGAATGAGTCTGCACACCTAGGCTGGGAACTAGAACAACTGTCTAAAAGCACAGATCTTGCAGACAGTGAGTACCAGCTGGGGTAGCTGTTGTTGTGTTTGTGGTGACTTTTAGAGTAGAGAGGTTGGTTGACTGAAAAGGGAACCACATTTTGAGTCCAAGCTTGGAGACCTTCCCCATTAAGCCACTTGACTTTGAACTTAGTTTTTCAGAACTTCTAAAATATTCCTTCTAGTTTCTTTCACTTTCTTTTGAAAGCTTTAAAATATTTTCCTTTTATTTTGTTCATCACTGAGACAGTGAATTTTAAGTAAAAAGATACAAATTTAAAAAACAAAGAAAGCTTTTTAAATGACACAGCAGAAATGTCACACTGAACACTGGCTATTTCTCACTGAATGGCTGGGAGGAGACTGTGAGCTTTAGTATTCTTTAGGTCAATTAGTACAGACAATTAACTGGTCTTTAAGTCCCAGGAAGTAGTGAATGCTGAAGTCATTTATTTTTACTAGATACTGAAAAATGTGTACAGCTAAAATAACGGGCCAATTTTATTTTTAATGGTTGATTTGGTTTCTCTGACTATCACACTGCATAACTAATGCTTCCCTCACTAGTCAGGTTTCCGCACTGGTTTCTGTGTTGAACATTCATTCCATTTATGCCGCTCTAAATAACAGTGCGAAATGGAACTTGGGAAATAGAAGCTGTTTCATGCAGTTCAACATGCATCTTTTATTGATTACTCACCTGATTCTGCTAAGACTTGCATGTTTGGCTCTGTGTACCAGGAACAGTTTAACTTAAAGACAAAGGAATAAATTAGACTAAGCAGATGTTCCATTTTGCAGTAAAGCTGTCTAGAAGAATAGTGTTGTTTTGTAAAATAGTTGAATGTGTTCCTGAGACCAGTTCTCAAAGACACTGCTGTCTAGGATCTGAGTTACCTTTACTAAGATTAATGGCTAATTAATTATTAATTTTCATTAATAATCTGGCAAGGCAGGTTTACCTGTGAAGTGAATGAAACTCTATTCTTCCTCATGTGTAGTCCAGGAATATTGCTCATTTTTATTATTACTCTGTGGGGGAAAACCATAGTTCTCTCAAAACCTAAAAATTTTAATAAAGAATATTTCAGGAAAACATAAAAAGATCTGATTTTCTGGCTTGTTTCAAATAGCGTTTCCCCCCTTCCTGATTTGTTTTCACTAGTGATGTAATAAAAGGAAGGATGCTAAGTTTTTATTGCTTTTTTCTTCATTTCTGTCAAACATAACTTTTGAAGTTTTCTCAATGGAGTGGTTTAAAAAAGAATGAAAGACGATGAGATTCCTTCACTGCACTAATGCTTAGTGTTTCAGCACTGGATCTCCAGAACCTCTCCAGTTAACTAAAGAAAGAGACAGGAAGAGGAACTGAGAGCATCAGTAATCTTTTGTGTTGAGTGGGGAAAAAAAATAGTGAAGGAAGCCTGATACTGAATATCGAAGAACATTTAACTTCTAAACTTTAAATTATTTCACAAAAGCTCTGTCCTACTTTTACAATATGTCTCTTCAAGAAGTTCCTTTTCAACGAATCTTGCTCTTCTGAATGTAGCTTGTTTGTACAAATAGATTCAAGCTGCAAGATTCTTTTGGAAAACCTCCTGTTCCTGGATGTCAAGTTGAATCTGCAGTGGTGGCAGATAACAGCAGATTTTATTTACTCATTTGGAGTATTTTATTAAAAGTAATTTAAAAAATAAGCACAGGGAAAAAATACTTAGATAGACTTTGCTTCAGGATAGAACTCAACTGGAGTATTTAGTTAATGTTTACTATTTGAGTCCTCCTTTGACCAAAACTCTCTAGATGATGCTCCGTAAAAGAGACAAATGGGATTTTAACCATTCTCAGAAACATGCCAGTTCTGAAGTACTCAGTGTGCTGTATGTAATAGTGCTAGTTGTTTACCAGGAGTGAGTAATTTTCTGATACTTAAATACAATGTTAAAGTGAATGTAATATAAAAAGTCGTATTGAATTGGAGGGCAGCAATTATTCCATGTGAAACAGAAGGCTGCTCTTAAAATTATTCAGGTGGTGGGCAGGGAACTGTACAGAACAGTGTGAGGCTGTGGTGTTGAGATTAAAGGCTGAGAGGTAGTGAGACTTTTGGTCTACAGACATATAGAGTAAAATAACATCTCTGTTGTAAAACCTTCATGAATTTTGTTAGTTCTGAGATTTCAACTTCAGACACTTCTCTGTGATCAATATTCTGATGGATGTCCTGTGCCTGGGTACCTGGTAGTAAAATACCCTCCCTGATTCAGCACATTCTTGACGAAGTAGCTGTGAAGATAAGCACTGGAGCTCACTTTTGTAAGAATTTTTTCTATGACTAAATATAATATAATACCTCAGTTTTCACTAGCTTTTGAAGGTGCACCAACTTGCTGTATTAGTAAACACTTTGCAGTGGTTTACTTTCAGCCTTAGTTTTTCCTCTGATAGAAGTATGAGAATGTATCAAAGTATATTTTGCTACTAATGTTAAACATACTACTAACACGGGTGAAGCAACTTTAAGAAGAGTTAGGAAAGTAAGTAACTTTTAAGATGGTTATCTGTTCAGACACTTCCCAGTTTATTAATTGTCTTATTGTAAAAATTGGTTCTGTTTTTAACAAAATGTTTACTTAGCAGTCAAGCTGAAATGGTAAGGATCTGACTGCAGTTGTCGTCATACAAGTGAATCTTAATGACCTAGGATGTTTGTTAACTGGTTAGTGTCACCTTCTGATTCTCATGTTTCAACAGCCAGAAAATCCTTTGTGTTTGAGTTGAATGAATGTGCTTCGAGTCGCATACTGAAGCTAGAGAAGGATAATCAGAGCTTGCAGAACACAATCCAAGAGCTGAGAGATGCCTCCCTGAACTCCAGAGAGAGCAGCCTTAAGTTTGTGGAACTGGAAAAGGAAAATCAACAGCTTAGCAAAAAGGTAATTTGCTCACAAGAACAATCAAAGCTGTTTGTTTTTTAAACACAGTGTGGACAGGGCTGTATGGTATTCCTGAACAAGTGATTGCAGGGGATTCACCCAAGTTCCACAGAAGACTGGGCATGTTTCTGGGCCAGTCTTTTTAATTGTGTTCTAACATTGGTGTATTCTGTTGCCTTCTACTTCACTGCCTACTTAGCCATGTGATTGTAAGCAAATGTGACTGTTCCTGTTTCATAAAAGCTGTCTTTCAGTGCTCATTTGTCCCTGTCAGATTGTACCGTTGACTGTCATCAACCAAATAACCAACCTTTTGGTCATTTTATGGCAGTCACTACTAGGCAAGGAGGCTGTGGTCATATTGAACTGTTTTGTTTGTTCACAAGTTTTAATGTTGTTTCCATGTAAGTCAAATAAGTCACACAGGTGAATTCAGGTTAATATATACTTGAAATAAGTCTTCTTTGCTGTCTGTAGTCCTGGATCAATCTTATCTTGTTCTTTTGGCTATTAGAAGTTCTCTAGTGCCTCCCTCCCTGTAAAGACCTATGTTCCTTTAATCTTTGTAACAAACACAGAGGTCATCTCCTTTTCGATTTATTTTTATAAATACGTGTTTTACACTCTGTTATTAACTGTGATTACATTTAGCTCAAATGCCAGCTCAGCGCTTGTCCCTGTGAAACACAGTGCTCAGTTCACCTCCAGCCACTAGCTTTGCTTTTGTCTGGCTAGTAACTTGCTTTGTGAACTCCGATTAATTGAGCCAAGTGCCAGTGGGGAAAGAGGATGCTTGCTAGTCAAAGTACAAAAAATTTCCATGTCAGTTTTTTCCATATTCCTGCCTTTGGTAAATTATCCAGAATATAACTCTTGTTTCTCCCTTTCCCATTGCTGTTCTAACCTCTGTGTGTGACACTGATTAAAATATTTCAGTCCTCTCTGGTCTGTTTTGTGCTAACTGAATGTTTTAAAGGACATGGGGAAGAAGAATCTGGATATGAAATGCTGGCCAAGGATTACCAGATTGTAACTAGCAGAGTGCCAGTTTCACTGTCAAGGAGAAAAGATATCAAGTACTGGATCACTTCATCTTCTGGAAAGGTTCTTTTGCCAAGCAGAGAGACTTCTTCTGCTTCTTAGCTTTCTTCTGTGTAGAAGGACAACTGCAAAAACTCAGTTCACTGCAATCCTTCCACACTCCCATTCATTCTCTGCTGTGTAGGAGTAATTTGCTCCAGTTCTAATTTGCATGCTTAAAGTTTGAGATCAAGGCATATAAAACACTCAGCAGATACCTGTGGTGTACAGCATTTTAAGTCACTTGATCAGCTGTGGTCAACCTTTGGCTTTGTCCCAGGCAGATTCCTGTGGGCACCTCTTGTTATGGCACTGAATTGGTGTCAACAGTTGTGATTCTAGAATTAGTCTGATGTTTTTGATGGTGATGAATGTGTTGACATGGTGGGGTCAGTTACAGTTTTGGTAGTTTTAAATAAGGCAAAAATCAGCAGTGGGGAATGCCTGTGTGGTGAAAGGGGTTCACTGTATGCATCAGACCAATGAGAGAAAAAATGGCAGGAAAAAAAAATCACAGAATCAGCGTGGTTGGAAAAGACCTTGAAGATCCTCAAGTCCAACCATGTCCTAAATCCACCAACCATAACCTAAATCTGCCCATTCAGTGCTTAAATCATGCCCATATGCACCACATACTACATTATTAAAGTTGTACAAGAGGAGATATGAAGGAAAAGTTGCATACGTTTTTTTTTCTCACAAGGATTTCAGAGGAGCTAGTAATAGCTCCTTTCAGGCACAGACAAGTAGGAGCAGTCCAAGTACTGATCTGTTTGCTCTGCATTACTGACTTCTTTGACTAAAGCTGTAAACAGCAGTTTCTAATTTGCCTCCGAGTTTTTTGGAGGTGCTAATGAAACCAGGTATAGCTGAATTACTGAGTGTTTCAGCTTTCTCTGAACAGCTCCTTTGAGACCAATAAGCCTTAACATGGTTACATTTCTAGCTGTTAAGCCCTTCTTATCTCAAATCTGGGCAGCCCCTGCTTGTTTAAACACTTCCTGTAAAGAGGCACATGTTGACATAGGCAGAGCCCAGCCTCCAGCTATTTCCCACTTGTAAGAATTATTGTTAATGCCTTTTTCATTGACATTTTCACTGTTGGCAAAGTTCATAATACCAACACAAAAAAATGAGCTGATACTTGTGCAGAGCTGTAGGTGCTCACAGTGCTTTACAAGCATAAAAAGGAATACTTCCTGACTTAGGAAGCCTAGCTCTCTCAACCTTTTGCTTCTGAACACTGAAGAGCTTCTTCTTTTCAGTACTTAGTGCATTATGACTTCCAAAAGGAGGGAGTAAGAAGACATTGTTCATTATAGAACTAGGACTTTTATTAATAAATCTTTCAAATCCAGTATTGTCACCTGCTGGGGAAAACAGGGCTAATTGAGCACAGGAAGAGGGAAGTAAAATTGGAAACTGGTGCTTTTCCTCTGTTCCTAAATTATTATTTTTTTTAATTCTTTCGCTCACCAAGTTGTCTTAATAACTTTATCCACATTCACTAGATTAAGTGATGATAGATTTAAGACCATAAGTCATAAAGAAGCTAGGAGGAGGCAAGTCCCTCAGAAAGGTGAGCACCAGGAACTTAATCACTGATGATTGTAGTACAACAGGACATTCAGGTAGGCAGGTGAAGCATTTTTTACTGCTCCTCTTTATCTGTACCTTGTGCTTTGGTCTTAATAGGCATGTAGGATACTCTTGGCACTGTGAGAAAAACAAAACAGTCCATTTCCTTCTCTCAGACTGGCAAGCTGGAGAAGGGAAGGGTTACATCTTTCAGCCATAGTCCCCATCTCATTCTTATCTGGTCTACAAAATAACTGAAATAAGTGCAAACAGTCCTTGCCACAAGCTGTGGCTGATGTGTTTTGGTGTGTTCTCTCCACACAGATTGAGAAGTTGCAAAATCAAATTGAAAAAGAGAAACAAAGTAATCAAGATCTGGAGACCTTGAGCGAAGAGCTGATAAAAGATAAAGAACAGCTACAAGTCATCATGGAGACTCTAAAAGCTGACAAAGAAAGACAGGTGCAAACTTCATAAATGTAATACAGAAATGTATGCTCAGTAATGGTAATTTACTGATGCCGTTTAGAGCATCTGGTTCTCTCAGGGAGATAGGACAATTTGGCAGCTTTTAAGTGCAAGTTGAACTCATTCAAATCTAGGTAAAAGGTTTCTTCAAGCAGAGAGAGCCCAGTGTATTGTGCCAGCTACTGCTCCTGTTGCTGTAATAGGATCTTCAGGATGTTGTAAGGACAGACCTTCCTCCTTTGGGCAAAGAGGCTCTGGATCTTGATAAATAGGATACCAGCTGGTTTTTGAATGTGCAAATAAAACCTCATATTATTGCAGAGTATTAGTTTTCTAACAGTTGTATGTCCTGATTAGTTTGGTTGGGTTTTTTTTTTTCTAACCACCCAACCGTTTTTGCTCTGTTTTTAAAAGATGTTAAGAAAGTATTTCTGTCAGTCATAGAATGATTTGGGTTTGAAGGGACCTGAAGGATCATCTGGATCTAGCCCCCCTGCACTGGCAGGGACACCTTCCACTAGATCAGGGCTCAGAGCCCTATCCATCTTGGTCTTGAATGTACTGTTCTGAACTGATACTTTAAATGCCCTTCAGCTGTTACTACCATGCTGCAGTTCATGCACAATGCCTTTGAAACTATCCTATTATAGGTTCATGCAAGGTCTTAATTTGACTAGTGAAGAAAATATAAACACAGATCATTGGAGACTGGTCTGTATATTTTTAACCTGTATTAAAATTTACATCAAGTTTTGTGGAGTGAAGATTAAATAACAAAATGTATTTTGTGTAGTGCTTTTCCTCATGAAGGATTCTTACTCAGACTTCTGCCTGGGAAACTGCACTTATAAGCCAGCAAAGTCATACTTTTCTGTTAGAACACATACAGGCTTTGTGGCAAGAATTAATGAATGCTTGACAGGTAGGGCAGGAAGTAAAACCAGATGTATTCTCAATTGTCAGAAAAGGGCAGATTCTGAATTTTTTAACTCTAAGTAAGACCTTTTGCATTTCTGTGGATGTTGTCTATGTAGGAATCAAATGTGAATTGTGGTGTAAATCCCAATTGCTTCAGCAGAAATTTGACCAGTGGGGAAAGGGTACTGTTCTCACAGAAACTGTGTTCTTAATGAGATCTATACCTGCTATAAATATTCAAATGTTTTGAGGTTTCTGGTGCCTTATCAGAAATAATTTGTGTCTTCAGATTCCAAAGATGAATGGAAACCTAGACAGAAATATACTGTTTATTAGGAATTATTCCTAACAAAGCATCTTCTCCAAGGTGTTCTCTGAAGGCCCCCAGTCTACTTTCTCCCTCTGCTTCAACCTTCTTAGCTGGTAGCAGGAGTATAGCACAGTTTTTAATTTGTTAGAATCACAGGTTATCAGAGGTAACTTTTTCTCATTAGTTTGGGTTGTTGGTTTTAGTAATGGAAAATTGTTAAGAAGTTTGTCTTGGATTAAATCAATGTGTTTGTTAGCAATCATCTGCTTCAGGACAGCTTTATACTGCCCTTTGTAAGGTAAATGAGTAACATTTGCATTTATATTTATATTTATATAGATAAAGGACCTTAAACAAGAAAATGACCACCTTAATCAAGTGGTCTTATCCCTGAGACAAAGGTCTCAAGTGAGCAGCAGTGAGGCAAGAGTAAAAGATATTGAAAAAGAGAACAAGATCCTTCATGAAACAGTTACAGAGACTAGTAGCCAACTGAGTAAGCTGGAATTTGAGAAGAAACAATTGCAAAAGGATTTTGACCAGGTTAAAGAAAAAGTGGAAAGAGTGGAAGAAATGGAAAAAGAGCTCCATCGACTGGAGAGGGAGAATGAACAGCTCACAAAGAAAGCAGCAGCAATGAAAATAGTGACAGAAAAAGTGGAAGTTCTTGAGCAGGAGAATGGGAATCTGGAAGTGGAAAATAGGAAACTAAGAAAGTCTCTGGACACATTACAGAATATTTCTATCCGGCTTGGGGACCTGGAAAGGGACAACAAGCAATTGGATGAAGAAAATTTGGAGCTTAGGAGAGTGGTGGAGACCATGAGATTTACCAGCACGAAAATGGCACAAATAGAAGCAGAAAATAAAGATTTGGAGAGAGAGAAAGAGGACTTAAGAAAGAATGTGGAAATGTTAAAAGTAATGAGCAAGAAGTCAGAGAGGCTGGAGCTCAGCTATCAGAGTGTCAACTCTGAAAACCAGAGACTTCAGCAAATTGTGGAGAACAGCAGCAAAAAGATTCAGGAGTTAGAAAAAGAAGTACAGGGAATGGAGAGTGAAAACCAGATCCTCCAGAGAAACCTCGAGGAGCTAAGGATTTCTGCCAAACAGCTAGAAAGGTTAGAACAGGAGAACAAAGCCCTAGAACAGGAGATGTCTCAACTTGAGAAAGACAAAAAAATGCTGGAGAAAGAAACTAAACGGCTTTGGCAGCAAGTGGAGCTGAAAGATGCTATTTTGGATGATAGTACAGTAAAGTTGGCAGTTGCTGAGAAAGAAAACAAGACACTAGAAAAGGAAATTGCTCGATTCAGAGATTCATCTAATAAGCTGAAAGAATTTGAAAAGGACAATAAAGACCTCCTAAAACAAGTAACAATCGATAAAAGAACACTAGCTACATTGAGAGAGGTAAGCAAAATAATACCATTGGTTTCAATATGATACTGTTTTTTTTTATTTCAGCTCTGTGAAGTACCAAAAGGAGACAACTGTTCCATGACTTTTTAAGACAGAAGCTAGGAGATCTTCACAGCCTTAACAGGCACCACTGGATAGTGTTGCCTTGCAAAGTGTAACCTACCAAAAACTGCAGTGACCAGAAACACATTGTCTCCAAAAGACATATTTTTTTCATGCAGAATAGGGTTTTAACACAGCTCCCATGTGGTCAAAACCATGACAGGTAGCTGTAAACCAAAGACTTTGATACTTTATCTAACCCTGTGACCGCAAAATTGTTAACATGGGAGGTCCAGCAGGGGAGGTTAGCTCTGAAGAGTAGAAATTTGAGTACTTTTTGAGGACACATTGACATCCATTTCTAAAACAAGACAAGAACCATCCCAGAGGACAAGCCTCTAACCCTTAGTTTTTGCTTTAGAACCACCTACCGTGTGTTATCCCCAAAGCCTCCATGCAGAGAAGAGAGCTTGCTCAGCAGCTCAGCTGTTAAGCAGCTGTGACCTCTCAGCACTTCTCTCAGCTGCAGAATGCAGTAAATCCACTTTTCCTAGTAGTCATCTTTTTAAAAATGCACAATTAACATTAGGCAAACTAATGATGTGTGTGCCACAACCTGACACTCTTAAGTGACATATAAGCAGATCAGGTTATTCCAACTTACTGTAATTGTCTGTCCCGCCTGCTGTTGTCCTGCTGGAAACAGGATTTCCTGTGAAAGAGCATTCAAAGGAAAACAGTCAATGAAATAAGCTCAGTGAAATAAGTAAGTCTAGCAAGAGTAATGCAGTAGACAATTACTGACTTGAAGATTTAGTTTTATTTTAGTTTTTGAATCATTAGTATTAATTTTGAGGAGGGGGGGAAAAGTTTATCAGAAACATTTGAAATGGTCCCAAATTGTATTTCCATCCAACTTTCTTTAAAAATAGGTAGGACAGTAGCATTTCTGAGAAGGCTTCTTTTCAACCTTTCCCTTCTCAGACTTCTGTTGATTTCCAGTTGTGCAGACTCATACAGATGCACATCTTCTTTTCCATAGTTACTTTCAATAAATTCTTCAGCAGTTCATGGATGTTGCAGAGACCTGTTTACAGACCATGGACTGGCACTGACCTTAACCTTACCTTTTCTTTTCCTTGCCATGTGTATGTGTATGTATCTAAATTTGTGGTATCAGAGGACTATTCATTACCTACAGTTTGTTTAACAAAATGTATTTTTAAAAAAAATATTCTTGCTTATGTTTGATATCCAGGATTTTTTTCTTACTTGAAGTGTAACTTCAGGTAAGTAACTGTTGTTCTTTCCTCATGCCTTATTTAGGAAAACTTTTGAGTAGGAACATGAGCTATGTGGTTCTCTGTGGTACATTTCTGTTTGAGAGAATTTTGGATGGTAGGAATCTTTGAACTTGGCTATGCACCAAAAATTATTTGTCCTTTTTGAACATGCAGGCTGGTTTCACATCTTCTCAGGCCATGTTCCACACAGACCACTTTACTGGCGTAACAGCAGATTGTTGTCCCAATATGCCTTCTGGTACAGCTTCATCAAATCTCCTCATGCGACTTCCATGTCTAGTTCTACTTAACTTTCTTCCAAAGAAACCTACGTGAAACCAGAATGGGACAGTAGATGCTAAAATAAGCAACCATGCTATGTAGTCTCCAGAGCTGTCCACTCTCTTACATGGCAATGTAATTATGCTTTTGTAATTTTAGCAGTAATATGCTATGTATGAGTAATTTACTGAGAGTCAGTAGTTAAAATCACTTGGTAATGACATCTTAACCATAATATTTCAGGAAACTTTTACGCTGAAGCCCTGTCAGTGTGTGTGCGCCAGCGTGGGCTGGGCGTCTCAAAAGCAGGGCTTTTTGTCCTAGCTGAGGGGTGGGAACTCCCTCTGCTGGTGTCCCCTGACGTGCAGCCTTTTCTACAGCTCAAGGGCAGGGTGTCTCCTGGCCTGCCTCTTTTGGCAGGCGGGCAGGCTGCCAGCGTTGGCAGAAGTAATTCAGTTCAGTAAGCGAGACAAAGGCCAAAAGAAGCATTCTTCAGATTTATTCCAAGTAAACTATAAATAAAAGCAATCAGTTTAGTTCTGCACTCAGTTGTCACTGATGAAGTTTAGCTGACCTTCATGGAACTAGGATTTATCCAATTACTTTTTCAGTACTTTAAAAAAACCACCAAAAGTGCTGGATAATTATCACCACCTTTTGCACAGTGACTAATCAAGTAAGTGCTGTTTACAGGATTTGGTCCTGGAGAAGCTGAAGAGTCAACAGTTGTCTAGTGAGCTGGACAAGCTGAGCCAGGAACTGGAGAAGATAGGACTGAACAAAGAGCTACTGCTACAGGATGACAATGGCAATGATGACATGTAAGGAACAGAGCTCTCTGAGTAATTCTTTTGACTCTACAGGCTTTTCCTCAGCCTAATTCAAGCTGTTTGCTTTTCTTTTTGGTTCTCATCTTTCTCACTTACAAATACCCTCACCAATTTGAACATAAAGCATATTTTTTGGTAGCAAACTTGACAGTATACTTGTTTTGCAGAACTTCTTCTTGGATGGAAAGAAGACATGTCATTGTCTCTCTCCATGTTAGCCAGTGTCCCCCTCCCCAGCAGAGTAGCTGGGTAGCTGTTGCAGTGTGTACACCTCCTCATACTCTCTTCACAAGTACGAATAGTGTCTGGCAGACAGTGTCTGTCATTACTACGTGTAATTGGTGATTCAACCACCTATTAACATAAATGCAGATTTTGCCTAAAACATTCCTGATTGCAAGGAATTCCTTTGCAAATCCTATAAAAATGAACAAGGAAACACCAACAGCCCATGTGTATATTTACTTATTATTAAGACTTAATTAGGGAAACATACCTATCTCATAGGAGTCTTTAGAATCTGCTGCAGATTGTTTTCCTTGTCAAGAATATACAAAAGAGCCACAAGAAGTTTCCTTTCCAGCTGATTGGATTTTCCAAACACAGGTTCTCAAGCTATGATATATCAGTAGCTATCTGCAGCAGTAGAGGAAATAAATTTCCTGAAGAAGTATTGTAACATGTTGTGAGATTTGAAATGGGTGAAGGTGAAGTCTATATAGATGGTGACTCATATCTTAGTGGTAGACATTGGAAAGCTTTTCTCATTTCTTTCAGAAAATACAAGATTCTGGAGAGCAAAACTGAATCAGCACTAAGAACAACACTAGCTGTGAAGGAGGAAAAGATTGCAATGCTGGAAGCTCAAGTAAAAGATTCCCTGAACTTGAACCAGCAGTTACAGAATGATCTAAATATGGTAAGAGGTTAACAATTTTAATTGCTCTCAGTGTCTTTCTGCACATTTACATGATTTATTCTTTTTTAATAGGCAAGAACATATTGTCTCTACTCACCCCCTTCTCCCCCTATACTCACACTTCCCAAAAGTATTTTTCGATCGGACTGCTTTCTTCTGTCCTTTTCTATATAATGGCACCAATTTCAGCAAAATTGTTGTGCTAGGGGCATGACTGAGTTGTTTTTTTTACGTATCCCAGATGTGCAGATCTGGTTTCCCATGTTTCTTTCATTGCAATGGTGTTATTTTTCTGCTGTGTTTAATGAGAACATAGGCTGAGGAAGACTGCAGTTGAAACATGTTGCCTAAAAATAGCCTGTTTCTTAGCTGACAGTGAACTTGAGTGAAAAGGGGACCTGACTGGAGGCCAAGAGGCATGGATTCTTCCACCTGTCTATGTCTCAGCTTCCCCATCTGTGAAGTCAAGATACTAGGTCTTGAATCCCTTAAAGTTTCTGCAGCGCAGGAGGGGAACTGCATATCCTGTCATTATTAATATAAATCCCATTCTTAAGTCAGTGTTTAAGGTTGTTGCTTGTTGACTTTGCAGGTAAAGAAGGACTTTGATGCATTTAAGGAGACTCAAGAGGATGGGCAGTATGCTCAGAAGTCATTGAGGTATTCTGCAGAGAAGCTCATTCCCAACCACCAAATGAATGAGAAATTGGAAACCGGACACCGAGAAGCTACCATGGAGCTGCTGAAACTGAAGGACAGGGCAATTGAACTGGAAAGGAATGTAAGCCTTCTCCTTCTACTTCCTGTTATCCCTCAGACTTCCCTTGTAATCATGAGTGGGTTGCTGGGAACTGGATTTTTCTGTTTATAGAAATCTGGTGAGTTTCCTAAAGCACATAAGTCCACCAAATTCCTCAAGTGCTTCTTAGTAGTGCACGGGACTTTAATGCTATATATGTCTTGTATAACAGCATTGCAGGAATTAATACTATGTATACTATGTATAACATCTGTCCTACCTTCATTTAATACTGGGAAGAGTTTGCTTTTGCATGTTTGTTGCAGAATTATCATCACTAATTGCTTGTCATCTTTGATAGGACTCCAAATGATCAGGACAGCTGTTTCATTTCTTCCTGTCACCCCTTCAATGCTGTCTCTCTTTCAGAATGCAGCCCTGCACACTGAGAAGCAGCTGCTTAAAGAACAGCTGAAGCATTTGGAAACACAGAATGGCTCCTTCAACAATCAGATCTTGACACTACAGAAGCAAAACATCTTCCTTCAGGAGCACAACACTGCTCTGCAGACGCAGACGGCCAAACTCCAGGTCAGGACAGCCTGGCACCTCTGTGCTAGGAGATGGGATTTGATTATAGTAGTATGTAGAAGATGACAGCTATAATAAGAAAACATTTGTGTTGGTAGGCTCATGTAGTGTGAGGTAAAGATGGAGCCAATAAGGTCAATCTTAGTTTGAGGTCTGAATTTCTCAAAGCTAGGAGGGAAGTTGACTCAGTAGCTAATATCTGGTGGCTATCTTCATTAAGAAGGTAGTTATTTAAAGAGAAAATTTTAAAATCAATACAGCAAAATCCAGGTGTGTTATTCCAGAAGTTGCATTTTTAGAATAAAAGTTCTTGGTTCATTTGTTTACAACAACCCCAGGCTTGGGAATGAGTGGTTGGAAAGCTCTATGGTGGTGAAGAACCTGGGGGTGCTGGTGGACAGCCAATTTAACATGAGCCAGCAGTGTGCCCAAGTGGCCAAGAAGGCCAACGGCATCCTGGCCTGCATCAGGAATAGTGTGGCCAGCAGGAGTAGAGAGGTGATTGTGCCCCTGTACTGGGCACTGTTGAGGCCAGACCTCAAGTACTGTGTGCAGTTCTGGGTCCCTCACTACATGAAGGATGTCGAGTTGCTGGAGCATGTCCAGAGGAGAGCTACCAAGCTGGTGAAAGGTCTGGTGAATAAGTCCTATGGGGAGAGGCTGAGGGAACTGGGATTGTTTAGTTTGAAGAAGAGGAGGCTGAGGGTAGACCTCATTGCTCTCTACAACTACCTGAAAGGAGGTTGTAGGGAGGTGGCCTGTTCTCTCAAGTGAATAAGGACAGGACGAGAGGAAATGGCCCGAAGCTGCTCCAGGGGAGGTTTAGGCTGGATATTAGAAAGAATTTCTTCACCAAAAGAGTGATTGGACAGTGGAACAGGCTGCCCAGGGAGGTGGTGGAGTCACCATCCCTGGAAGTATTTAAAAGAAATGCAGATACAGTGCTTAGTGACATGATTTAAGCACTGAACGGGTAAATCAGGTTATGGTAGAGGGATTTAGGTTATGGTTGGACTTGATGATCTTCAAGGTCCCTTCCAACCAGGATGATTCTATGATAACCTATTTCTATGATTCTGTGATTTTTTTTCTGTTAGTCCCGTGCCTGTGAGAGAGCTTGGAAGAAGTGGGAAGTGGACACAAGTCAGCTCCTGAGAGAAATTGTAGCAATGTGGTCCAGTCACAATTTTCACACTTCCCGACAAAATGTCACAGTTGCCAGTGGAAAACAGATGTTCCTCAATGTTACTTTAATTTTAACAAAATAATCTTAGCTTGAGAAAGGGAACAGCTTTTAAGGGCAACATTGGATTAGCTCTAATTTTTTTTTTCTACTTTTTCCTCACCTTCAACTGAAGTATACAAACAACATATAAAATTAATGTTAAATGTTAAATTAATGTATCTGTTGAAATCGGATTTGTTAAGGGTGCTGCCCCCATACATTGTGGTGCAGTTAAAGTTTTTACGTTTGAGTAGATTTAGGTTTTTAGTACTTGTATGCAGACATGAGGTAACTTCAGCTTTGCACATGGTAGTCAAATCAACTGCATCTCTGACAATTACAGCTCTCTGTTTTCAGGCTCAAGAGCTTCTGCTAGTATGTGTTATTTCAGTGAAGAGGTTATCCTGTTACTTTGCAGACCATTGATAGAACGGCTTTATACAGTGCATACTATCAGCAGTAATACTAAAATTATGCCAAAGTGTCCATAGAGATCTTAAGTCTGCAAAACAATGGATGCATTCTTGATTCATTCTATATAGGTACAAGCTGCTGCACATATTTTATGTACCAGTAGGTGCAAATAAGTAATACTTGCTTTTTATTTGAGAAAATTTAGGTAGAAAATTCAACCCTCAGCTCCCAGAGTGCTTCACTGATGGCCCAGAATACTTTACTCCAAAACCAGCAGACAGCCAAGGAGAATGAGAATGAAAATCTACTGAAACAGAAGGAGCAGCTGAAAGCTGAGTATGAGTCTTTGCTTCAGGACCATGAGCACCTTGCTGCGCTGCATGAGCGGCAGTCTGCAGAATATGAAATGCTAATAAACCAGCACAGCTGCCTGAAAGCATTACACAAAAACCTGGATCTGGAGCACAAAGGTCTGGGTGAGAGGTATGCTTGCTGCTCTGGTGTGGTGTAGCCTGAATGTGCCCATGTCGTAGGCTTAAATGTTGGTCTCCAATTACAAACAAAAACTATTAAATCGTTTCCCTGAAAAACTGTCTTCTCATTCTTGCTGTCATGATGAGATCAGATAAGGTGTTTGCAAAGCTATAGATTTTAGACTGCTAAATGTGGCAGACCGTAGATGACTGGTGATACTTGGCAAACATGGGACTGGGTCTTGGGGATGCTTTGTCAGAAGTAGCTTAAATACCTTTACTACATATAAGGATCTATGCTATAGTAACATGCAGCCTTAAAAAGATTCTCCCAGTTCTGCTGTGTCGGGTCTCTTCTAGTCACACAGTAAGGTTTGCAAGTCACTTAGGTAATTACCTATGTGTGAGCAGTATGTATCTTGAGGAATTTAAACAATTGAAGGTTGTGTGTGGCTTCAACCTCATGATGAAGGAGGCTTCCTGAAGGAAGCCATATTGAGCTAGCTATTAGATAGTGATGCATTATTTGTTTTCTTCTATTTCTCCCAGTCTAAGGCTTTTGCTTCAGGCCCTCCAATTGAATTGTGACATCATTGTCATTTGTTTATTGTTTAGTCTCTAGTCACTGTCCTTTTCTGACAGTTGTGCATGGATCAAACAATGTATATAATGTACTACTACATAAATGCTGCTCTGCCTACCCCTCAAAACTTTTCTCTTATACAGCTTGGTGATTTTCCTCAAAATACCTGTATTGAGGTTGGGTTTTTGTGCAAGGCCACGAGCCGTATTCAGAGCAAGTCAATGGTGATCTTTGAAGGTGGATTAAAGACCGGTGCTAAACATTTATTTCCCAAAGACTAAGGAGCTGGCAATGCAAGGCATGGTAGTTTTTGATAAAATACAGAAATAAACCTATTGTGATTAAAATAACCACCAGGGCTGTGTGACAGGACAGCTGCTTGACTGTCAACTAAATGAGCTGTAAGTGATTACACAGACCCTGTTCCTGCTTACCGAGTCTCTCTCAGACTGATTAATGGTTCTCATTGAATGAGGCTTTGCTTCAGATTATCATACTGTGGTGTGCTGAAGCACTTTGCTGGGTTCGTTCTTTCTTGAGGAGTACCAGTTATTAAACAGTTTAAGTCTAAGGAAAAAAGTGATTTTATAAAAGTAGGTTATCTCTAGTGAGATGTGCTTAGATCACCATTGTAAACATTAACAGTTTGGACTGTCTGTTACCAAGATGGGGCTGCCAGTGAGAGATGTTGCAAGGAAGCAGATGGTTGCCTTTTTTATTCTCAAAGCAGTTTGATTTTGGCAGTTTTAGGAGTGCAGTGCCCTCCTCAGCCGATCAGTCTCTAAAGATACTTACCAAGGTGATTTGTCCAAGGACAGCCTGTGTTTCCATTTGGCTGTCAGAAAAAAAAAGACAAGCCACTTTTCTTGTATGTATGTTTTTGTTTTCCCTCCATCGTGTGCTGTATGCAGTTCAGCTGGCTGAAGGAGCAGAAGGGAGAAAGGTAGAAAAACAGCTGTAAGAAAACAATTTTCTTCTGCCTCTCTGAGGCATTTAACTGCTAAGATGAAAGATCTAACTTTCAACTTCAGCTAGAATGAACCACCTGCTAAATTTTCTCAGAGCAGCTCAGTGCAGCCAAGAAGTTTGCGTGTGCAGTGTCTAACAGACAGGTTTTGCTTGTCCCAGCTCCGAGGTAATTGTTTTTTTAGTTGGTGACAGCATTGTAATCACAGTTATGTTGCTTAAGGCAGGATTGCACTCCTGCACAAACCTGTGACTGCAATTCATCTAGAAAAATCCACAGCTACTTCAGTTAGCTTGTGCTTCTGACACTGTGTACAGCCAAGATCCCCAAGGTTTGCTCAGGTGCATTCTGACCACAGAGCATTTTCTGCACCTGAGCAAACTTCATTAAACCTCCATTGGCTCTGTCTGCACAGTATTAGCACTTCAGTGGGGATTTAATAATGGGTTGTGTATGACTTCAGTGAAATGGCCTGTCATAGACCAGCAAGTCACAGACATGTGGGTTTAACTGTGCAAGAAAAGGAGAGTAAGTCTGTTAGGATCATTTATCATTAATAGCAGTTTCATAACTTGCAGTGCTTGGCTGACCATCTCAGTGAATGCAGTCTTCTGCATATTTTAAATTGCTTTACATATTGCACATTACTACAGAGTGGTAGTAATTTACTAGCTACAAGTGATTAGCAGATCTTTGGGCATGTCTTTGTGGCTTACTCTGGTGAAGTCTAATCCTCCAGAGACACTGGAAAAACAATCCCTGCTGTGAAGGGTTACAAAGTGCAGGGACTTGTATTATTAAGTTACCCATGATGGCTGGTACATCTTTTCTGGGTTTCTTTTGCCACATGCTTTTTACCGTAGCTGAGACAAAGAATCACTTGCATTTTTGCAAACAATCTCTTCTTTCTTACCTTTCAGCTAACACCTAGGGGAGCAGCTATGGTCTGCCTCAGGGGTTCTCATGTTCAAAGGCAGTATGTGGAGCTGGGCCAAGCTGGTAAAACTGGACTAGCACATTGCTTTGCTCTAAGTAGCCTTCTTTAAAAAATAGAGAACTTGGAAAAAAATGAATTAAGTAGCCCGTTCATACAGAAATGGCAAAAATATTCACAACACAGTTTCTGCAGAGGAAGCTGTGGAAATCTCTGCCAAGGGACTGACTGCAGAGTTTGTCTTTGCAGACTATGGATTGGCATGTAGTCTTTCTTAAATCCTTCTTGGAGCTGGATGTGAAACCATCCTCTGCTTTCAGGTTCTTCCATTTGTTGTACAGACATTGAATTTGAAATGTCCTGGAGAAAAATGGAGGAAGAAAACCAAATAAATAAGGTTAATTAAACTCCACTGCACTTACTGGGAATGAATAGCAAAAAGCAGCTTTTGTCTGGGAGACAGGTACTTTTCTGTGTGGCCCTTCAATGGACTGCTATTTGGGACAGACTGTAATTTGACCCTGGGATGAAGGGAATGGTAGCCTGAAAGAAAAGTTGGCAGGAGTCTGTGTATCTGGTGCTGTCTGCTGCTTTTGTTTATATTTAGAAGTTTTCATAACTGCAGAGTAACTGTGCTCTGCATTCACCTCCACTGGGATGAGAGTTGCAGAAAGATGATTGCTTGTTCTGTCTAGCTTTTCCAAGCAATGCTGCATCTTCCCCCTGGTTGCTGTTTTAAAATTATTTAGAAGGATGTTTCTCTGTGACTGACAAAGATGTTTCTGGCCAGGGATATTTTGGCACAATATCCTTTTATAAAGGTCACACAAAAATGTGCTGTTGACTTTTGATGTTCATTGCAGCAGTGGTCTCAAGCCACCTCCTTCTTTGCAGCGTTTCTGAATGCAGGTAGGGAGCAGCTCGGGGAGGCTGAGCCTGCCTAATCAATGCCTGTGCCAGGTGTCAGGGGAGTTGTTCCACACATTTGTTATTTTAGTATTCCAGAGATGGAAATTAGAGACATAGTTGATGGCATCTGCCCTCTGTCTCTGCCCGTCTCCCCATCCTGAATGATTTATGCACAAATTGTTTAAACCAAGTAACAGTGGAAGCCTGGATATGAACACTAGTGTTGCTCTTGGGTTTCTCACTAGAGAACAAGTAGAGACACTCAAGCAGGTGGGTCAGCCCTTGATTAAAGGTGTTTTGCTGTTCACTGTGATCATCTTCTGTCTGGAATATGCTGGAGATCATTACCTATGCAGGATACTGTTACCTATGTATATAACCTAATATGCACTAGGTTATTACCTAATAAACTGTTGTTCATTCCACTGCTTTCTTGTTGCTTTTTGGTTCTTGCTTTCTGCTTTTTAGTCAAGTTTTTAAAACCTGCACTGACAGATATTTGTGATTGGGATTCCAGACTAATGGTGTGGTTTCCACTTTCCCTGAAGACTCACCAAATGATCAGAATCTGGAATTGAAATAAGATTCTGGCAATTACATTCCACTTTACTTAAAAAAATATGTTTTTTTCTAAAAGCCTCCCTTTTGACTTATAGGCTAAACTGAATTTCCATTCAAAGTTTGGAATTATTCAGCCTTGGTAGGTTTTTAACCACATAAAACATATGAAACTAAGCAGGCAGGAAAAAAAAAGTCCTTTCTGGTTGTCCATTGATTAAAAGCTAAAACTAGAGGAATAAAAGTGTTTAAATGAAAGCTTAGAGTACACTGCTCTTCTTTTTGCAGATATAACAGTTTAATGAAACACAAGGCAGAATTGGAAGAGTTGGAAATGGTTTTAAAAACTGAGAGAGAGGTTCTGCAACAGGAGAGGAGATCAAATGCAGTAACCACTGGGGAAAATCAGAAGCTGAGGGAGGAACTGGACAGGTATGGTTCCCTTGCTAAGTTCTTTCATATATTGTTAAGAAGTCAGATAGGCAAAACACACTGTTGTTTTGCTGTATTGTGTTAAATGTAGCTCCAGAATACCCTCATTAATGCATCTGTTAATTTTTCTCAATTTCTGCCTTTATTTGATAATTTTTTTTTAAAATTGAAAATTATCAGTTTCATGGATACTGTCGACAGATACTGTTGTTTGGTGCTTCATACATGTTCTGATCCTGAGACTTTTGCTTATTAAAATAAGCTTCCCCATGTGGTTTAGTTTGCAAGTGTTTCTGTCATGCGTTGTTTGCAAGTTGTTTGTCTTTTAAATAGTACTACAAATACCTAAAACCCCAATAATTTCTAGAATTGTATGGAATAATTTCTACCTAGTTTGTGGGTTTTTTTCCCTTAAGAGAACTGTGTTGTGTTTTTTACATGGTGTGATTTAGTTCTGGGAGTTACCATTGCTGTTTATTTTCTGCTGCCCAGAAAAAGTTGCTGCCATTTGTTAATACTTGGAAGAGACCTGATTATTGCTATTAAAAGTGAGATTAGTGATTCATATAATCACTGGGTAACTGCTTTAATGTCAAAACCCCTTTTCTGAGCTAGCATCTGAACTTTACACAATTCAGCAGTAAAACATCCCCTCTCCCAGCCTGGATCTCTTCTGAGGCTCTCTCCATTATAACTGAACTGGTGTTCAGTGCCACTGTTCATACTGTACTACAAAGGCATTTTGAGAAATAGATTGGTACAAATAAGGGGCCAAGGTCATACCAAGTTACAACAATGTCAGATTGAATCATATTTAAAAATAACATGGTAAGTTCAGTCACTAAAATTTCCTGTGTTGTCCCAACTGTAATGTACTTTAGAGCACTACAGAACTCTGCAAAGGAGGTTTTCTTAAGCTTGCTGTTTTCAACTCGGTATCTAGGGACAAGGGAAGGTGTTGCAAAACATTGATTGCAATGCTGGCAGAGAGCAAGGCTTAGCTAAATTTATCAGAAGTTACAGACCTTAATATTTTTTTAGTTATCTTTTTGTTTAATTTTGTGCCTTCATGATTTGTAGATTTACCAAAAGCTATAAAAGACTGCCACAGTGTCACTTTACAGTCTCTCACAGTTCAGGGCACTTTAATGCTCATATTTCATGCATCAGGAAAAAAATTCGGAGTGTGTTGTTTATTTGTGCCAAATACAGCTGTCTTTATATCCAAATGCTTTAAATAATTGTGCCTCAGAAAATTTGTGATGTTTCTTACACATGGGGGAAATAGGAGTTTTATGTTTAATCTATTTTCCTTTCACTTCTTTTGTAAATTTGAAATATTTTATAATTTTATTCTATGCTTAGAAAAAAAATGTCTGCAGGAGTTAGTCTTTGGAACTTAAATGTTTGATTTAGTGAAAGCTGCACATGATGGTGTGATCTTTGAATGTGAGGTGAACTTTCTATGGTGTGTCCTTCATTAGCCTGCTGACTTCTTTGTGTTTAGGGTGAATTTCTTGCACAAGCAACTAAAGGCAGAGTATGAAGGGCTGCATTCACACACTAAAGAGCTGAAAACTTCCTTAAACAACTCTCAGCTAGAGCTGAATCGTTGGCAGGCTCGCTATGATGAGCTGAAAGAACAGCACCAGTCTATGGATATTTCTCTGACCAAGCTTGATAACCACTGTGAGGTGAGTAGCTATAGGTGGGTGTAGCTATACATGGCTGGGCTCCTGTTAAGAGTGCTACCGCTCATTGTACAGAGTTCTTGGCACACCACATCTAGAAGGTCAAGCTATGTGGTCGTAAGAACACCCCCGTATACTTTGAAGTTTATCAATTCATGTCCTAGGTGGCTGTGCTATTGTGCTAGATTGATTATGGTGCACTTTCAGGGAAGCCAGATACAGAGGAGAGATTAATCTGTCTTGTTTAACAGCTGCTGTCCCGTCTAAAAGGAAATCTGGAAGAAGAAAACCATCATCTCCTGAATCAGATTCAGATGCTGAGCCAGCAAAATCAGATGTTACTTGAGCAGAATATGGAGAACAAGGAGCAGTATCATGAAGAACAGAAACAGTACATGTAAGAAACTAGAAATTTTAATTGTGAAACCCCAAAAAGTCAGCTAGACAAACATAAAATACAAATCATCTATCAGTAGGAGGAGGACAGGCAGGGGTATGACTTACTTGATATTTGGCTAGAAAAGGTGATGTTTAAGAGGAAGTTATATGTAATGGGGAGAAGCTACAGAATTTCTTTGTACTGCCTAAGCATAAAGGGATGTTTAGGAGACAGTTGGACAAACACAGCTCTTTTCAAATAATGTAAGTGAACCCATGTAGAAAACTTAGTTATAAAAGATGGAATGGTAAAACCCAGTGGTACTGCTCAGAGGTTTCTGAAGAGCTTATAATACAGCTGCATTGCAACAAAAATTTGGTCTTTTAAGAATCATTTTATATTTAGATTCCTGGAGAAAAACAAATATTCATACTCCTCGTCTTTTAATTTACATAATAAGAAATACTTCCGTTGATGATGTTTTTAAGAGTACAAGTGTCAATATACATCCCTGCATCCCCTGTGCACAGGGTGACACACTTTAGTGAGACACCCTGTTTAAACATTGTACATGTACAAAGAATCTGGTCTCACTGCAGTGAATTTCTTCTGGATATAAAAGAAAGAAAGAAACTGCTCTTAATCCCAAGAATTTTTGTCTAAACAGTTCAGGATGATGTGGGAGCTACTGAGTAAGTTTTATTTCAGTATTGGATTATATGGTTGAAAAGTTAGAAATTGTTTGCTGATATTTGCTGAATACAGTTCAAATGTATTCTAAGCATATTTATCCAGGTGTCTGACAGTTCTGTGGTGGAGGTACATGAGAACTACTACTTGAATGAAAAAAGATTTGCTAACATCCACTATTTAGATAAATAAAATAATGAATTTTAAAAATATATATAAGATTACATGGCACTTTCTGAAAGTGCTTTTACACTGCTTGCAGGGGACCTTAGTAATCTTAAAAAGATTAAACATTATTCATTTCTCTAGTTGCAAGAGAGTAAGCAGAACAGGAATAAAATACCCAGTTATCATGTAGACAAGAAGTTCATACTATAAGAATCTTAACTCTTGTGTAATTGTCAGTGGTCTGACTGAACAATTGGCAAATGAATTTTCAAAAAACAAAATAACATTAATCTTAACAGCTACCAGACAAACACTGCCTGAGTTATTAGTGAGTAATCTAGCACCAATCTACTGTTGTTCTTTCACCTTTCATGCTTATTGCACAAAAATCACCCACTGGTAAGTTTGGTACACTTTTGCATTTGTCCTCTCTAAACAGACACTGAAGATGCTCAGTAGCTTTCTGAAGGTTCTGCGATAGGAAGGTATCTCAGTCTCTTTCCTCTCTTGATGACTTTTGGTCTTCAATTATTTGATTATGTGCAATTTCATGTGGATGGTTCAGAATGTATTTTTCCCCCTTACAGTGATAAATTGAATGCCTTAAGGAGACATAAGGAAAAACTTGAAGAGAAGATAATGGATCAGTACAAGTTTTATGATCCTACTCCAAAAAAGTAAGTACCATACTGGTTCAGTTCTGCTATTGTACAGATTTGTGAGGGTGAGAAAAGGCTTTCTGTAACTGGAGAGAACAAATTTCATCTGAAATAAAGGGCAGTGTCATCATTACTTCACTCTTGCTTTGCAAGCCATTCCCTGAAGCAACAGGTTGTCTTACAGCAGGTTGTGTCAGTATAGAGTGCAGTAGCCCTGGTGAGCCCTCTGTTTTAATAGTGGCATCTGAAACAGTATTAGTTGGAAAAGAGCCACTTTGCCCTGATATATAATGGCTTTGTCCATAGCAGAGAGGAGGGACCCCCAAAGAGGTGACTAAGCAGCCGTAGGAGCTTCCAGAGCTGCCCTTTCAAACAGGGCTAAACATTCCATTGGAGAGAAAGGCCTTAAAAAAATTATATTAAGAGCAACAGCAAAAAAGAGCCAACCTAATTCCACCATGTATAGTTGTGATTGATAGACTTAGCAAAGAGAGGGGTTCGTCTTTAAAGCAATTTTAATTTCTTTTCTTCTCAGTCTGTTCCTGTAGTAGAGTTTTTCACACTGTGAAACGTCTTATGTGGGTCCAGATGCGTAATTTAGATTTCTAGCAGAGGGAACAGTTGCCCTTCTCACATTTCTCATGCTGAAGAAATATTTCTGTAAAATAATTTTGACTTTGCGAGAGAAATGGATCTCAAATTTTGTGAAATTAATGCTGCATCTTTCCAGCTAATTCATGACAGTAAATACAAATGTAGGATGGCTTGATGGCATTAGCACAGCTGTAAACTTCTTCAGGGAGTATTTTTTAGTGGTCTAGGAATCCCATTCACAAAACCTGCTTTTTCAGGAAAAACCACTGGATTGGAGCCAGAGCCTTAGTCAAACTAATCAAGCCAAAGAAGGAGGCTACAAGGGAGCGGTTGAAAACAGCAGCAGGAAGCCCTCCGTGGCATTCTGATTCCCCAGAGACAGTAAACTCTCCATCTGCCTCACAAAAACTAAAACATCAACAGGAGTCTCAGGATAATACTTCTCAAGGGTCAAATTCTATGGAAGAGAGAGAGAACCCTGGCAGTTCTTCAAACAAAGGTAAGGAATGCCCAGTTTAAAAACATAAGCTGAACAATATTTTTTAAAAATATTTTAAAAATATTTAATACATAGGATATATTCATACTCCATCACATTCTGTTTTAGACGCCTTTTTTAGTAAGCTAGGAGTTTTTAGTAGGCAAAACCCTTCTAAACTAAAAAAAAAAAAACTTCAGCAAATTTAAAGGTGGGGAGGTTTTGTTTTGTCATTAGTTCAGTTTGTTCCTTTATTACTACTTCACCCTTCAACTTCTGTATATAGTTTCTTCATTTGCCTAAATCTATTACGTTACTGAGTGAGTTGGAAAAAATACTTGTTGTACTGGGGTTTTACAATGAAGCATTTTAAATTTGAACCATATTACATGGCTCATTAGCAACTCTTCTTCAAATGGGCAATAGCTGGTTTTACAGCCACTGCCAGTAGATGGCGCACATGCCAAAAGAAATAACCGAAAATGCTATTTTATTGTAATCTAATTACCTTAGAGGATGATACCATGTTTTGATTTAGAATCAAATGAAGAATTTCTTAATGTAAAATGATGAAATGATTGGGTTTACTACTCTAAGGTGAACATAGGGAAGATGGAATTGTTTCTTTCTTTTTTAGTTAGTTCTTACAGTAAATCAAGTGTTTGTAATTATGGGAATTAAAAAAAAGAGCCTTAATTATTAAAGATAATATGTATCCCAAGCTTTGCTTATTCTATTGAGATAATTTCTGTCAGCTTCTATATATAGATAATTTTCAAGAAGTAGTTTTAAAATTAATCCTTAAATAATAATTCCTGTATTCCCACTGGAGAGTGTGGAAAACAGAAGGAGCAGCTGAGGAGGGAAGAACTGTTGTTATAAACTGCTGCAAGTGTCTGTCTAGCTGAAGATTTTGTTTTGGTTGGGTTTTACATTTCCCTTTCTCCATTCTAATTCTTTGACATTATTGATTCATTTAAAATAAAAATCTATGTCTCTGATTCCAGGGGATGTTAAGTGTTTATCTTGCGGTCAGAGAATGGGAATTTGAGCTTGGGTTTCCACAGAACAAGGCCCTCATAGAGTACCCGAGATAACAGAAAGTCTCTGGGGCTTCAATCTTTTTGATGTTATATGAAATGTGATTATGTTGATGTGATGAGCATCAATATTGAAGTCTAGAAGATATCTGGGAAATTGGGGTATATTAGCAATAAGTAATGTGCACACCTAATTGATTTTACTTTATTAAGTAAAAACATTTTTGAGTAATCCAACAGTGATTTCTTAATGCACTTGCTTGTATTTTATGTATATGCATTAATTTGAGTCAGATGAACTATACATTGGCTAGTTCTTCAAATGCATGTGTTAGTCTTTTTTTAGCCTTTGTTACTGGTTGTGAAGTCTTTAATCTGTTTTAAGCTACTTCAATTTTTATTTACAAGGGTTTTTTACTTTTTTTTTCTTCTTCTTTTTGGGATACCTGGGTGATAACAATTTAGCTGCGCAGCACAAAAAGATTGCCTTTTTGAGAAGCAAAATCAAGGATAAAGAAAAGTCTCCTAAGTCTCCATCGAATCATCAGTCTCTCTCTAATCGGCTCCGGTTCTGGTCTTCTTCCGACATCCCATCCTCTCCTAATGACCCTCTTTCTTTCCCAGAATTGGGAAATTTCTAACACCTTCTCTTTAGCATTTATCTTAATTTATGTCAGACAAATATTTTAAACAAAAAAATCCCACGTGCCTTAAAAGAACGCCCACCTTGATAGAAACACTCAGCATGTCTTTACAATACTCTAAATACAAGCACAGATTAGTGAACATGGACCTAAGTTTTCCTGTAGAAGATGAATCACTATTGCACACTGTGGATCATTTCTTCAATGCAGGACATTTTTAGGGGACTTCATGGCATACAGTTTGCGTATGTATATTGGCTGTGGTGCATGTTCTAAGTAAGTGAAGTTGCTATGTGCTTTGATATTTTCTTGCAATCACATACTTGCATCGTGTCCAGTTAAAGTGCTGAATTGATGTGCTGTTGCTATGCTTTCTACAGTAGTAGTCCTACTAAAACATAAATTAATATATACGCAGTCTCAAATCCTGGAGATTTTTCTAATATTCTGTGCCACTAAATGCTAAAAATGGCAGGTTTTTTAACATCTTTGTCTGCTTTTAAGTAGTCTAGCTTTGAATGTAGAGTGGAAGCTACTGAGAAAAATTATTCTCTGCGAAGTGTCTTGACGTTTGCATTCAAACCTGCTGTTTAGCAGGATTTTACACTTCCAGCTATGAAAATTCATCTTGAATTGAGTTGAAGTTTCAGTTTCTGATGCTTCAGTTTTGACAGTTTTGGGGGTTTTTTTAAGAAGAAAGTAGATTTGTTCTCTTAAGATTGGCAATAACCATAATGGATCCCTTGACCAGAATTCTTATTGCATGGTAGCCACAACCTTGGTGGCTTCTAAAGTGTGGATCCATTCCCCACTCTGTGTTAAATGTATGCAGCATGGGCAATACGCCACGCTCAGGAGAGAGTCCAAAAGATCTCATCTTTCTCACTCTGAGAAGTGGTCCCTCTCTGGCACAACCAAGACACAGCAGCCTGTTGCTGCCCATTTGGGAATCTGTAGAGACCATTTGTCTCTAGGGCAATTAATAGTTCTGGCATCTATGGAAGGTGTTAAGTTCATCTACCAAGTCTATCAGAAACAGAGATTTGCATGGCAAGCTTTAGCTAGTCATTGCTCCTACAGGCGTGCCATAAACTTCAGTTCTGTGAGAAAATGCCAACTCAATGCCATGGAACCCACACAGACTGTGGGAGAAAGCATTTTTTCTGGTTCAGGAGTCATCTAGGATGACAGTAACTCAGTCTATTTCTCTGATATAGCTTGGCTGCTGCTCTGTGCTTTGAACTGTCTGTCCATTGCCTCTGCAACTTATTTTGACCACTGCCCTCTGCTGTGTTTTCAGCATTTAGCTACTATTACTTAAGCAAGTGCTACATAGAAATACATAGAAAAAGTAGAATCTTGCATCTCATTAAGTGTGTTTTCTGTTCTTTAAATTTTGTTGTATGTGTGCCTTAAAGCATTTCATTCACATTACAAGAAATTACAGGAACCTACCTCATCATTAGGAAAGAAGTATTCAGCCTTCTGAATCTAAGTAATATTCTAGCAGATAGCTTTTGTTGTTCTCATGCTAAGATCCCAGGAATTCCACTTAAAAATCATTGTACCAGAGCCTCATAAGAGCAGCAGAGTTTTAACCTTGTAGTGATTAAGCTCTTACCACAGCAAAGGTTTAAATCTGAAAGCAATTAGTGGAGTGTGCAGGTCCTGCTAAATAACTTCCAAATCAGCATTATTGCTCTTTGAATAAGACAGTGAGTTCTGTCACTCTTTCTTTATTCTATTTTATTACTGAAGTAAGTGCTTATCAAATGCACCTGCAAGGAATAATATTATGGGTATTTCACACCTCACTTCTCTTTTCTGCATTCATGTCTTTGCTTCTTTTCTTCCTCCTTTCACGGTAATTGTTGCATGTAGGGTAGCAACCCTCCCACTGGCACTAAGCAGCCCTTGTCAATCCCACACTTTACAGAGAGCACACGATTGATTGAAAAACTGGTGGCAGAAATTTTCTGTCCAATACTGAACTGTTTATGGAAAAGCTTGCAAAACTAGCGCCTCTGTTGTGCAGTTTCTTTGTGCCTGCTTGTCATGTTTATATGGGCTGATAAATACAAATCTGCTAACACTATTTTTCATTGACTCGTATTTATTTATTTCTCCCCCTCAGTGCTAATGGACCTAAAGCAAAAGAGGAATTCCCATCATGGAGAAAGCAATGATAATGTTGAAATCTCAGCAGACTCTGCGACAAAACACTGCTGCGTGGAGCTGGGTTCCAGAACTTACTCGACCTCAGCAATTCATCTGCACACTTCCACCCCCATCTCCAGGCTCCAGAGCAGACCAAAAGGTGTGCTTGGTATGCCAGCTGTTAGTCCAAGTCAGGCTACTTCATAGTTCCTGCCTGGGTGAAACATGGCATCTAGTGCCACTCAAGTACAAAAACAGAGCACCAGTATTAGCACTTCTACTTTATCTGCTTAATGGTTTGATTGATCAGATACAGAGTTTCCTTCCTCTCTTAATCTCATCAGTTTGACAGACCACACTTGGATGTCAGTTCTCCCATGGTTCCCCCCCAGCGGTTCGCAGCAGTGGTTAGAAGATGCCTGCTCTTCTTGTGTTGGCCATATAAAACCCTCTTTGATCGCCTCCATCTTCTACACTGCTAGAATGCATTGGAGACTGACCTGAACGATTAACTTCCCTGTGTTCAGTATTGCTTTATAAGTTTTGTATTCTTTTCAGGCTATAATTCAGAAGATGATCTATGTGAACAGTCCCATGAGGTGGAGTTTGCAAGCACCAGACAGCACAGTAAGCTTGTACCATATATGAATGCTCTAAACCTCTATATTACCATTTCTTACATTGCATCCACGTGAACTGTCTTGGTGCATTTCATTTATATTAACATGATAGAATAACATGTAGTAACACAACACCATTTTGGCAATGTTTCAATTGAGAATCAGCAATAAAAAAATTTCAGGGTGGGGGGTGTGGATACTTGGTAGTAACACTGGTGCAGCAGCACTACTGCCTGCTTAGAGAT